>NC_137112.1:32296936-32620017 GCF_949357685.1 Gobio gobio
AGAGAGAGAGAGAGAGAGAGAGAGAGAGAGAGAGAGAGAGAGAGAGAGAGAGAGAGAGAGAGAGAGAGAGAGAGAGAGAGAGAGAGAGAGAGAGAGAGAGAGAGGAAATTACATTGTGAGGAGTCCCGCAGACCATTGGCCAGCCCAATTACACAAATACCATCGATCCCTGTGGCTTTTTTTTTTTTAGGCATAAGCCATACGGATGGGCCTTCTGGATGGGTATGGATTTTTCTCCACTGAGTTTTCCTTCTTTCCTTTAAAAGATGGGATCAAAAGTGATGAGAGCGGACAGGCAAGCTGACTCACTGGAGGCCACCTTGTTACAAGGTCTGATCACTCAGCCATTAAACTAAAAGTGTGGAAATAGACACCCATATTCCTACAGCTTTTATGGCATGAAAACAAAATTTGATAGATATCCCAGCATGACTGTGGGACAGCAGGTCAGTCATAGGTGAGACATCTGTGGGTGGTGTGCCTGCCTCACTGCAATTAGATCTGCCCTCATTATCATTATCTGTGCATAGTATGATCCAGCTCCCCCCTTAATACTGGATTCTGTTCTGTGAAAAACAATAGAAATCGTATCAGTACATCAGGGTTAAGGATACACTGTGCCTTGTGCTGCTATCACATCTTCCATTGAATAAAGGCAAACCTAATGCTTAATGTAATCAATTTGTGTTTTAAAGCAAATGCACTCGCTAAATAAAGATCGAGTGTATTTTCTTTCTTTATGTCCTACTACGGCACGTGCTGTTCCGGATCGTTCCAAGCTAATATTAACCCTTGGGAGAACAGATCAGTGACACATCAATGTCTTAAGTCAATTTTACCCTCACAAATCTTCATTATGAATCATTACGACCACAGATCTACACCAGATCTATAAATTTACACCTATACAAGGGAGGATGGGGAGACCAGTAGTTCAGAGAGATGCAATTATTAAAATAAAAACATTTATTCACTGAGTGAAAAAGAAAAGTCTCTGTTTCTCAATATAAAATTATATTTACAAATATAATTATTTAAATGGTGGAAGGGTGGATGTCATAAAATGTTATGTTTGACTTGTCAAACATTTTTTAAATGACTTATGATGTAGAATTATTAAACATGCATTAAACAATGAAAACTAAAATTTTGATTTATAACAATGAAAACAAAAAAAAAATAGAAATGTATAATATAGTGCATAGATGTATGTATATATATATATATACATATATATAAATGTTTTTTTTTGTTTTGTTTTTTGCAAAAGTACACATAAAATTGATCAAATGGTTTGGAAGAAATCAATACTTTTTCCTGCAAGTATACATTAATTGATTAAAAGAGACAGTAATAAAATGTGTGTTACAAAATATTTCCATTTAAGAAAAATGCTGTTCTTTTTAACTATTCTATTCATCAAAGAATCCTGACAAATATCTAGCATGGTTTCCACAAAAATGTTCCACGTTTTCAAAATTGATGATAATAATGATAATAAACGTTTCTTGAGTGGCAAATCAGCATATTAGAATGATTTCTGAAGGATCATGTGACACTGAAGGATTATGCTGAAAATTCAGCTTTACCATTACAGGAATAAAGTATATTTTAAAATATATTATATGTTATTTTAAATTGTAATAACCTATTACTGTTACTAACAATATTACTATATTTTTTTAACAAATAAATGCTAGGCACATTTTGCATTCCACATTTTAAAATGTGTTGCTACTCAAATGCAAAAAGTTATATTAGGCTTAAAGAGTTTTATCTTTAAACCCTTGTGTGTGTGGCAGTTAAGACTAATCTCTTTTCTTCTAGAGAATGTCAGCTCATTACTGGGCAGTCATGGTAAAATGTAGTGCTGTCAAATGTTGGAGGCTGCAGACAGGGGCCGTGTGCGGCAATCCAAAAGCCTTCTGTATAATTTCGGCATGATGTGCGAAGGGTTTGATTCATCCTGTTGAAAATTCAGCCTCGTTTGAAAATTCCTGCAGCAAAAAAAAAAATTATGCGCAATAATGATTAATAATTGTGTTTAATTAGCCTTCCATGGTTAGCCCTCGTATCTTGGTAAGTTGATAAACACACTTGCTCTGGCCCAGACAGATTTCTTCATTAATCTTTCAATGGAGCATGTGTGAGCCAGGTGAAGGCTGGTGAGTCTGCAAAATGCAGGAAACGTGTGTATATGACATGCTGCAGTGGCAGTCTACCTCAACCGTGTCACAGCGAGGTGAAGCTCTTCTCTCGCTCTCTCATGCTGGAGTTATTCTATCTCAGGGCTGTTCCTTTGCCGTTTGATCTTTACAACAAAGCAGCCAAAAGCTCCTGCAGTCCTGCCTCGCTCACCTCAGACCTGTCACCTGAAACGAACCACCTTTCACAAGGATGACATTTTCAAAACGTTGTGACATCCTATGTGGCCTCCAACAATGCCAGAAGGCATCTGCGCTTCTATGTGCTGGTTCCAAACACCTTAAACAGAAATGATCAAAATGAAAAGTAAATGAACATATCTGCAACATTTCATTTGATTTGCAACAGTGCTTTTTTTTTTTATATTTAGCATTTTTTAATTCCTGGTGAAAAACTACATTACCCATAATTCTGTAGAGAAATGTCCACCAATCAGAGAATTGTACCAGCATACTCACATAAAGGGTTGCAAATTACTACTTACGACTCAAACTACTTAAATATTTGTATGCATACAATTTGCAATAAACAAATAAACTCACCTAAAGGATTATTAGGAACACCATATTAATATTGTGTTTGACCCCTATTCGCCTTCAGAACTGCCTTAATTCTACGTGGCATTGATTCAACAAGGTGCTGAAATCATTCTCTAGAAATGTTGGCCCATATTTATAGGATAGCATCTTGCAGTTGATGGAGATTTGTGGGATGCACATCCAGGGCACGAAGCTCCTGTTCCACCACATCCCAAAGATGCTCTATTGGGTTGAGATCTGGTGACTGTGGGGGCCATTTTAGTACAGTGAACTCATTGTCATGTTCAAGAAACCAATTTGAAATGATTCGAGCTTTGTGACATGGTGCATTATCCTGCTGGAAGTAGCCATCAGAGGATGGGTACATGGTGGTCATAAAGGGATGGACATGGTCAGAAACAATGCTCAGGTAGGCCGTGGCATTTAAACGATGCCCAATTGGCACTAAGGGGCCTAAAGTGTGCCAAGAAAACATCCCCCACACCATTACACCACCACCACCAGCCTGCACAGTGGTAACAAGGCATGATGGATCCATGTTCTCATTCTGTTTAAGCCAAATTCTGACTCTACCATCTGAATGTCTCAACAGAAATCGAGACTCATCAGACCAGGCAACATTTTTCCAGTCTTCAACTGTCCAATTTTGGTGAGCTCGTGCAAATTGTAGCCTCTTTTTCCTATTTGTAGTGGAGATGAGTGGTACCCGGTGGGGTCTTCTGCTGTTGTAGCCCATCCACCTCAAGGTTGTGCGTGTTGTGGCTTCACAAATGGTTTGCTGCATACCTCGGTTGTAATGAGTGGTTATTTCAGTCAAAGTTGCTCTTCTATCAGCTTGAATCAGTCGGCCCATTCTCCTCGGACCTCTAGCATCAACAAGGCATTTTTGCCCACCGGACTGCCGCATACCGGATGATTTTCCCTTTTCACCCCATTCTTTGTAAACCCTAGAAATGGTTGTGCGTGAAAATCCCAGTAACTGAGCAGATTGTGAAATACTCAGACCGGCCCGTCTGGCACCAACAACCATGCCACGCTCAAAATTGCTTAAATCACCTTTCTTTCGCATTCTGACATTGAGTTTGGAGTTCAGGAGATTGTCTTGACAAGGACCACACCCCTTAATGCATTGAAGCAACAGTCATGTGATTGGTTGATTAGATAATTGCATTAATGAGAAATTGAACAGTTGTTCCTAATAATCCTTTAGGTGAGTGTATATTGTTTTTATAACCAACATCTTTAAATCAATATATTATATTGCTCTATCCTTTTTAAGTTAATAGACACTCGCAATGCTTCACGGGATTGTATTTTTTTCCTTTCATTAAATGCGCAGAGTCTCATAACTTTATCTTTTTGTCCAGTTTTCAATTACTGTTTATTTCATGGATTATAGCTCTGAAAGACTTTATTAAAATCTCTATGGGATACATGAATTAGAAAAAAAAGACTTCCAGAAGCGAGGTCGATGAAAAAGTGGACAGGGACTGTTGCACTCTAGGCAGGAATAATTTTTGAGGAACACTACTTAATGCTGGCTTAGAAACCATTCTGTTTGGTGAAAATGTTCAGTTTTATATTTTTAAACGCATTTTAAATGCACTTTTGTTTAAGCAGGCATAGCAAATGGTAACCTCCCCCAAGGCAGACTGAACTCAAGACATGTACCAAATTGTTCATGACAACAGTTTGACAAAACATTATTCTGTTTAACCACCTATTTCAGGAACATTTTGTGTTTTGTTTTAAAAAGCACTTAGAGCAATTGTATTATATGAGCAAAGACTACATTACAAATGAAAAATGTTATATTTTAGAAACCTCTAGCTACCTCTCATGTATCTTTCGGTCAATTACCCACTATAAATGCAACCTTAAATTACATACAGTAGGCCTAGCACAGTCATTTTACGCTTTAAATAGGTTGATCTTTATAGTCAATAGAACGTATTTTTGTTCTGCGTTACAAAACGTACGTCAGCATTGGCCTTTCATATTCATGCCCAGGCCTGCTGAGTCTGGATTAAGGCTTTTAATCATCACTTACAGTCTTTTATCTCAGCGGTTAGCCAACAGCATAGCTGACAACAGCATACAATCAAGGGCCGATGCAGTGCGGTACATCTGCTCCTCTTCCCAGAACCAAATCACCATGCTCTCTAACCCTCACTACATCTCATGAAAGTGAATTACTGCGCTTTACTCAAAGATTAATTCAATCATCGTCATTAATTCAAATATGTTTAATAAATTGTTGGCGGTAGGCTTCTTATCCAGCGTTCCTCTGAGACTTATCAATATTACAAGCTCCAAAAAATGAGAACTCTCCGAAGGTTTGCTGTTTTTTGCGCACGAAAATCCAATTCCATTTTCTAAAAAGCTGTTGGTCGCTAATAGGATCATCTCATTCGAAGATGTCACAGACCAATTTAGACCTCATTAAACGCAATTACGGCACACGCTGATTTATACATTCGATGCGTTCTACAGAAATGCATATGAGTGAGTGCACAAGTGCCTGCAATCACAGCTGGTCTTTACATAAGTAATATATGCATGTCAGCTCTCACTTCTGCGATATTCTGTAAAATTACAGTCACCATTTCGGGGGCAAGGCCAGAGGGTCCTCGTGCTCTGTTAATTCTCGTGACTCAAAGCTTAATTGGCCCGTGTGGTCATGGCTGCCCTGCATGTCAGATTATTGCACGCTTGTCAGAGGAGATCCAAATGGCGATGCGCCACGGCCTTGTGGTCGTGCGTGCCGAGGTCATGCTTACAAAAGTGGGTGGCAAGTCATCTCATTTGCCGTTTCAGCTCTGATTAATGGACGTTACATGATAAGCAAAGACATCTAGTTTCTAATGAAGCAGATGCGTTTTGATGGGAAGGCAGTAATGAATAGGCTTGCTGGCTTTCCGTGGTCGCCATCTGTTCTCTTTGAATGATATCCTAAATCAGCGTATAAGGCCTATACAGTGTTTACTGGTAAGAATAAGCATTGCAGAAGAGACTTCTGGGGACTCTGAGAGAGGGAGAGAGTGGTTACACCCAAGTCCACGGCTTTGTCATCTCTCTAATAGCCTCGTCCTTGTGTAGATAGATGACTGCAGCTGAGCAGTGGGTTTTACTGCTGCACTCTTGGTTTTTTCTCATTTTCTGAGTAGAGGGGTGCCTGATTTATAGGCCTTTCTCTCCCATCTTCGCAATCTCTTCTCAACTTCAGGCCATCCCTTTTCCTTTCCTCATTTGTCTGTTTCTGAGTCTTATAAACAGCATGTCTTGATGGGTTACATTGTGCCACTCAGTCATATCTAATGTGACATGTTGACCTTAAAGGGACAGTTCACCCAAAAAGAAAACGGGGATCCGGGCTGTTGAGCTCAAAACAGGAGCATAAATAGCACCATACAAGTGGTCCATGTGACTTTTGCACTGTATTACAAGTCTTCTGGAGCCATATGATAGCTTTGTGTGTCAAAAGGGCTGATATTTACTAGTCACTGAAAATCTGTTGGTTTGGATCTGCATCCATTCCAGTATAGCAGAAATTGGGATTGAATTGACATCCTTTTCCACCTCAGTTTAAATAAAGAGGTCATTTTGACTTTATATCTCAAAATTGCAATTTTATCTTTCAGAATTGCAACTCTATATCTCAGTTATGTTTTTTTAATTCATATTTTAATTCTTGCAATTGCGGCTTAATATCTGACTTCTTGTGATGTGGCTCTATCTTCACATTTCCCAATTGTCACTTTATATCTTGTGGTCTTAACTTTATATCTCACAAACACAACTTAATTTCTTACAAATGTGACTTTATACCTCACAATGTGACTTTATATTTCACATTTCCCAATTGCCACTTTACATCTTGTGATTTATATTTGACTTTATATTTCACAAACACTACTCTATTTATTACTATTCGTGACTTTATATCTCACAGTGTGACCCTTTTTCTTATTTTAAACTTTTAGCTTACAATAATGTTTATTATTCTTTACAGTGAGGCGGACATGCTTTAGTGGAGCCAATTCATTTGGCTTCCTCATGCAAAACTATCTTATGACTTGGAATACGGAGCCTGAGTATGTCCACAGATATACAGTATTTCTCAATCAGAATCAAAGCTGAACATGTTAGGCATCTGTATAAATATCAGGTCATGGTATTGAAAGTAAAGCTGACTGAGAATGCAGAGCCCATTTAATGCAGATCACAAAGCGAGCTGACATGCACACACACACACACACGGAGGACCTGTGTCTACACAGAGCTGTAAACACACCTCAGAAAGTCCCACTGGGTGATAGCAATGGCTTCCTGCCATCTCTTTCTGTTTGCCCCACCCTCCCTCTCTCACTTCCCACTTCACCTCTCCTTCACCTTGAGGGATGAAATCTCTCTAAGCCCAGCATTGGATTTTCTGGTTGATGCAAATTGAATTTTGGCCCAGTTAGGCCGACGGGGCAGCACTTACAGCCAGCAGTCCTTCTCTTAACAGCGAGAGTGATCTTGCGGCCTTGGCAGCGGCACAGACAGGAAATGACACCTTTGCTAATTCATCTCCTCTGCTTCAGTCAAAGCCATTGAGATTTTTTCCTATAAATGAATGGAGAATTATTGGAACACAATAACAATAGTCAAATGTTTAAACTAAATAGTGATGTTTCTAACTGAGAGTTGACAAAATGAAAATTAAGTATTCATTTACTCACCCTCATGTCGTTCCAAAACGGTTTGACATTCCACTGTCTGCGGAACACAAATGAAAATATTTTAGAAGAATGAACATTTGAACTTTTATTGCCCAAAATCAATCCAAAATAAGGGTCTTAAACAAGCTCCGGTAATGGGATGGGTGCATGCATTTGTAATCACTTTCGAATTCGCTCGTGATCAGCGGGGAAGGGGGATAACTCATTTGGGGGTGCATGGCCACGAAAATTACTTACTAAGCTAAAATGAACAAAAATGACTAACTAATAAATAAAAACTAGATTTGAACTGAAACTAAAAATGAAAAAGAAATTAAACATTAATAGTAGCACAAAACAAAGATACAAAAAAATGTAATAAAACCAGAAAATATAACAACAGCTAATTAAAAACATTAATAAAAAACTATATTAACCCTTGTATTGTGTTGAAAAATTGCACAGTAACACCACAAATGTGACGGTGCCATTTTGTACAAAATAAAAGCATTTCAAAGCAAACTTCCTGATTAAATAAAGTGCACATTTTCTTTTTCACATAAATAATTAAAATTCATTATTTTAAATAATGCCTACTCTCAGATAAATGAGGCTTACGATTAATCAGGTGCAAAAAGAAACCAGTCGTAACTGAAGGAAAACAGGTTGACAAAAAGATTGAATCCAATATTGTGTGATATATAGCATAATGAGAGATTGATAAGCATTTTTTTGTTGGCCAGTCATTTTTCCCCGGGAACACTACTAGTGTAAGTGAGAAGTAGTTATACCCTGTGTGAACAAAGTCACTAAGTTTCCGTCCAATGCGAACCAGCATTTTCAGGGAAAAATTAAATCTGGGTCAAAATGACCCGAACACAACATGAGGGTTAATAAATATTAAAGAGCACCTATCATGGCATTTAAAATGTTCCAAATATTGTTTTAGAAGTCCCCAACAACAGTTTTGCATGCATGCAATGACAAAAAAGACTTTAGTTTTCTTATAATATGCATTTATTTTTACCTGTTTTGACAGCGATTCTCAAATGATTCCTTTAGTGATTCACTTTTCAAAACCCCGCCTTTACGTGACGCTAATCTGCGTTGATTGGTCCGATGACCCAGTCAGTTGTGATTGGTATAGTCTGTGCAGATATTTTCGGAAACGGAATGCCCATCAAAGCCTTATAGTGACAGTAATTTGTTAATATGTGTCAGGAGTTATGAATATGAAAACCGCGTCTGTACCGTTTGATTGTAATATGAGCCTCAGCTGATCTCATTCATAAAAAAAACTCCTCTATTCTCCTCACGAAGACTCGCGACAAATCAACATCCCTCAGGGCTTTTAGTTCAAAAGTGTGCAGATGAGGAGACATATTGATAGATTCTCATATGTCTGTGTCAAATTTCTAAACAGAGGAGTATTTTTTATTCAATACTTCCTCAAAATGCGCAGATATAGCCTAATCATGAGCGATTGAGTCTCTTATGTGTTGTTTTCAATTCATACTGGCAGCCGGAGGGCGCTCTGTCCACATGTAGTCCATGTACAGACAGACGAAGAAGATACCATGTGCCATAATAGAAGTCCATAATAAAAGCTTCCGGAGATCGCGAAACATACATTTGACGATTAATAAACACTCAATCGCGACGATGTATGGTTTGTCTTCAAGCCACTTAGTCTTCAAATGCTCATCCTTGGGCAGATGAAAAAAGTTTACTTTTGAGTCGAACTTCAGAACACAGCGTCTCATCGCCATGATGTTTTCTAGTTTTCACTGGCGTCTTGGAGCAATAAGTGGGCGTATCGTATTCAAATAACTTGACAAGTTGACGTCATCTAGTCAGAGAAAAAGCTTCGGTCTTCTAACGATTCTTAAAAATGACTCAGAGTCGACTCTTACTTTTGAAAGAAAATAACTTTACATACGGTGCACTGTCATATTTCAAACTACGCAGGATGTTTTTGTTCACTTAGATCTATGTTACACACTACATGAAAGGTAAATTTCAAAATTCCATGATAGGTGCTCTTTAAAACAAAATTCAAAGATTACTGCCACATCACATTTGTGTCAAAAAAACCTGCGAGTCAATTGGAAAATCTGAAAAACAAATACAATATGTGGCGATATGTAGTGCGTGTCTGAGAGGGAGAATTCATGTCTGTCTTGTACACAACATACACATTCATATGTTATAAATAAACGTTCCTCTCAGTTCTGCTTCGTTTACTGTTCTATCGCTTTAGTTTCACATATAAAGAGGTTGTGTTTATTCAACAGCTAATGGGGGCTATAAATCATTTCATTGATGAAATGCAATTACCAAGTATTGCCAAAGCCATTTAAAAGCCCCAAATGGAAGTAAATGCATGATTTCTTGTGGCTGTGACAAGTCTCAAGAGTCAGGGTTTAGAGCATAGCTGAAGATGAATGGTATTGATGCTATGATTTATTGCAAAGCAATTTCGGCCCACAATGTACCTGCCAGTGTGTCTTTAGGCAGAGTCATCACTATTTCAAAGGGGATACTGTGCATCACTTTAGCACCAAGCAAGAAAGAATATAGTGTGAAGAGAAAAACATGAATTCATAATTGCCCCTGAAATCTACCGAATCATTTAACAGCCAGCAGCAACAAAAATGCAACAAAACTGTCAGGGGGAGCTTGTAATTATGCTGGCATCAGCAGATTTTTGGACATACAAAAAATGATCAAAATAAAAACCGCATGACAGGCGAGCGCAGAGAATAATCTGTGTGAAGCAGAAAGGCGCACCTCTATTTCAACCTCAGAGTATCTGTTTTAGTTTATGACAATTTTCCAAACTCTTTCTGACTGTTTGAATTAATCAGGCTGTGCCTTTAAGAAACACCTGATATCGTTTTTAACTGATTCATCAGCTTCTTCGCAAAGCGTCCAAAACATTGTGACAGATTTGCACATGATGCCTCGCAAACTGTTAAGAAAAACCTCCAGAAAAGATCAAGGACTATGATAAAATAAAGAAGAAACGAATGTGACCCTTCAGATCTGCAGAGCGGCAAGTGCTACATACTTTGACCTCATTTTTCTTTTATCGTTAATAATAAAGTTCTGTTTTTATGATTAACAGTATCTATACATCCTCATTATCTCACTGTGATTGGACAATCCAAGTTTATGAACACTGATATTTAAACATCAACGCCTATTCGAATGCATTTGGCCTGACACCAGAAAGTTGCGGAAACTACAATAACTTTTTGTCTACTAGCAGTGTATATGTCATAATATACAATAAGTCATAAGTCTACTATATGCCAACTAGCATTATTAATAATTTGTCTACTGAATATCTGCTCCACCAACATACATTCTACTGACTATAAGTAACTATGTAAGTACATATCAACTTACTAACCCTAACCTAACAGTCTACTAATACTGTAATGAGAGTTAGTAGACATGTAGTTGCACTTATTAGGTAGAATGTGTTTAATAAAGGCCTTCTGAAGAGAATCAATGGGTTTGTGTAAGAAAAATATCCATATTTAACACGTTATAAAGTAAAATGTCTAGCTTCCGGTGGACCACCTTCCGTATACACCTAGGATGGCTTGAGGGTGAGTAAATCATGGGGTGATTTTAAATTTTGGGTGAACTATCCCTTTAAGTGAACTATTGAAATAAACCATATATTTTTATAGTACAATTATCTCAAAAGATGAATGAACATTTGCTTAAGAATATGATGCTTAATACACTTATCTGTTTATATGAAGAAAATATATATATAGCATATTCCCTGTACTACATTTTAGCTTTCCACATAACTGAAAAAAATTCATTGCTGTCCAGGTAAACTTCAGTTTTAAAAAAGCCATTTCCCTTTCGGCAAATTAATTTATTTATGACCTTTGCTGGCTCGATAAATACAGTAAAAGCATTATGAATTGACAATTTTGCTTTAAGGCTTAGATGCAATTGCATTTTTACGCGCTTAACTGAACAACACTTAACTGAAAGGGACAGAACAAACAAATTTCCAAAAAAAACGAACACTGTTCCAGTCCTTTTATCAGCCATTATCATATTAATCTCAGTAGGCCTATGCTAGAGCAGATGAAAGGGCATTAGCAACATACCTAATTAATGCCCTTGGTTATAGACATCTACACTCTAAGGATACCATAGGCTTTTGTCACCAGTCGCTGAAGTTACTTAGTGCAGGCGCTTTGAAATACCACACACCATCACAGCGTCTAATGCATAATGAAAATCAACCAAGGGGGTAAATCAAATAAATACAAGCGGAAGAAAACTAAGCGGTAACACTCACGAGTGACACTTCTGGTTACCACGAGCCTGCTATTGTTAGCATACTGGGGGATCTACTGCATTAAAGAGACAAAAAGCAGCTCCTATTTCCTTGTACCCGCTTTTGCTGTAATTCGCCATACTCTGTATTACTTCAAACTATTGAGCGAGGTGCAATGTTGCCGCTCTACACAAAGCCATTAAAGGGCTGAGAGAAAAGTAAATGGAATCCAGTCCCACACTCTGGTATTATTATTGATTTTTCAAACAATCTGTGAACAGATCGACCCCCCTGGGTTGACATTGCTTTTATGTGCTAACTCTAATTAACATTATAGCACACAGGCTGCAATCCAGAGAGCTCTGGATTAAAAGAGCAGATTCAGCAAGCTAACTTAATTCATCCATGGCCGGGGCAAAGGGTTGTCAGATCTTCTGGTCCCGCTCTGACCCTCAGTCTTTTACCAGGGGGTTCGGCCTGCTATCTGTCAGGTTTTTCAATCGATGACCCATTTGCAGATCACTCTGCAATGTGAGCTAAGCCAAGGTTATTTACTGAAGAGCTTCAAGAGCCAATCTAATTTAAGGCACATCTTCACTAAATGCAACAGCTAAAAGCATTAACATTTGGAAACATTTGCATGTCAAGGTTTTTTTCCCTTTGTCTGTGCTGAATCTTTTTCTCTGTCAATATCATCATATCAATTTTAAATAGAGAGAGAGAGAGAAAACCCAACAACAATTACAATGCATGGCTGAATCAAAGTTTGTATACTAAGGCGGCACATGCTCAACTTCCAATTTAGTTTTTTTTTATTATTTTTTTTAGCATTTTTAAGCAAAGAATTTGATTAAATATTCAATAACATTATATAGTGAGTGGATACAAATACTGAATTTTGTAATGATTTTATTACTTTTATTATAATTGTATATATAAAGTTTTAGTATTTTGTTTTTGTCATTTTTAATAATTATATATTTTTTTAATGTCTTCATAGATTTATTCATTTGTATTTAGGTTTAAGTTGTATTTACTTTAGTGAATCAATTTAAACTAAATGAGAAATGTTGCTTGTGGCAACTAGCAGAAATCAAAAGTAAAACTTTTTAAAATGTTATTTCATGTAACAATTTAAAATAATCCAATAATTTAATAATCCTGGTGGTTACAAGTACGCATTTTGTGCTTTATACCACAATGTCATAAAACTGTGTATTTATTGCATTAACATGAGAATATTAGCATACAAAACATGCATGTATCCATCTCAAATTGCATTTGATGTACTGCTACCATTCAGCATTTAGGACGCACTAATCTGAATATCGCACAATACGCAGGATGAATAGTTTGTGATTTTAGACAGCCGAAATAACTTGTAGCAAATTGAAAATAACTACTTGAATGAGCAGCATTCTATTGTTATGGCCAATGATCACATAACATCTGCTTGACAACTGACAATATGGCTTCTTTCCTCAAATGTGAGTCTTTAGTCTAGCATCTTGTCTATCTTCCCCTTAGGGCAGCCCAGAGAGAGATCGAGCCTTTAAGCATTACTAAAGTAGGCTGTTAGATGGCTTTGTTTCAATTATCTTAGGTGATGGGATAACACACCCTTGGTCTCAGAGGAGGCATAGAAACAGAGACTGCCAGGAGGGCAGCAAGCAAACACAGACAGGGACTGATGAAGAGATTTTCTCAAGGCACAAGGAAGATTCGGTTTCAGTTCGTAGTGATTTAAGATTTATGTGAGAGAAAAACTCGACTCTGGCCAAAAGAAACTAAGCAAACGAATCAATAATTGACAACAACATAAGGTGGGGTATAGATTGCCATTGTAATGCTATAATGCTAAAGATGCATAGAAAATGAAGTGATAAATGTATGTAAATTTCCAATCTCACAATAGCCTTTTTTTTTTGTGATGCTGTCGCAGTTCTCTGAGATTCCATCCCCTGTTGTGAATTAAAGCTGTCTCCTCTAAAGCTAATTAAAAGTTTATTAGTGGTAGCGCTTGTCTGTTGTGCTTGTGCGTCAATGCCTGGAGGTGAGAGAGGACCATATTGCATGCTGGGATTATTGCCACATCACTCCATAGCCTACTCCAAATGGGCACTGGAAAAGGAAAGGGCGTCATTTACTGGAGGGAAAGTACAGAGGGTAAGGAAAGGGTCAGCAGCCTCCAAGCACCAGTAACACGTCATCTAAATATGGGGTATTCTACAGGCCTACATATGCTGCTTTCATGGATTTCGTCAATGAGCCTCAACCACTTATGTCCCACTCTAAATTAGTGATGGCTCATGATGGATGGTAACCATTTTATTAATTCATTTTATATATATATATATATATATATATATATATATATATATATATATATATATATATATATATATATATATATATATATATATATATATATATATATATATATATATATATATATATATATATCAGTATTTTAGTAATATTTATATACTATTATGGTATTTATATCAATATTTCTATTTAGATTTATTTTTAAGTTTTAGCTTTAGCAATTTAAGTAATTCATTTGATTTTATTTCAGTTAGTTGGTAAGGCAAGATTTCTAACTTTTGTTGCTTTAAGTTTTTCAAGATTTAATTTATTTGACTTCAGCTTTATTTCATTTTTAATAGTTTTAGTTAACAATAACACAGTTTTATTATTTTATTAATTTAATATAAATCAGATTTTTAGATAAGAAATTAATGTGCATTTACTACTGATTCACAAAAAAATAAAAGGATATTACAAACCAACACAAACAGACAAGTGGTTGATTTGCAAAGCTATTACGCATATTTATGGGACTGTAAATTTTCTAATTAAAGTCTCATGTATAGGAGAATAATGACCAAACAAGCCAGATCCTAAAATGAACTACTATACTGTATATTAATGGCATAACATACTACATATAATTAACAAAATCATCACGGGACATGGTACATTAAAACACAAGTATATTGAAGAATACATAATACACTGCAAGAAAACAATAGCAATTAACTTTGCACAAGGGGATGCATGAAAATATGAATAAATCATGCACAAATATCAGCAGCATAAACTTTTTCTCATCTAAAGCGTGCATTTCTTTCCTCTTTCGCAAGACATGTAAGAAGCCCCTTGTAACAACTTAAATTCAGTGTATTATTTAGTATTAGATCAATGCACCTCACTTAAATGTATTGCTTGTGGTGTATAAAGGCATTACAATACCTGGATTTATGCATTATGTAAACTCAAGAAGCCATGTTGAAACTTTCAGGACTCTTGCAGCTCTTGAGAACATGGCTCATTCTGGATATCACAGTCCATGATACCAAGCGTCTCAGACGTCCTCATCCAAAGTGGTTTTCTACAAGCCAGTTCTGCCTTGTATCCACATTGTGTTTCCCCACACTCTGCCAGGGATATCACATCCACTGGCATGTCTGCACAGCCAGTCTACAGCTGGCAATAACACACACACACACACACACACACACAAAGCAAACATGATACAATCTTAGAGTTTGACATGTGGACTGCAGTATTTCAAAGCAAAGGTGAAGTATAAAGGTCTATTGAGCGGTTTTCAGGCATGTCTACAAATACACAAGTGCAGATGCACAAACTCTCATACACACATCCTGAAGGGTTTGAAAGATTGTGCAGGTCAGTAAATGGCTGACTGGGGTTCATAACACAGCAGCGGAGGAGACTGGCTCTCTGTGGCCTGCAGGAGGTTTTAGTTAATCAAACTTAAACCCCTTGCACCGAGACCATCTCAGCACTGGGCTGAGACTGAACTCCATAAGGAGCTTTAGTGTATCCATCAGCACAATGGAAAAAACAGGTCATCAATCAGTGTCAGCCTCGATCGATGGCCGTGGCTTCTGGAAGCACTGTCTGATTTTATTACGAAAATGAAAATAAATACGGAAACAAAGAGCGTAAATTGGGCTTGTGAAGTTGCGGATGAAAGAATGCAGAGGGGATATAAGCTTCACTGCATATATAATATCAGTAAAGCTCGTAGGTGGTGATGATGAAGTTGAGACCTCACAGCAATGAATCAGTCAAGCTAAACGACCAAAAAAACCATGGATGCGAAACAAAAAAGGGCGAAGCACTCTTAAAATGAGGCAATCTACAATGCTTCTACGCTTGTAAGGAAAAAATAAATACTTACCCGGCAACCTGCAAAAAAAACAATCGATCAGTCTCGTTCACTGCTGACCCTCCTGGAAAAAAAAGAAACAGCAGGTTAATATTATTCTGCATATTTGATGCACTTTTTGCCTCCAGTGCAATGACATTCTGTAGCCTTGATTTACAGATTGAATAACATCAGAAGGCAGAAGCAGAGTGTGCTATATTGGAAAGAGAGGGGAAAAAAACACTGCGTTCTGGCTAGAACATCTAACGTAATGCAGTAGCAGGGGATACAAAAAAAACACATGCAAAAAGTGCTGAACTTAAATATTACAAACTGTCAGGTGTTTTTGTGTGTATATGCTTGTTTGAAAGAGAAATGTGTGCGCTGAAGCTTTGTAGTGGAATGACCCAGCAAGCACAAAACATTTTTCTAGTATTTCACACGTTGCACTTTGGTTGCATTGCAGTGTTTTGAAAGTGCTAATTTAAAAAACAAAACAAATGAAAACATGACGTACTGATTTGGATTTTTTCACAAATTTGCAGTTTAAAATTGCAGTTAAATATGAGTAAATATGACATTTTAAACAATGTTCAACATTTCATTTCAGTGAACTATTTCAGGTTTCTGTCACAACACATCATTTTAAAGTTAAAGTCAAAATACAAAACTAGAGCCACATACACATCGATTTTCTGAAACACTTTCTTTCATGATAAAATATTATATATTGATAAATAACCCTAACCCTATCCCAATAAAACCAAAATAAGTAATGTCACAACATTAAGTTTTAGTTGTAAAAACACGCTACTGTTCAAAAGCCGTTCGGTATTTAAAAATATATTTATATTTTGCAATAAACTTTTAAGCAAAGATGCATTCAATCGATCAAGTGCCAGTAAAGAGAATTATATTGTTACAAAATAGTTATACATTTCAAATAAATGCAGTTCTTTTCAACTTTCTATTCACCAAAGAATCCTGAACAAAAATATTAAGCAGTACAACTGTTTTCAACATTGATAATAATAAGAAATACTTCTTTTACAGCAAATCAGCATATTAGAATGATTTCTGATAGATCATGTGACATGGATGCTGAAAATTCAGCCATCACAGGAATAGAATTGGTTATGAATTAATACGAAAGAGAAAAGTTTCATATTTGTTGTTGATCTCTCTTCCTTTCACGAATATCGTTGTAAATTATTGGTAAATGCTCAATTTGTTTGGCAAGCTGAACTTGGTAAAGAGGTCTAATATACATTGAAGAAACATTTTTATGAGATGGTCCTCTTGCAATGTTATAAATGCCCTGCTAGCTGTGGTCATCGACAGTAGGTCCCACGATGACAACAGGAGATGGATGACTCTTTCGGTGCAGCAAACGATAACATACGCATGTAATGTACACAGACTAGGACACAAATACTGATAAATACCTGCAACAAACCATGTAAACACACAGGAAACGCATGAACCACAGAGACTATTGTTCTTTTAAAACCGGACACACAAAGTTACAGAAAATTAAACGTAGGCCTATAGTTCACTTAAAAATTCTGTCATCATTTATTCACCCTCATGTCGCTCCAAACCTCTATGACTTTCTTTCTTCTATGGAACTAAAACAGTGAAATTAAGAATAATATCTAGGTGCTGAAGAACACCCAAACACCATTGGTTTGTTACTTGTAAATACCACTAATAGCACCATGTTTGAGAGCTGCAGTAGAGGGTATATATACATACATACATACATACATACATATATACACTATATTGCCAAAAGTTTTGGGACGCCTGCCTTTACATGCACATGAACTTTAAATTACATCCCATTCTTAATCCTGGCTTGCAGTTTCCACTCTAATTCATCCCAAAGGTGTCCTATCGGGTTGAGGTCAGGTCTAGTGGAGGCCAGTCAAGTTCATCCACACCAAACTCGCTTATCCATGTCTTTATGGACCTTTCTTTGTGCACTGGTGTGCAGCCATGTTGTAACAGGAAGAGGCCATCCCCAAACTGTTCCCACAAAGTTGGGAGCATGAAATTGTCCAAAATGTCTTGGTATGCTGAAGCATTAAGAGTTCCTTTCACTGAAACTAAGGGGCCAAGCCCAAACCCTGAAAAACAGCTCCACATCATGATCCCCCATCCAACAAACTTTACACTTGGCACAATGCAGTCAGGCAAGTACTGTTTACCTAGCAACCGCCAAAGCCAGACTCGGCCATTGGATTGCCAGACAGAGAAGCGTGATCCGTCACTCCAGAGAACACGTCTCCACTGCTCTAGAGTGCTTTACACCACTGCATTAGATGCTTTGCATTGCACTTGGTGATGTAAGGCTTGGATGCAGCTGCTCGGCCATGGAAACCCATTCCATGAAGCTCTCTACGCACTGTTCTTGAGCTAAACTGAAAACCCCACAAAGTTTGGAGGTCTGTAGCTATTGACTCTGTAGCTTGGCGACTTCTGCACACTGTGTGCCTCAGCATGCGCTGACCCCGCTCTGTGATTTTACGTGGCCTACCACTTCGTGGCTGAGTTCCTGTTGTTCCCAAATGCTTCCACTTTGTTTTAATACCACTAACAGTTGACCGTGGAATATTTATTAGTGAGGAAATTTCACGACTTATTGCACAGGTGGCCACCTATCACGGTACCACTCTTGAATTCACTAAGCTCCTGAGAGCGACCCATTCTTTCGTAAATGTTTCTAGAAGCAGTCTGCACGCCTAGTGCTTGATTTTATACACATGGGGCCCATGGAATTGATTGGAACACCTGAATTCAATGATTTGGAGGGGTGTCCCAATACTTTTGACAATATAGTGTATATACTACATATATATTGTGTTCCACAGAAGAAAGTAAGTCAATCAGGTTTGGGGCGACATGAGGGTGAGTAAATGACAAATTCTAATTTTGAACTGAACTATTCCTTTAAGCAATTATCTTGCTAGATTGATGTTTTCCTCCTCTTTGCCCTAGTTTTCCCAAGTAAAAAGTGCAGATTGCAGGCAAACATGTCTCGGATGATAGTCTGAGTGAGCTCCCTCTAAGCTAAGCAATGGCAGGAAGAGGATGAAAGATGTGGCGACTAGGGCAGACAGAAGCAGAGATAGCAGCGAAGGCCTCCCAGGAGTGGACACTGACATTGATGCTTAAAGCCAAGTGCTAATGAAGATGAATGTAAGGACCACAGGCAAGCCTCTGTCAATATTATTGAGGGCGGTATGACAGAAGGTCACTCTGAGCATGAGTCATCCTCCCACCAGCATGGAAGACTTAACCAGCATAGCTAGTTTCAGAGGACGCTTGAGGATATGCTCTCTCTCTGAATGATCTGCAAACAGCACATGCTGCTCCCTTGCTCTTGTCCTCGAAGCAAGGAAAGAGTCACATTCAGGTGGTTCGGTAATGGCGGTCTAATTGTGCTGTGCATTTGAACGCATCAGCCACATAGTGTTTGCGCGTTTCATTTGTCCCCTTCTTTCAGCTAGAGATGGATTTATCCTTTCAGCACAAGTTTGCCGTCATCATGGTGAGAACAAAAAGAGAGAAATGAATACTCAAGTCACCTTTATTTATATAGCGCTTTATACAATACAGATTGTTTCAAAGCAGCTTTACAGTGATAACAGGTAAAAAGTATGCATTTCAGCAGTTGTTCAGTTGAAGTCAGTTCAGTGTTGATTCAGTTCTGTTGTAAAGATCATCAATAAATGAGTTTATTTAATCTATAAAGCGTTCTACAAAAATTGTCACCGTCCAGCTTAGTTCAGTACAGTCAGATCAATTATATTGTTGAATGATGAGTGATAAGTAATAAGTGATGTTGGTCCAGTGATAATTTAATACAGTTTCTGCCTTAAATGAATACATTGTTAGCTAACTGTGTGATTTGTATATGTACATTTCTGAAATCCATAACTTGGACAGTCACCTCTGATAAAAGATCAATAAATTGTAATGTAGACGCATGCATTTTCGGTAAAGCTGCTTTGAAACGATATGCATTGTGACAAGTGCTGCCATTTACTGTAAAAGTTTGGGGCCAGAATTATAAAAAAAAATATATAAAGTATAAAGTTTTATTCTGCAAGGATGCATTGAATTGATCAAAAGTGACACAAAAGACATTAACAATGTTACAAAAGATTTCTATTTCAAATAAATCCTAAAATTATTAAATGGAATCAAAGAATCACAGTTTCCACACAAACTTTTAAGCGGCACAATTGTTACAATCAAGTAATGATGCTGAAAAGTCAGCGTTGCCATCACAGGAATAAATTACATTTTAAAATATATTTAAATAGAAAACATTTTTTACATTGTCATATTACTTACTGTTTTTCTGATCAAATAAATGCAGCCTTGAAGAACAATGTTTCTTTCAAAAACATAAAAAAAAAAATGTACCATTAAAACAAACATTTTAACAATAGTGTACATATACTGCATATATTTTTACATAACTCAAAATTGCTACTAATGTACATATCAGTGGATGTCTACCAGATTTTTTCTTCCTCTTCACTGGAATGGAAAACTGACGGCCACTGACTAGAAGCATAATGTTTAATGTAACGTAATGGTTTTTTCGAGTGAGTACACCCGCTAAATGGAGATGGAACGGCGTTCTGGTTTGCTCCAGTTCAATTTAACCCCTGATTTATCCTTGATATTCAAGTTTCACTTTCTTTGGCATATCCATCTGTCTCTCAATAACATGGCTCTTAACAGACAACCCAGACAGACCAAATGAAAAGAAAAATGAGATATGTCAGAGACATTAACACATTTATATTAACACAGTGCATCAAGCAGCCACTGTTCACATTTAGTAAGAGAAAAAATAATGTAATCAGCATAACCCCTTTATAAAGAAAAAAAGAAAAATAGGAAAAGATGTGAAAATGCTGATCAAGAATATGCATATAGTATTCAGGAATCACTGCAGGGCTTTCCTGAAATATAAAAGATGAAATACGAAAGATGTTTAAAGAGCTGATGTTTACTCCACGTGTGAAAGACTTTCCCATTAATGAAAAACCTCAGGCCAGAGTTCTTTTGTAACGGAAACAAATACTTAGCATTGTATCTTTGAACTAGAAAGAAAGGAGTTATAAACCACATGCCTTCAACTAGAAAATCAAAGAAAATTTTTCAGTTTTTACTCGTTTTTTTTACTTTACATACAACTGACAATGCATTTACATTTTTTTTTTTGCCTGTAATTACGGTGTTCTAAAACATTTAAGGAGAAAAAGTCAAAAGACATCCAAGATACCCCGTTTCACGAAAGTGTTCTATCATGCTTGGACACTAGTGGTACCTCTGATGAAAAATGCCAGTTTAGGTTGTCAGTTTTCTGTTATCATACATTGTAAGCTATGGAGTACAGTATAAAATTAGTGCGGTAGACAACTACATGAGGATAGAGCTACTGATAGATACAAGTATGTAGCTAGTAACGCTCGAGTAGTTTAATGTTTCGCTTAAAAATCAACATGAAATAATGACTGAGAGCATTGTCATTGCAAGGGCAAATACATTTTTTTTGTATAATTTAGTGAATGTATGTGGTCCATTCTTTGTCACAATTGTAAAGTCCTAATGTGCTACTGTATATTTGCACTACCAACAGTTTTTGTGTGTGTGCGCAAGAAATTCATACATTTGTGCATTAAATTGATCAAAAGTGACAGTAAAGACTTTTAATTTGACTAAATATTGCTATTAAATGCTGTTCTTTTCAAAGGATTCGGAAAAAAGTTTTTCAACACTGATTATAAGTAGTAATGTTTTTTTTTTTAGCACCAAATCAGAATATTAGAATGATTTCTGAAGGATCATGTGACACTGAAGACTGGAGTAATGTTGCTGAATATTTCAGCTTTGCCATCACAGGAATAAATTAAAATTTTAAATATATTCAGTTAGTTCTGGTTCTCAAATCTGATAGACCATGCACCGGCTCCAATTCTGGCACCAGCCCCAGTGGAAAATCTAACCTTTTCCAGCCATGCAATATTCTATTCTACTAATATCACACAATAAACGTCAATTTGTTTCACTCTGCTTGTTTCTGCAGTATCTATACAAGCAGAATTTCTCACAGTGAGTGTCAATGACGGAAGAGCAAACCCACTGTAATTTTACAAATAAACAGTTGTTGTTTTACGAAAATGTAGTTTGAAATTGTCCAAAATGTCTTGGTGTAATAAGACCAGAGAGAGTTCCTTTCACTGTAACTAAGGGACCAAGCCCAACCCCTGAAAAACAACCCCACACCATAATCCCCCCTCCACCAAACTTTGCACGTGGCACAATGCAGTCAGGCAAGTACTGTTCTCCTGGCAACCGCCAAACTCAGACTCGCTCATTGGATTGCCAGACAGAGAAGTGTGATTCGTCACTCCAGAGAACACATCTCCACTGCTCTAGAGTCCAGTGGTGGCATTCTTTACACCCCACGCACTTGGTGATGCAAGGCTTGGATGCAGCTGCTCGGCCATGGAAACCCATAACATGAAGCTCTCAGTTCTTGCGCTAATCTGAAGGCCACACGAAGTTTGGAGGTCTGCAGCTATTGACTGAAGAAAGTTGCAGACTTCTGCGCACTGTGCACCTCAGCATGTGCTGACCCCGCTCTGTGATTTTACATGGCCTACCACTTTGTGGCTGAGTTGCTGTTGTCCCAATTGCTTCCACTTTGTTATAATACCACTAATAGTATGACGCTTGAATTCACTGAGCTCTTGAGAGCGACCCATTCTTCCACAAATGTTTGTAGAAGCAGTCTGCATGCCTAGGTGCTTGATTTTATACACCTGTGGCCATGGAAGTGATTGGAACACCTGAATTCAATGATTTGGAGAGGTGTCAATACTTTTGGCAATATATTGTATGTCAGTGCAAGTTGCTTTCAGTTAAAACAGCTCTAACATGCATTTTAGTCTGGGGCTAAGCTTAAGCCTTGTCTGTGAAACTGGCCATAATTGTAATATAAAAATAGAAATATTAGTGAAAAAATATTCTTTTAAGTGGTTTGGACCATAATTATTGCACAAATAGAATTTAGTACACAAAGATCTCCTCAAAATATTAAATAAATATTATTGAACTAAAATATAGCTAGAACATCTATTTCATTGAAAAATAGTTAAGGTGTTAGTGTGACCAATAAGTAAGGAATACCTGAGGGTTAAATACAAGAAAAACATTAACATTAAATGTTGCCTCTCCATTACTCTCGGGAATAAAATGATACTGTAAATGTCGTCGATGTAATAATCAATGCACACTATGCTGTATAGTGAAATACGTGTATAGTGAAGTTGTTGTCTATCCTGCTTAAAGCCATTCAAATGTATTGACAGTGCTGGTTTGTTTAGATCTATTGAGAGCTCCATTAACCATGTGACTGCGTGGCGGCGACGCCAGCGAGATCAAGGCACATCACAACTCTGTTTTTCAATGGCTCTGGCTTTAACTGAGGCGCTACAGCTATCTGTTATGCCACGTTAAGTGTGCCAAAATGGTATTTAGTTTGAATTTTGCATTAAAACTGAGAAAGGTTTTATGCGAAAAGCTGAGCCTTTGTTTCATAACCAAAGCAGGGCCAATTTGGCGTGAGATTTACTTGGGCAACGTGAGACAGTCTGAACACGTGTCTTGCTCCAAATGCAAGAGAGTTAGCAACCCTGGTTTAGATGCTTTCGCAGATGTGAGCTCAAGGCCATCAGCGTCCGTCCATTAATGTCGCCGCTGAGAACAGCTTTATCTCTGCGAGTCCTTTTATGTAGATAGTGGTTAAACATGAGATATAATTCATTTTGGTTATATCAAATGGGCAATCTTTGGCCTTATTAATCCATTTCATAACTTCATATTTTTATTTAACTTAAATCCTGTACTAACTAGAGCACTGCTTTTTATATAAATAAACAGCAACTCAGCCACAAAATGGTAAGCCATGTAAAAATCACAGAGCGGGGTCAGCGCATGCTGAGGCGCACAGTGCGCAGAAGTCACCAACTTTCTTCAGTCAATAGCTGCAGACCTCCAAACTTCATGTGGCCTTCAGATTAGCTCAAGAACAGTGTCTAGAGAGCTTCATGTTATGGGTTTCCATGGCCGAGCAGCTGCATCCAAGCCTTGCATCAAGTGCGTGTGGTGTAAAGCACGCCGCCACTTGACTTTAGAGAAAGTCTAAAGTGTTCTCTGGAGTGACGAATCATACTTCTCTGTCTGGCAATCTGATGGTCAATTCTGGGTTTGGCGGTTGCCAGGAGAACGTTAAGAAAGTGTAAAGTTTGGTGGAGGGGGGATTATGGTGTGGGGTTGTTTTACAGGGGTTGGGCTTGGTCCCTTAGTTACAGTGAAAGGAACTCTTAATGCTCTTATTAGGCCAAGACATTTTGGACAATTTCAAACTACATTTCATAACACAACCGTTTATTTGTAAAATTACAGTGGGTTTGCTCTTCCACCATTGTCACTCGCTGTGAGAAATGCTATATATACACGTATATATATATAACCCACATAACAGGTTATATGCAAGTTGGCGGAATATAAATATCTACAAATATGCTCAAAAAGATCTGCTAAAATTTTAAACAATTGATTAAAAAAAACAAAACGAGTATTAATTCAATGTTTTGCAATATTCTTTAGTCGCCTGTGAGAAGGAGCAGACCAGTTATGCAGAGCTCCTTCAACTTTCACACTGACCTTGTGAAACACGGAGGCAGATCTCCATGGCAACTCTGCAGCGAGCACTGCAATAGCTCCTTCCAAGAAATAAATGACGGTGGCTCTGCAGAGGGTAACAACAGAAAGAGAAAGAGAGGGAGAGAGATATCACAACTTTTTTATTAGTAAAGCACATAAGACACATTTAAACACACACAAAAAACAAACAGCTGGTCTAGATTACACATTCTGTTACTCTATAAAGGGTGAACGGTTTCTTGTCCCACCCTTTAAAAAAAAAAAAGCTGCTATCAACTCACTGCCGCAGCACTCATCTAATTATTACAAAGGTCAATATTCCTCAGGAAGGTGAATGAGAATATACGACACTCTCCTGAGACGCAGGTGGGGGGGGATGCTGCAGTAAGGATGGAATAATTCTTGTTCATATTCTAGTTTGCATCTATCCAGCATATAAAACTGCTTTATAAAGAGCAATGTGATGGACATATGGGTAATATATATAGGTAATAGTCAATACACTGTCAGTTAGTTTTAATTGATGAACAGTGTGACTTTCAGAGAATATCTATTTGTAATATCAATTCAACCTGTCGCTTTAGTATGAAATCTCTCATATGGAGGATCATTTTTTTCAAAACTCAGGGCACAAAATATGTCAATTAACATTAAGAAGAAAGGCCAAAGTCATTACATATTAATAATCAATGTCATTTATGTCACCGTGATTTGAAGATGGATAGACAAGCAAATCGGTATAATCTGTGATATGGGTGCAGCTATTCTATTCAGCTTTTAAGGACACATTTTTAATTCGCTCTCTAAATGACTCCATCAGGTGAATTATAATTATGCAAAGAGGCTTATGAAACACTATTAGGGGTCGTTCACACAGGACAAGCTCTTGCATTCAAAAACAGCTGCCACTAAACAAAATGTGCCATGGTTAAAGACATCCATGTAGCACATAGAAAAGCCATTAAAAACAGCCCACTCATTTTTCTTCAAATGCAGGTGAGCTCGGGGGCCTCATCCCAAGTCATGTCTAATCAGAGAGTTTTTTTGGAGGCAGTGAGGACTCTTTCAAGCTGTGAAGTTCCTTTGAAGTCATGATAATACAAGGGTGCTCATCCTTCCATCCTCTGGAGGAATTGCCCAAAGCCTTGGTAAGACCGACTCGCGCTAATAAAGGCAAAGATGAAAATCCCCAATCAGATTCCGTCTGTGGGGCGATGGTGGATTAGCCTGGCTTTGAGTCATCACGACACCAAGTCGATGTTTACGACGTTGGACGGCCTTGGGTAAATCCAATGCTGGCATGCTCAAGGGCCCTTCTCCATGTTTCGTATCAGCCTTTTCTGAGAATAAAGAGGAATATTCAATTAACTTGTGCAGTTGCAGCTTCAGGTGTTGTTCCCCTTGTTATTATTCAAAAGCTTTCTTCTTTGTCTCTAGGGTTAGTGAAACCAGGTGTGGATCTCACTTTTTGGCATAAACTAAGCTTGCGTATGCATAAGTTATGTGTGTGTGTGTGTGTGTGTGCGTGCACGTACCTCGAAAACAAACAACTCTTGCAAAGACTGGAACAAATAAGGATTACTTGCAACCAAATAAACCCAAACAGATGCTGGAAAAGCAGTAGCTTTGGATGATATGGGAAAGCTGGTCACTATTGTGCAGGACATTAGCATAGATGGTCTCCACCAGTTAGCCATGGTACATTTTGTCCCTACTACTTTATACATTTATGATTGTGTCATTAATACAGAACAAGGTTCTGTTGAGCAGAAGGTTTCATTTTGTCAATGCGTTATAATGAGTGGTGATATTTTTTTAATGCTGTGTGGTTATTGTCGTTATTAGTCAAGAAAAGTAACAGAGGCTATATGTTCTCTCAAGTACACAGCTGTCAGTCTATCGCTTTTCCATTGTTCCCTCTAAAAAACAAACAAACAAACAAAAAACAGATGCATTTTTTTAAATGAAAGGTTTTATTAGGGTAGATTAAAACCTGGAACCTCGCATTCTAAGCAAGTGTCACCAAAATCATATATCCCACACTGTATGTGCCACTATTTATTAATTAAAACTGTATTACAGAATGGATTATAGATTACATGTTAGATTGTATATCCATCACCTAGTTCATATCATATATCACTACCAGTCAAAAGTTTGGAATCATTAAGATTATGTTTACAAAGAAGTCTCTTATGCTCACCAAGGCTGCATTTATGTTATTACAAATACCAAAAAAGCTTTGATATTGTGAAATATTATTAAAATGTAAAGTAACTTTTCTCTTTCTAATTGTTAAATATTTTAAAATGTCATTTATTCCTGTGATGCAAAGCTGAATTTTGAGCATCACTACTCCAGTCTTCAGTGTCACATGATCCTTCAGAATCATGCTAATATGATGATTTGCTGCTCAAGAAACATTTATGATTATCAATGTTGAAAATATTTTTGTAAAACCGTTCAAAAGTTTTTTTTATGTTTCAGATAAATGCTGTTCTTTTGAACGTTCTATTCATTAAATAATCCTGAAAAAAGTTGTACACAACTGTTTTCAACATTGATAATAATAATAATAAATGTTTCTTGAGCAGCAAATCATCAAATTAGAATGATTTCTGAAGGATCATGTGACTCTAAAGACTGGAATAATGATGCTGAAAATTCAGCTTTGAATCACAGAAATAAATTGCATTTTAAAATATATTCAAACAGAAAAAAGTTATTTTAAATTGTAAAACTTTTTCACAATAATACTGTTTTTGCTGTATTTTTTGATCAAAACTTTTGACTGGTAGTGCATATCGTATCATTTATATCATATATCCGTGTTTCCCAACCTTTTTTCAGTCATGGCACCCTTTGAAAATGTTCTCCATTTTGTGGCACCCCCTCGCATATGTTACGCTAGGGGTGTAACGGTACAGATTGCTCACGGTTCGGTTTGTATCACGGTTTTAGGTTCACGGTTTCGGTACGGTTCAGTATTTGCTATGTTCAGGGAAAAAAGGACTACTGTCAAATAAAAATAAAGAAAATAATAAGAACAAATAATTTAAATACAAGCAGCAGCACAAATAAATACTATTGAGCAAATATACTAATAAAATAAACTATGCTTTTCAGGTTTTTCAGGTACATCTAACATTAGTTTTCAGGTACAGAAATTGATCAAATGTAAAATAACATTGCATATTTGACTGTATCAATTAAAGATTAATCCTATTAAACTTACAAAAGCTAATCAATCAAGAGCAGTGAGTGATGTCCTTGTCTTTTGTTGTTTGACATCAAACAGACAGCAGTAAAGGCTACTGCCCCTTTAAGACCTAATGCACGGATATGCGTCATCTTTCTCAAATGTATAAAGTTTACTTAGGCATATACAGACTATGTCTGCTAGAATACTCATCAAGATGGACATGCTGACATACTTTTTGTGTGAGTTTGTCCGTTCATAAGAAAGACTTGAAAGAGAACTCAATATTTGCGCGCTGTGAGACGTGCGCGCGCTTTCGGAAGACAAATTTTCTCACAGCGCGCACGACTTCTAATTCGCGTCTTCTGGCACTACACCCGGTGAAAATGACTGGTCATATTCGAACATACGGCAGCACTTGCATGTATTGGACAAAGTTTACAAAGAGAGAATTATTTGAAAACTAAAAAAAATTTATAAAAAAAACACCCCGGTTGGGAAACACTGATCATTTCATATATCATAATCTCATATCTAACCATGAGCTAAGAATTTCCGTGATGTCATAACCAGCATGTCTGAGTCCTTTTTTTTTTATAAATAAAGTGAAGCTGATAGACTCTTGTGCAAGTTACTCCAGGTAAAGTCAGGGCCACTGGAAGCAAAAGAGGTCAAACTAAAGTTTTGAAAAGCAGAGATAGAGACAGTATGTGTGGCAGTAGAGTCAGGTTGTGCTTTTGGAGCTTGATATTAGAGTTGGCAGAAAATAGGCTGGCAAGGTCAGTGCAGGTCAACGCAGAGGGAGGCAGACAGTTAAGTTCTTTCATTCAATTCCAATGTTACACACACACACACACACATACACAACACACACACAGAAAAACACACAACAAACTACTATCTTAAAAGATATCTGCTAAATAAAAGTGCTGCTAATGCTAAGACAACGTGAAATAAAATAAAATCAGCCGACATTTAGTGGCCTCAAAGTGTTTTTGGACATTTAAGCAACACTTATGCATATGTGTATAAATGTCATTGCATAGACCTTAGTCAGGGTTGTGCCATATTTCATTTTTGACAGGAATGAAAACGAGGCTGTAATGGATAGAAATACAGTGCATTCAATGGATTGTACAGTTGTTTAACAACAACCCGATTGTTCAGCTGATGAAACATCTTCGACAAAACTCCATGAAACGGTTTTAAAATGTGTGAAAATTATATGATCTAGGACCTTTATACAATAAAACACCAAAGCAAGTGGCATTTATTTTTAAGAAATATTGCACAAGCAAACTTTTCAAAAATAAGTAATTGAATTTAATAAAAAGATCCAAGAAAGATTAAGTTAGTTTTGAGAAAAGCATTATTTGTGTGCAGATGTAACTTGTTTTCATATTTTGCATCTATAATTAAAATAAATTAATTTGTATAAAATAAATTAATAAATTTGTTGTATAAGAGTGCCATGTCCAAGCGTGTTCAAATATGTATGGGGGTCAGGATTTGAGTTTGTGGTAAGACAAATTTCTAAAGTATTCTTTTTGAGTCTTATCAAACTAATTAAGACTGTCGGGTCCATTCAGTATCCGTGAACATTCACTCTATGCAGAGTGTTCTGTATTCAGTTGAAAGAGAGGAGGACCATTCACATCCTTTTATTACAAACCCATAACAATTTATGGATTCTACATTGATTCAGATATTCCCTTTTATTTCATAACCTGAAGCATGCTTCATAAATGATTAATACTGCCAGTCATTTCAGTCCCTTGATGAAACATTAATCAGCATACACATTTTTTTTTTTTTTCAAAGAAAAATGTCTTGAAGAAAACCATGATAATACAGAGAGATTTTTTTGTGACGGTATGGACTATGCACTGGATTATAATGAGATAAAAGCATGCAAAAGCAAAGGAATTAAATAAATAAAGCAGGTGTGAAGTTATTACTTTGGCACAGAGTAAACAAACATAAATACGGTTCGACCCAAAACAGCCATTAATGCAATGTACAAACCCACCTTTGAGAACCAGGCAATCGTTTCCAGGTGTGTGCAACCACAAAGAATTATTCATAGAGTCTGGAAAATCTGCATTACTGCTAGAGTGCAAACAGACCTTTTTTCTTTTCCACTCACCGTTAAGCCCTGAAATGAGTCGTTGAAGGAGAGGACAGGTGGAGCTTTGGCACAGAGATCCAGGCATCAGCATGCAGCCAGAGGTGGCTCGTAAACTCCCCTATCAGCAATCATGCCATGAATGAACATCAGGGCCGTGAGGAAACTGGCGACAGCAAATTCGGTTAATCCCTGCAATCTGCAAAGCAAATCAAGAACATAAATTTTGATTAAACTGAAACAAAGCATGGTTTTATTTTGGTTTGAAAAGAAAAAAAAATGCATTTGTCAGGGTAGTGACAGAATTGTTTCATTGGTCGAATCACAAGCTGGTGTCAAAATGTCTTTAAGCATGTCTTGCCATTATATTCTTTGTTGCCCAGGAGAGATAATAGTAGCTTGCACAATCCATTGTTAAGGTCAACAAAAGACGATTACTGTGAACAGGGAGCTTTCAGAGCCACGTTGAAACATGTCAGATCCATTCTCATTTGTGCAGGCTGCATCAGACATCAGAGAATCTGATTCGAAAACCTCGAGGAGTGAAGAATTTGTCAGTAGAAACACATTCACCACTCTTGTAGTATTACAATTTATGAACAAATTACTCTTTTATACCGTTTCTTTTTAGTAAATCAAAAACAGAGCGCAACCACTATAGCCTCAGTCACAACCAAAAGATACTTTTGAGCCAGTGCTTTTAAGGACTCATTGAAAAAGACTCTGTAGAATCAAAGACTTTATATATAGAAAGACCCATATTATTATGAATGGGGGAAAGTGCAACAAGCAATATACGTCCCGCCTTCTAAATAAGAGCCAATCGTCGATTGGCAAAGTCTTCGTGTCATTGCAGCTCCCGTTAAGCTAGTGTTATACTTACCATGTCTGCAAGTGCGCTAAGGTTCTCGCAACGTCATCGGCAGGTGTACGTGGAGGCTCTATGCGGACATCCCTGTGCCTCCCATTTTTTGTGACCGCGCGTACTAGGCTACAAAAGCACCAACTGCTCATGCGCTAGAAAAACAACATGGACTTCGAATTTGAAGAGAGGCTGTGTTAAGAAGTCCGTCGCTACCCGCACCTCTCCAATCTGTTGTTAAAACAATATAAAGACAGCCAGATGTGCAATAATTTGTGGAGTGAATTTGGAAGTGTGTAAGTCTACACGCCATTCTACTGTGCATGTGTGGTTCACATCATCCACCGAGCGGACCCCAGCATACACTTTCACACTTTAAATACAAGTAATCCGTGTCCGTGCTGTCCGTGTACGCGTCCGGACTGGAGTATAAGCGAGGCTTAAGAAGCTCAGGTTCCTATAGAAACAGTCAGACACCCACTTCTTATAGAGCCCTTTGGACTGTGCATACGCATTAGCTTGATCCAGGCTGGAAAAATGCTGGGTTTTTTGTAATGATTTGAGCGTTTAGAAACAAAATTCATGTCAGATTTAAAATATGAAATTTAATCGTAAGCTCAGCGAGTTTTGGACAATATGATGTTTCCCAATTCAAAGAGATAGGAGCTGCACTTGCATGCCCGAGAGGCATTTCAAAGATGGCCGCTGAGTGAAATGACTTGTATAAAATTCATTTAAATTTTACTCTTTAAGACATTTATACATTTTATATGCAAGCAAAATGGACACAAGACTGAAATATTAGAATCAAAGAGCTTGTGACAGAGAACTGAACCGAATCTGGGAATCTGTATTGGTATCCAGCCCTAATGGCATTATGGCAGCAAGAGGTGAAAACACATTTATTTAGAGACGAAAAAATGGTACCTACAAGATGGGACCACCTGTTGCATGGCACCACAACAGCTGTTCGGGAGGCCTCCTGCACTTACTTTGCCTGGCTTTGCGTGCTTCTTTCTGGCCAAAACGAGAGCGAAAAGCAGTGAAAAGAAAGATAAGTGGGCGAACTCTGCAGCCCACACGCAAATTTCTCCATTCACCTCACATTAGGGGCACACAATACACCCTCACAACCCATTACGTAGCAGGCAGGGAATTGACAGTTCGCAAAACGTCCCCGGACCAGCTGGGCCAAGGTAACAGGGTGCATCATGAGGGCCAAGCTTCTGCTTGAGAAGTTGACACTTTGTAAATGAGCTTGAAGGTGAAGTGCACAAGCTGATGGGTGGCGGGGGAGAGATCGGGGCTTGCTTACATAGGCCCGTTGATAGCTATGGATCGTTCGTCTATCCTTCCATGCCAGTGTGCTGAGAGAGAGTGAAGAGGAAGCACAAACAGTCTCTGAACCGGCAGGTAGATCCCTGGGGACAAAAGAGAGACAGAGAGAACATTAGGACTAATTGGGCATTCAGGAGAAGGATGGATTACTGTGGCAGAGCTTTGAGGAAGGGAGGAAAAGGGTGGATGCTATAATCAGAGCTAGTACTTCTGCCATTCTACCATGTAGATGTGGTGTCTAAATGAAGCATGAATATTGCATTGCTGTGGTGCATGAGGTGCTGTGAAGGGAACAACGTTATCTCCAGAAAATAATATAATATGCATTGTTGTCTAGACTTATGCAATGTTATGTATGTTATCTGATACAATGAAGATTTTTGTTTCATAGATACAGTATGGTTATTTTAAAGGGTGTGTAGGTGAGAGCATATACTAATAACAGGAACTAAACCAGACCATGGACCATTGCAATATACAGTGCAATAGTGATATTGCATTAACTCCCAAGCTGATGTTCTGAAAGTAAACTATGAAAAGGGTTTCTACTTTTCTCCAAAAGTAGAGAAGCTCTAAATCCAAAGTAGACAGTTGAAAGATTTCCTCTACACACCGTGTCACAAAGTTTAAACAAAGTAGGTTAGACCACAGTCAGAGTTTCCTCCCTTAATGCATTTTTATGTCCCCTCTGAGTCCACGTCTTGTGAATTTAGCCAAAAACATGTCATATTTTCCCCATTCCTTACAAGCCTCCAGCATACGAGTAATACCAGGGCACTGATTATTTGCAGAGCTAAATCCTAAGCCATGAATTAGGCTCACTAAATTTCAGCCTGCATTTCTCTCGTATTTTCACAGTAGTCATTTTCCGGCATCTACAAGACGTGCAGTGAAATTCAACTGGAATGTCCCAGAACTAATTCAGGGGAGCTCTTTACAATATACAGGCTGAGAAGCAAGCAAGATGTTTTGATAGCAACCAAGAAATTCTATATTCTTTACAGTAGCAATTTATAACAATGACTAAACTTATATTAGTTTTATTTGCAAAAAATGCCTGTAATGTGGACTGCGAACAAAGTGAAAAATAAATGAAGCTACAGCAGTCATACAGCATGCTCTGGCACATGTAATTATAAAACCTCATGCTATAATTCCTGGGTAATCTCTCCTGTGACTAAGTGTTGTATTTTTCTTTGTATTTTCCAGGTGTGCCCCTAAACCAATCCTAAAACTTACTCTGCTGTGCTAGGATGTAAGATCAATGGAGTGAGACTGGAGAGAATTAAAGCCATCTGAAGGGGACAGAAAGGGGACTTTGAGATATTCGTGTAACTACTTCACAAGACTGGAGATGAAGAAACGCTTCATCTTTGAGACAACTTATTTCGCGAAATTCAACTAAACCCTTGCCTCTCCTGTCACATGAACTTGATAAATAAGTGAGAGACTGTTTTTAAAAGCGGACTGAAGGGTCTAGCTCACAGTGAATCTACATCAAATTATATCAGTTTCATTGCGAAAATGGGACAGATTGCAATATTTCTTCTGCACACACATCTGCTGCTTGGAGTCGCAAGCTCCCTGGTCATTCAATCCATGCCGTGGAGAGTGCCCTGCCCTCACCAGTGTGTCTGCCAAATCAAGCCCTGGTACTCTCCCCAGTCTGTGTACAGAGAGGCTCCTACAGTAGACTGCAATGACCTGCTACTTATCCAGCTGCCCACTTCCCTCCCTCAAGAGACACAAACCCTCCGGCTGCAAAGTAACCTCATCAGTTCTGTGGACCAGAGTGAACTCCAGGGCCTTGTCAATCTGACAGAGTTGGATCTCTCACATAACAGCTTTACCAGTACCCGCAACCTGAGAATAACTGACCTGCCAGCTCTTCTCAGCCTACACATGGAGGAAAACCAGCTGAGACACCTCCCAGAAGCAGCTTTCTTTGGTCTCCCTAAACTGCAGGAGTTGTACCTAAATCACAACAGGCTTCGAAGCATCACCCCTGGGGCCTTTAAGGGTCTGGATAAACTTCTTAGGCTTCATCTCAACTCTAACCGATTGGTTGTAATTGACCGGCGCTGGTTCCATGCTTTGCCACAACTGGAGGTGCTCATGATTGGTGGAAACCCCGTGGACACTATTCAGGACCTAAATTTTAAACCACTGGGCTCTTTGCGTAGTCTTGTCTTGGCAGGCATGGGCTTACGCGAGATCTCGGAGCGAGCGCTAGAGGGGCTTCAAAATCTGGAGAGCATTAGCTTTTATGATAATCACCTTTTAAAGGTTCCAAAAGAGGCATTGCAAAAGTTGCCGGGTCTAAAGTTCCTTGACTTGAACAAGAACCCCATTCAGCTAGTGCAGAGGGGAGACTTTAGAAATATGCTTCACCTCAAGGAGCTTGGCTTAAACAACATGGAAGAGCTGATCTCTATTGAGCACTCAGCAATGGAAAACTTGCCTGAACTGACCAAACTGGAGATCACAAACAATCCTCGGCTCTCCTATATCCACCCTCAGGCCTTCCAAAAGTTGTCGAGTATGGAAAGTCTAATGTTGAACAGTAATGCCTTGAGTGCCCTGCATAGCCAGACAGTAAGGTCGCTGCCCAGCCTTCAAGAAATCAGCTTGCACACCAATCCCATTCGCTGTGACTGCCTGATCCGCTGGGTGGGAGCCGACAATGACAAGCCAGTCCGTTTCATTGAGCCTCAATCCACATTCTGTTCTGAGCCTCCTGAGCTGAAAGCCCGGCGAGTTAAAGAAGTCTCATTCAGAGAGATGGCAGACAGCTGCCTGCCCTTGATTGCCCCAAGCACATTCCCCTCTTACATTGAAGTCAAACATGGAGACAATGTAGCCTTGCACTGCCGAGCACTAGCAGAGCCAGAGCCAAGTATCTACTGGGTCATTCCCAAAGGCGTGAGACTTACTCCATCCAGCAGCTATGGGCGTTATCAGGTTCTCACAGAAGGCACCTTAGAGATTTTTGGAGTCACCGTTGAAGAGGCCGGCTTCTACACTTGTGTTGCGCAGAACCTAGTAGGAGCTGATACTAGAAGCCTGACTCTACAGGTGGAGGGGGGTGACAAGGTTTACGCAAATATTCAAAAGACAGAGGATAGCTTTGAAGTTCAAGATGTCAAAGAAAGATATGCTTTACTGACCTGGCAAGCAAGCCGTAACATCCCAACTGCCCATTTATCTTGGATGGCCAATGGTAGTCAAGAAGACCATCATAAGCACAGCACTCGAATTCTAGCTGGTACCAGGAGATTCAACCTAACCCGTCTGCAACCAGGCACTCACTACAAAGTTTGTCTACACTTGGCGCCAAATGACACCTCATGTGTCCACCTAAGAACCAAGGTGGTGTCCATGCAAGAGCCTTTACCAGACCTGACCCCAGCAGTCCTGTTGGCGGTCTCAGCTCTTCTCATTTTACTCATGGCCAGAGCATGTAATGGGGGAGCCTCATTCGGTTGGAAAGACCACATGCTGGAGTTTGAGAAACCCCACACCACCATTCTGACCCAGGAGGCGAAGGCTTTCATGACTTCTCCAATACCAGTAAAGCACCTGAATCAGCAGGACACAGACAAAGTCCTATCAGACGGCAGAGGGAAAGACCTCAGAAATACTTTGCTGGGGCACGATTCTCGGGGGCTAACAAAAGAGGCATGCTGAGCAGAATAAGAGTTCAAGAAGGATGGACATATTAAATTCCTGGAGTACAAGCTTCACTTAGCTCACTTTACTGATCTGACAGATAAAACTACAGAAAGTCTGAAATAAACAATACTATAAATTTACATAGCAGACCTGCTTCACATAACAGCGACTGAGTTTCAAGTATAGTATGACAAAAAAGAAAATGAAAAAAGATATTTGTATTTATTTTGTAACAAGAACAGATACAACACATGTATATTAAAAGCATTTGTTCATATATTCACATTCACTATATCATCAAAGGACACTAAAGCTGTGCTGCCAATCATAAATAATTGTTCATATAGAGTCTGTTTATATGCAACCTCCCACCTTTTATGAGTCTGTGTCACAACAGGCCAACAGGTTGCAGAAAGATACGCACTTATATATTTTTAATACTGAAGAAGAGACTGACTTGAAAGAAAACAAATAGCAAGGAAGCCTCTAAAGAACTCAATTTCTTTCAGAAGTCGAGTTTTCTGAAAGGCGTTCTACAGGCTGCGGACAACAATTCACTTTTCTTTTTGTGGAGAAAAATCAAACTGACTATTTCAAAGCAGGCATTACGAAAAGTGCTAATATAAAGGGAGGCGTCTTAAATGTTGTATAACTAATGATGTATGTACTCTCTCTTTAACAGTGTGTTAAATTGTGCTCTGTACAAGGACCCCAAGAGAACACTCCGAAGTAAGACCATCCCAGAGAAAGGGAATGTTTTTAGCGCATAAAAGAAAAATCGTGTTCTCCCCTAAATATAGACTGATCTATACATTGACAAGGGCCACAAACTTATGACCTAATCTGCTCTGAGTGGGATGTTTTCCTATGTTGGTTCCCTCATTCCTGAAATATTGCAGACCCTTGCTTAGAAAACCAACCCGAGTGAACAGATGTTCCAGTGTTGATGGACATACAGCCTAGACATATGTGTTAGCCTCTTTGTTCAAACATGTCAAACAAGAAGAGAAATCCATCCAGCAACGAAGACATACATTTGTTGACAGGGAAGAGATCCACGTCTACATGCACACTGTTTTGTACCAAGCAAGCACGTCAGAGAACCCACCTCTTTCAGTACTGATGAAAAGAACGGGTCCTGTCGGACTGCTAATGGGACACACTTCATGGAAAGGTAGTGCCAACTCTTCTGTCTGTACAAAAAGAAATGAATTCAAAATGGGCTTTTTCTTAAACCTTTTGTCAGGTGACACAGTATGAGAGTACGGCTCTGACTGCTGGACAGCTACAGTAATGAGAGACATATCCAGTGAAAGAGGGGTCAGAGGGCACCGGTGAGCCTCTCTTTTATCCGGAAGAGGAAATAAAGCAGCATTGGGGATTGTGAACTGTTCTCTTATATTCTCAAATATGGGGAAATCCATTTTTATAGGCTGTCATTTTACAGTAACTTTGTTTGCTTTGATTTTTTTTGTCAGTTTGTGGTTGATGTGCCCTCCTGTTTCAGTGACACTCTCTCTAACTTGACTGTCTCGTCCTAAAATTGATTTCCTTTCATTATTATTTGTTGATCATTGGTCTTTTCCCCGCTCCAAAGCTGTACATAAGTCAATCTGAATTTCCTATTCAACATACTTTCTCTTTCTGAAATCATTTAGATGACTGTGTGTTAAATTCTATTTTGAGCTATTATTAAAACATTTTGGACTGATATCAAGGTTTGGTGAATTGCAATTACAAGCACTTTAAAAGTTTGATTTCTGTCAGTCTAAAGCAATATTTTTTTAGATGTCAAACTGTTTATTATAACATTCATCTGATAAAATACCAATCTAATTTTACAAAGTCTAAAAACAGACCTAGACAATGTGAATTTTTTTTTTTTTTAGCTCGGCTTCATCTAGCATGTATTATGCCTTAATTGGACTACAGTTGGCCTTGACATATTGCACTTTATCCAAGAAATCCTTAAATCTCTCAAAAACTTTGTTTCAATTTACTTAGAAAGACAATTTTTAACCGAGCATGTAAACATACTTAACAGTATGGACATTATACATCACCCTTGATGCATTTAACTTTAAAATCACACTTTTTTAAAATTAGGATCTGTTATTGTGTTTCATGGAGCCCTTGTGCTGTTGGTCCAAAAGGGGCATAATTTCACAGAACCACCTTAGAGTTAACTGAAGAAACATATCCTCCAATTATAATAGGAACTAATATTCATTCTTTTAAAACGGAATCACCACAAGTTACTCCACTTTCTAGAGATTTGCAAAAACATCCCTCAGCTTCTTAAATTCACTGAGAAAATAGCCTCAGGCTGGTAACGCTCTTCTTCTCAGAAGCAAATGGTACATCCATCTCCAGTACTCCCCCCTCCAGTGCTCTAGCACTGCTCAGAATTACAGCTAAGAGCCTGTTGTCTAAAAACAGGAACTTTGAGAGAGAGATTGACGCATGAAGAGGATAAAAAAATAGAGCCATATGTTTGGCAGGGGGCAGTGGTTTATAGGCAACATAATAGCGTTATGCTTCTCTGTAGAAATCATACATAATTGTGGATGACTATAATTGCACATTACCATTATTTAAAGGAATATGGAAAGTGGGATGGCAGGGTTCTGTTTCGTAACACTTAATGCCATCCTTCACACTGAAGTGGACCCTCTCCAATCTATCAAGGCTGGAAATGCCAAACTATAAGGCTCAATGCACCAATGAACAGTAACTTTGCCATTTAATGGAGGGAGAATTTTTTTTATTTATTTTTTTTAACAGTGCAAGATCAAAGGTATATAACAACCAAGCAAGCTCAACTACAACACTATCTGTAGCCAAAGTACATAAATGGTAGGTTTGTTGAATAATGATTTACTAAATGACATTCTCGATTCAATTTCCTGATCAATAGGAGATAGAAGTACATTGGATTTGATTGCCTCAAGCTTGGGAATAGTTCATTCGGTTTTAGCCCATGTCAAAAAATATAATTTACTATTAAATGCTACACTGGTCAACTGATATAATGTGACATTTGGTCTATTACTGGCTCAGGCATTAAGATTAATAGTTATATAATATCTCAAGCACATTTATAAATAAGGGCATTGCAAAAACATTTTAGCCAGACTCAATTTTTAGAAATTAAAAAAAAGTTCCATAATGACAAAAAGAAATGAAATGTATTTACAGAAGCATGCAGTCTCTGTGATGTAAGAGGTTACAGGTTGATGAAAAAAAAACTGCTTTAATGAGGACAATATGTATTATTGTATAAAAATGCCACAGTTGAAAAATCATTACTCACGTATTGACAAATGAATGTTTGGATGTCACAGCGGGCACTGCCGGTTAAATTATCATGAAGCGGAAGCAGCATCAAAGCACCCAGACAGGCACTGCCTGATCGTCCATCAATACTCTCTGCACAAACAGTGGCCACCTATGAGAAAAATCACATATTCGTTCAACAAGATAATTACACCAAACATGTTAACAATAGAGTGACTCCAGAACAAGTATTACAAAGCATTTGTAATACTGGTTGGATTTGTTTATTGAATAAAAAATAATAATCTAATTATTTTTTTAAAAGTTCTCAAAGGTTTCACATTTTGTAACTTTTACACCTTCGAATTTTAACATTGAAAGCAATTTTCAGGTTATACCACATTTTATACATGTTATCATGCTGTAACGAAGCTGGGCTTATAGCAGATAAACAGCCTACTTCTGTTCCTACTTCAGCTCACCTGTCTCTTCAAATGCAGACAAGGACAGTATAAGAGTTTGATGAGAATCTTGCAGATCTTGTAAACATTTTATAGCTAACCCAACTGAATAACAGGCATAGACTTTGCTTTCTTTACACTACCGCATTGAGTCGGTTTTTGAAAGAAGAGATTCATGTTCTCTTATAAAGTAAAACAGTAATATTACTACAATTAAAATAACTTTTGTATTGTAATATATTTCAAAATGTAATTAATTCCCGTAATGGCAAAGCTGAATTTTTCATTCATTACTCCAGTCTTCAGTGTCACATAATAATCACTTTAATATGCTGATTTGGTGCTCAAGAAAAAATTCTTATTAGCGATGTTGATTCTTGATGTAGGATTCTAAAGTAAAAAAAAAAAAAAAGCATTTATTTGAAATGCATTTTTTACAACTGTAATTTTTTTTACTGTTCATTTTTTTATTAATTTAATGCATCCTTACTGTATAAAAGTATTAATTCCTTTAAAATAAAAAAAAATAAAAATACAAACCCCAAACTTTTGAATGGCAGTGTATATAATCCTCACCATGACTGCAGACAAACTTATAGCAACACTTCTTGTAATGTTATGACATTCACCTAAAAACCTGTTGCAATTCAGGCTACATACAGTGAAACAGTGAAAAAATACAACCTAACCTCAGCTGTTCAAAACCAGGCCAGCAGCAATCTGAGCCCTTTGAACATCCTGTTGCTCTCTTTTTCCTTTCCTTTAAAGCGTTCCCATTTTCAAAGCCAGGAAGCAGTTTGGTGGAACGATGATAGAAAAATTGATTGTGAAATCTATTTAGTGTGGCTATCGATTTCCCCATAAGGGGAAGGAAGGCAGACCGTGCGAGTAAGATAATGGAATATGGAACGGGGGAGCAAGAGCCCAGAAATGGGAAGTGACACTGGTTAATGGAGTAGAACTAGGCTGTTTTAGGTAGGGCATGAGTGTGTGTGCACATATATCCATGTGAGAGGTCTCCACATCTACTATAACACTTTACATTCATCTCTGCATTTCAACTCATCCATATTGAAGGAGCAAATTAAAATTTGGTCATTATTTACACTAGCCTAGAAATTTTGACGCACCCTAGCAGCAGAAAATGTATTTTGCCGCAAGTCTAGCAACTCTCAGTAGACCTGAGAGCTGGAAAAACCAAACTCTGGTCAGGCCAATCACAGCGTGTGTAGAGTCGGTGGGCGGGCATAATGACGGCACGTCAGGGCAGAGTTGCGGAGGTTCTGCGTGCTACTCGTAAACAAAGAAGCTGAAGAACAGTGGTCTTCTGAATCGGCTTTGGCCGCGACTCTGGAAGACTTGGAGTTAATTTTTTCTTTGAGAAAAGAACAAAGAATGGCACTGAAGTCATTCTTAAAGGGTTAGTTCACCCAAAAATGAAAATTCTGTCATTAATTACTTACCCTCCTGTCGTTCGACACCCGTAAGACCTCCGTTCATCTTCGGAACACAAATGAAGATAGTTTTTTAGTTGAAATCTGATGGCTCTGAAAGGCCTCCATTGGCACAATGCACGGTTCACTCTCAAGACCCTTAAAAGGTACTAAAGACGCCGTTACAAAGTCCATCTCACTACAGTGGTTCTACAATAACTTTATGGAATGACGAGAATAGTTTTTGTGTGCAAAAAAACCCTAAATAACGACTTCTATAGTGATGACGATTTCAAAACACGGCATCATGAAGCTTCGAAGCGTTATGAATCAGTGAGTCGATTCAGCAGTTTGGATCGTCAAATTTCAGTAGTTTGGCGGTTTGACACGCGATCCGAATCATGATTCGACTCACTGATTCATAACACTTCGAAGCTTCATGATGCCGTGTTTTGAAATTGTCATCACTATATAAGTCGTTATTTAGGGTTTTTTTGCGCACAAAAACTATTCTCGTCACTCCATAAAGTTATTGTAGAACCACTGTAGTGAGATGGACTTTGTAACGACGTCTTTAGTACCTTTTAAGGGTCTTGAGAGTGAACCGTGCATTGTGCCAATGGAGGCCTTTCAGGGTGCTTTCACACTAGCAGTTTTGGTGCGCACCCGGGTTCGATTGACGTCAGAGTTCGGTACGTTTGGATGATGTGAACACGGTCTTCCGACCTCGGGTGCGCACCCGCGAACCGTACCAGAGTCCGCTTAAAAAGGGTGGTCTGGGGTACGGTTCATGTGAACTCCGGTACGGTTCGCTGCTGATGTGAACGCAATCGTACTAAATCGCGGAAGTTTTTTTCTGACATTTTCCTGACGAGCGTGACTGACATACTGCAAGCAGAGAGCTGTAAACCTCATTTCTGCTCGTCTTCAGCGTTCTTTAGAGCATTGCAGTACATTTGCGGCATATAGACGCAAGTGCCATTACGTACTGAAGCTTTAGAAACAAAACCAATGGTTAAAAAACAAAAATATAAAAGTGAGGTGAGCAACGCTATGCATTTTGCCGCCTTCACGATCGCTGTCGTTACTAAGCAACCGGGTAAACAGCTGCTGCTTTGATGACGCAAACGCACCCCGGTTCGGATCCAAATAATATAATATGAACACAGTCCAGCGGGGGCAGGGGGAGGGGGGAGCAATCGAACTGGGGTTCGGTCCAGGCATTCGAACCAAGTGTGAAAGCACCCTTAGAGCCATCAGATTTCAACTAAAATATCTTCATTTGTGTTCTGAAGATGAACGGAGGTCTTAAGGGTGTCGAACGACATGAGGGTAAGTAATTAATGACAGAATTTTCATTTTTAGGTGAACTAACCCTTTAAGAAAATAAATGTTCGAAGTTTTGCCTACCGGATACGACGAAAGTCTATCAACTAACGTTAGCTCGGCTTCACCTTCTTCTTTGCTTTGGTTGGTTGTGGCGCTCATGGCGCTATCCAATTGCGTGCAGAGGGAATTTGAAAGACAACCGTTTATCCCGCCCCTCGGATTGAGCCCTATCAATGGTGAGTTTCCAGACCCAACATCTTGATGTTGTTCTGGCTTGTCAGGCTATATTTACACACTCAGACTTCCATTTCAAATAAAATCTGTTCTTTTGAACTTTCAATTCATTAAAGAATCCTGAAGAAAAAAAAAAAAAAAGTCTCACTATTTAGCAGCACAGCTGTTTTTCAACATCCTTATAAATGCACCAAATCAGCACATTAGAATGTTTTCTGAAGGATCATGTGACACTGAAGACTGGAGTAATGGCTGCTGAAAATTCAGCTTTGCCGTCACAGGAATAAATAACATTTTAAAATGTGTTAAAATAGAAAATATATTTTAAATTGTAATAATATTTTACAGTATTACTGTATTTTTTTTAATCAACTTAATGCAGCTTTGGTGAGCATAAGAGACTTGTTTAAAGAAACCTCACTGACCCCAAACTTTTGAATGGTGTATATATGAAAGGTGCAGCAGCCTTTTTGTACCTTAAAGGAATAGTTCACCCAAAAATCCCATGATTTACTCACCGTCAAGCTATCCTAGGTGTACATGATATTCTTCTTTCAGACGAATACAATCAGTTATATTAAAAAATGTCCTGGCTAATCCAAGCTTTATAACGGCAGTAAATGGCAGCCCAAAAGTGCATAATGGTGAGAAAATGATGGGATACTTTTCATTTTTGGATGAACTATCCCTTTAAGAGCCCAGACCTCTATACAATTCCTTTCTCACATCATTGGAAACAGATTTTGTCAATGACTTATATTGGAAAGGAAGGAAAGTCGGTCTGGAAGAAAGGCTCAGAGCAGTGAACACCTAACACAATCGACTAAACAATGAGTAGCTAGACAGCACTGCGTTTATCACTGCTACAAAAGTGACTGTGACTTAATTTGAAATCATTTGCCGTTATTTAAATAGTATGGCCATAAGTGTATAAGTGAAAACAATGAGATGTCATTCCTCCTGCATAACTGTGTGTATGACTCATTGCACATGCAGATTTAAGCTGTGCCATTAGCATCCAATGCATCAAGCTATTTCAGGATTTCTAATAAGTATTTATCATTAGGGGAATCTTATTTAATAAAATTCACGTTCTTGTCTCTGCATACATGATAGCAATGAATGAATATCTGAGCCTGACTGCACCAAAAATATGCAACAGGCTGAAAATGCTAGCAAGCAACTTGGGCATGTGGTCGACTATTTCCTTCATGAATTGCCAATACCAATTGCTCAATCACCACATCTTCCTCAGAGGCACATAACGTAAACAGTGTTAGAGAAAAACACCTAAAAAAAGACAAAGGGAGCGCTCATTAACATGTCAGCCTGATGCCTGCAAAAGCACGACACACAACTAAAACTGCCAGAGTAAACAATGTGCGTGTAAAGGAGGAGAGAGAATGAATAAACATTAATGAATAAAATGATGAGTTTCTTCATTATGAGATCAAAAAGCATGACAAATGCAGAGAAAATGCCAAATTGAAGCTTGAAACGCTGAGGGCTTCTAATTGTCTCATCCATCTACTAGTGATATGGCAAAGGACATTGAGCTGTTTGTGTGTGAACTCTTAGCGACCAGCTACTCTGTTGAACAGATCTAACCTGATGGTAGGCCCTTAGACGAAGACCCGAGATGTCGAGAGATTAGAGGTGTGATTAGAGGAAGAACCCAATTATCCTTCAGCATGGAGACTCACCCCTCGAGACACTTCCGTTATTGATTTCAATTACATCACTGCTTCCATTGGACAGGCCTGATAGACAGAAACAAGCAGAATTTCATGTTAAGTTCATGTGTTCACACAGCCTTCAGACACAACAAGAACTTGACCAACATTACAATGTACAAAATATGCATCATGAACAAACTGGTTTTTAGGTTTATAAAAATAAACAATTTAAATGAAGGTTGGGTTATTCAAAAGCTTCAAAGGCTAACCTCAAAAGGCAGCACATATCATGTTACTAAAGATTCAAATAATTCTTTAGAAACTGAAAGGCTGCTACTGCCTCCTTGTGGTAGAAGAATTTGGTAACAGATACTGTAGGTTGCATAACAAATAGTTACATTTGGTGTAAAGGATGTTGAAGATTTATGCTCTGAAATGCATGGTTGTAGTCGAAATAAATTGCGATAAATACAGCAACGAGGCCAAATAAAAATGAACAAGAGTACTATTTACATTGGTTTGATTATTTATTTTACATTTAAAAAAAACAAATACCGCTCAGACTGAATCTAAGCAGAAACCATGTCTGTATAAAACAAACAAGCAAACAAACAAAACAAACTTCATTTTATAATGTCATTGGCGAATTTGTTTTAAATTCCATACTATGAGGCATTATGGCAGTGAAATAGCGGTGTTTGTACCACACAAAGTTCGGGTAAACTTGGATGGGCTTTTAATACAGCCTTCACATCCTCAAAATGTAAATAACACAGCATTAATTAGAAATAAGCAAAGCTAGTCCCATGCGTTCACTGCGTGTGAAAAGCTCCTTCGCCCTCTGGTGGCTGAGGACAACAGAATTCCTTTTCAAAGAGTCCGCTATGGCTGCGCTTAGATAATACACAACAGAGACTGAATCCACTTTGTTACGGGAAACAACGCAGTATTAAGAAAAGCAGAGGACAATAACCCTAAAATCCCACATAACAGAAGTGCTCTGGAAAATTTCACTGAACACTGCCAATAATACAGATGACCTTTCTGCAAAATAAAGCACGATTTAAAGCATGGCAGACATTGCTTTCAAAACACTTTTTTAGTCCCATAAATGTCATCTCACCTGGCAGCTCTATGGAAAATAAGAAATAAATCCACTAATAAGTGTTCCTTAACCTTCATAAAACACGAACATGTGCGTGTAGATGACAGGAAAACTGAGTTAGAAGGGAAGGCAGAGGGCTGAACAGATAGAGCACAAATAGTCCTCAATCATACATCATATCTGTTCAGGACAGGTATAGAAAAAAAAAAAAAAAAAGAAGGAACAAGAAGGAGGTGAGCATCGTAAGCAACCAAAGGAAGGCCTAATTGGCCTAATTACACTTTTCTATTGTACCTCCTCTACATCAAACGTTTTTCTAATACTTCACAATCTGGAATATAATTGGTTCTTCTTATAGCACAGGAATGACTTGCAACTGTTGACTGGTCATTCTATTAGACACCATCTGCAAAAAAATAAAGTTTATAAATAAATAAATATTCCCATATAATCAGTTTAAAGCACCTGTCCAAAGAACCTTTCACCAGGTCAACTTGCGTGATGCTTTCGTTAAGTGCCTGAAATCTGCAAGGGGAAAATTCTTCTAAAATAAAGTAAAACCAAAGTTGGTCAAGTACATTGAAAGGCCTTTTAAATGTGCTATTAAAAACTGACTGGACTGATTTGAATAGTTTATGCATATCTTCCCACTAAGGCAGTAGCATATCATGGTGGCAAAGCCGCGCCTTCACCTGACAGAAAGCAGATGCAAAGAGATCACTTTCTTTAGCCAAGTTACGCTAACAAAACAATGGCGAACCATCAATATGAGGCCAATTTCTTTAAATTACATTCTGTACATTAATTATACTGGATTTGTACTATACAATAAAATTATTATAGATATTATTATAGATACATTGTACAATGTTTTCATTTTAGTCCAGCAACCGTTTGTCAAATTTCTTCCGTATGTGTACAAGGATTTTTTTTTTAAGTATCAAGTGAGTGTGTGTTTAATACATGCATGCCTTTGAGATGTTTTGGTTATGCTATGAAGGTTTTGATGACCTTCTGTATAACCTGGCCACAGCCTGGGCAAGGAGCGTGAAATTTGTGTAGCTTGCGGGCACAGGGGAAACAGGTGATCAGGTGAGCTGTGCGGCCGTGGATGATGTTGCCGTTTCGCGGCCGCATTCGGCACAGCTTGCAGGGTTCTAGCATGGCCTCTGGTTGGCATTCTGTTTCCATGTCCAGCGTGTCCTGGCTGTCACCCTCGGAGCTCTCCTGTAAGTGGTGTTGAAGCTGGGAAGGACCCTTTCCTTTTGACGATGAAGCAGATGATGGGGGGATGTTTCTAGAGACGTGGTGCGAGGGGAGGACGACTGGGTCAGACACAGTCCTAAGGCAGTCAGGCATGTCGATTCCATCATCCTCCTCGTCTTCCTCCCTTTCAGGACGTGAACTGCAGATGGGGATGTCTGGAACAGAGATGGAGTGTACGAGACGAGGACAATCCTTGTACCAGTCTTTCCGCAGAGCCCAGCAGCGCATGCAGTACCGTTGAAGAGGGGTGTTAAACTTGCGGCACTCTGAGCACTGCCATGCATCCTGCCAAAAGATAAGTTCATTTGAATACGATATGCCTTTTATGTATGTATAACTACTTTAGAAACATGATAAACTTAAATGTAATCAAACAATACTTTTAATATAGCATATTAGGGATGCCTCAATTCTCAATATAATATTGAACCGTTCGGTACGGCATTCACGGTTCAATACGCGCTTGAGAATTGCATTTTTTGGGGTTTTGCATTTAATTAATTATTTTTTTAATAATTTCTGAAGGATCAGGTATATAATCTGGTGAGAATAAAATAACAATGATCACTAATAAAGAGCACAATTTTACTGATGATATGTCTACCTGTGTGGAGATCTCAGTATCAGTGTCATCACTTAAACACTGAGAGTCATCATCCTGTTCATCTTGCATCTGAGAATGAAAATGAAACCCATTTTAAGTAGCTGGTTATGAGTCCAACTCATCTTAAAAGGGTACTTCAGCGCTGGGAAGATGAATGTGTATTTAAACGGGGTCATTTATGTAGTAGAAATGTGAAATTATTTTTGAATTTGGTGCCTTCTAGACTGAGAAAAGACAGAAAATGTATTTTGGTCTCATGTGGATGAAAGACAACAACTCCCAGAATGCACTTGCTTCGCTGCCCTACGAGGCCAGTCCCAAAGCCACGGCTACTTGCCCACCATTACACCGCCCCCACCGTCGTTTTGATCTTCAGAATACAATAATTTCGTTCAGTTAGAGAATAAACACTACAATTAAAAACTGTACGTGTCTTTTCAATAACGTGTGAGAGAGCCGAACGAAAGGCACGGCACAGACGCAGCAGGAGTCAGATTTCATTCATCACGAGAAGAGCTTAGCAGAACTGAGGTAAGCGCCAGTCATTCACGGCGCGTGTACAGTCTGGCACGTTTTCAGATCGCATATGGAAGCTTAACTTTCATAGGAATTCATTGAGAAGTTGAAACACTCACTTTGCTCCGTACCGCTCCGTTATTAACGCCCGATCCGTTAAAACATGCGGAACTAGCTCCTTCTACTGGCTGTAGTCTTTAGCCTCTGGCCAAAAAATCCTCTGATGACGCAAAATGACGATATTTGCGTCATCTGAGGATTTTTTTCAGAAATAAAATGCATAATTCTCTTGTCTCAGGGGGACATGAGGGGGGAAAGTACCATATTTTGAATATACTACCGGGTTTCTACTGATACAAAGTTTAATGCTAAATTTGCTAAAAGTACCCCTTTAAAATGATACAGTAAGCGAAGGGGGGAAAAGCAAGTAACATTACCTTCCTGTCATCTTTACTGTCTTTCCCGGTCTCCTCTTCTTCATGTGGAGACTCTGCATCACTTCCCTGCTCCAGCACCGCCTCCTTCATCTCAACACTCACTTGCTCGCTTTCGGCCTCATTTAGGAACCAAAGATCATCGGTGGTGTCAGAAACGATGGCCGTGTCCTCGTCCTGTCCGGGAGAGAGCTGTTCCTTCAGTCTAGTTGTGTGACAGTCTTACTACACTGACTTGACTACTATAAGACTATTGAGATTTTTTGAAAAAGTTCTTCATGAATAAGAAAATAACCATATGAATTATATTCTGGGGAGCTTGCCCTCTTACTTGATTGGTGTGAATATCAGTCGAGCCGTTGCTTCGGCGAGTGTAATTACTTCTCAGGTTACCCAGAAACCACCAGGGCAACCCAGAAAGGTCCCACTCTTCCAGAGTCACGTCCAGCTTTGGCCGTTTGCAAGCAGACCTGGGTAAGCCGTCTAAGGAGTCTGTAAGGATAGAGAGGTGTCTGATCATTAATTACATATTACAATTGCAAAAATGAGCAATGATAGTATTAATGAGTGCAGTGTTTGTTGGTTCATGCTGACCTTCATCAGGATCGCGTGGCCTGCGCTGTGAGCAGCTCTGTGTTGCGCCAGTGCTGGTACTGCCAGCAATCAGAGCCTGTCCAGAGCTAATCGACACACTGGACACCTACACCGTAAGGAAAAGGCCAAATCAGCACAAAGTAATGAAAAGACACTCGGTAGGACGGCAGTTCCTTCACAGCAGGTGCCCGTGGGTGTGGCGACAAAAGGCCACATCCTCACAAGTAGAGGGAGGGGAAAATGGGAAGTTTCGAAAAAAAAGTTTGGAGATATTAAACACCACTGCTGCTGTCATGTTTTGTAATGTAACATGGAAACGTAGTGGCACAAAACAAATAGAAATCTGGTACATAAATTATATCACACCATTAATACGTAATATCGAAGAAAAAGAAAAAGCCAATCCAAAAATCATAAAACCTTTTAAAGTTCATTTTATTAGCATAAATCATACAACACCATTCTATTTAAAGTCCTGTGAATTGCACAAAATGCATGACGGTACTAGGAACCTCATCCCAGACTGCTTTTCCCAACCCCAGCTAACTTCATTCTGCCAACACACAACCGTAAGGTGTTAAATGTGGATGGGTGTATGACAGAAGGGTGAAGAGGGCCAGTGAACTGAGAAGAAAGCTGCAGTCCTACCGAAAGAAGCAGCGACGCAGAGAAGGAAACTCTGAGCGACAAAACAGAGACAAGTACTCTGTCCCCCAGCAGCCAGGCCCATACTGGTGGCTTCTCCGGAAGGACCACCAGGCCAGGCCGGCCGTGGGGAAGTACAGAGACGGTGCCACTCTGTACAGATACGGTTGGTGGAGACAGCTGCCACCCTCCCCTTCATGGCAAACAGGCTATTGATCACGATGCAATTCTTCACACAAAAATGCATTGTAGCAAAACATTGAGCAACTACAGTGGAAAAAAATGTGAAAGATTGGGAAGACAATCACTGACATAGAAGTAACTGGTCCATTAGAGCATAATTAAAAAAGGGAAAAGCTGACAACAAATGTAGAAGGTCGCTGTGAGTACTGTTTTTTTATTTATTTTTTAAATAAAGCAATAATTTAATAACCTTAATCATATATATTTTTTTAATCTAAAAAAAAAATACATCTGGTACCCAAAATGCCCTGTACAATGCACTTTTATTTAAAAGCAAAGCCTTTCATTTAAAAGCAAAGCTCAAATAACAATCAAATTATATTAATCACAAAAAGATTACGTTTGATTTTCTGATCAATTGTTTGCCATGAAGGAGTAAAAGACACTGTTTCTCCTATGCACCATGCTTTAATTTTACCTGACCAGGATCTTCACTTGGAGACTCATTAGAATCCTTGCCGACAGAAAGATTCTTTGCTGCATCTGTATTTCAAATGAGACACAGTAACAAAACAAAACAAAAGAAAAAAAAAAACCCTGCCCTTTATTCACCAAGCACACATCAATCACACTTGGCCCTAACTTAATGCCTCCAAAAAAGCAAAATTGTGAAGTAAGGTTTGCACTGTTTTTTTATTATTATTATTATTTAATATATTTTTTAATTTAAGTTAAGTTTCTTAAGTTCCTGTATGAATATTGCATCAAAGTAGACTAACCTGATAATACAATGACAAAGTTGAAACCATAAATTGTAAAAAAAAACAAAAAAAACAAAATGTGTACATACCCACTGTAGCATAAACACTCAGACAAACACACATACCTCAAAATGAAAGGTGGGGAAATGAAATGAAAGCAAGAGAGTGAAAGTGCTAAAAGACAGCGTAACAGTCTGACACATTTTATTTCTCCAGATCATTCAAAATAAATTCAACAACAAGAAGGATGGACTTACCCGAATTATTCAAAACAAACAAATTCCTCTTCAACATCTCATACACAGGGCTACGAAAAGCAGAAAAGAAAGACGTAAATACCTAAAATATGCTGATTTCTCGAAATAACACAAAAGGTAAGAGATTGAGTGCTGCATCGGCCAGAGCAATCCAGCTGGTATATGTGGTAAGTGGTATATCAAGGTTTTCAGAGTTGGTTGTTCATTAACCCCTTTAATTAACAATTAAATGTACAGTAACCGATTTCTGGGAAACACTGTTGAAAGTGGATTGGACTGATCACCACAGTAGGGGACGTATACACTCATGATGGGGGAGGTGAGAGAGTGAGCAAGAGGGAGATTTGAAACAAGTCTGTAGAAAGAGAGATGGCTGAGCAGGGCTCCAGATTAACATTTGAGAGCAGTGGCACCAGCTGGAGGAAATTTAAATTTAACTCAAAGTTAATTTAATCATAAAATTACTATTGTTTTGTTAATAAGTGCAGTTACTAATAATATTACATGTTTGTTTATTGGAAATTTAACAGTGAAGCACTGAGCTTAAATTGATATGCAGATAAAATTAACTTTTGTTAACAACAGTAATATGCAAAAACCTCATTTTATAGGGAAACTCTTATTGAATGTACTATTGTTCTTCTATCATACTGAACTGAACTCTCCATACGCACAGCTTCTGCGCCGCCACCGCACTGCTTGCGCATGCAGTGTGAAACCGGCGTAATCCGTCAAATAAGTGCTTCTCTGCCACCACCTACTGGTTATTGTGGTAATTTCATGTTTTTGCCACAAAGTGGCCTTTAACCTATTCGTTTTACAAATCATCACATTAAAAATAATATTAAAATTGATAATCTTTAGAGCTTTGAAGTGCTGGAAAAAGTGTGAAGCCCATGAATTTCACTCTCAAAAGGCTGTACGAACCCTGAGATGAATAATGTAAAAACATTTGACTACTTCTTCCACAATATCATGTGGTGGTTACTAAATTAAATCCATGGTGAATGTTTATGAATAGTGGACTGAAACCCCTGAACTTCGTTCATGCAACAATGTTTCTCCTGGTTTCCACATCAGCGCGGTTTGATCTGATATCTATGGTTTATAACAAAGAATTCTGCGCCGAACGCTTCCCACTAGATCTTGCAAGTAGCAATGTTATTAATTCTGTGGTGAATTCTAGGGATGCACGATATATCGGCAACATATCGTTATCGGCAGATAAATGATTATTTTTGATGTTATCGTTATCGGTCCAATAAGAAAATTTGACCGATATAGTCAAGCCGATAGATAATGTATTATTTCCTTCAGCTGAGACGGACGCGCTGTCCACCATGATGGGTTTGAATTGCTCTAAATATGTTTGGAATCACTTCGAAAAGGAAAATACAGTTATGTGCAACATGTGCAGCGCAAGTCTTCTATAATCTACATAAAATGATAATGAGAATAGAATAGGCTGTAAAAGAGCGTTGTGTTTCAGCGCGTTTGTTGAGGGAAGAGCGCGCCCACGGAGTTACACCTTCATGACGAGCACAGTCAAGTTCGCTTGTGCATTCACAGCCTTTTGTGCCATTGTAAGTTGTAATATTATATTTATTATTATTCTGTGTATGTAATATCATATAGGATGCGTTTGGTTGAGTTAATAAACGATGCAGTAAAGCACTTCATTGTACCGGTCTTTAGCTTCAGCGCGCACCCACGGAGTTACACCTTCATGACGAGCACAGTCAAGTTTGCTTGTGCATTCACAGCCTTTTGTGCCATTGTAAGTTGTAATATTATATTTATTATTTTGTGTATATAATCCCATATAGGATGCGTTTGGTTGAGTTAATTAACGATGCAGTAAAGCATTTCATTGTACCGGCGCGCGCATTTCAAACAGAAATGCACAGCATTAATAACTACTGGGACTGTCCTATACATAACACTGCAATGAGAATATTTCTGTTATAAAACGTAGTGAATTCTCTGGGTTTAGTTGTTTTTCAGCGCGCTGTTGTGGGAAGCGTCAACAACGCATTCTGACCAGCACAGTCAAGTTCGCTTGTGCATTCGCGTCATTTTAAGCATATGTAAGTCGTAATATTACGTTTTTGTAGTATAAACATCTGATTAAAGTCATATAGGATGTGTTTCGTTAAGTCATATAGGATGTGTTTCGTTAAGTCAATAACCCGCAGTGCTTCACTGTACCGGTGATCATCTTAAGTTTCAGCACGCTCTCAAACAGGGGAAGAGCATCCACAGGAGTTATAACCCTTCACCTATGCGTGATTTTGTGCTAATATAAGTTGTAATATTATATTTATTTTGTATAAATATCTGATTGTTCTCATATATGATGCGTTTAGTTGTTAATTAAACTTCTAAGCGCTTCAGTTTATGGTTGTTCGTTCATTCTCTCCAGCTTCAGCGCGCTCTCAAACAGCAACATTATTCCTAATAGACTAGACTAATATTACAGATGTTTACTATTACTGTAATATTAAACATATTTTTTTTTTCAAAAACACAGAAGCATTATTTTTTATAATTAGCACTTTTATTGTTCTCGTATCATTTCCATCAACAATATGGTTTGATTAAAACCATTTCTTTATCGTCTGTGCGGAGGTTATTTCATGCACTTGCATTCTGATTCTTTATTATGCAGCCTAAGTAATGCTGTTCAATTACTTGTTTGCATTATTTAGGTATATTATTTTTATTTTTTAGACAATATAATTTTTGGTAACATTTTACAAATAAGGTCTCATTTTATTAATGCATTAACTATCATGAACAAACAGAGAGCAATAACCTTTGTTTCTTTTAGTAATAAAATGTTTGTTTTGTAACGGTCCATTCACAGTTCATACCTAATGTTAAAAGACACAACTTTGGGTCTGAATATGTTGAGATTAACATGAACTAAAATTAATAAATCCTGTTGACGTATTGTTCATTCATTGTTGGTTAACTAATACTAACAAAAATTAAACCTTATTGTAAAGTGTTAAAAAAAAAAATTTTGGCCATAGGAGTGTAAAATTAATTTGAAAAGGTAAGGAATCTCACACTGGTTCAAATAGGCTACTGTAGTGTATAGGTTTGATTTATGTTGAAGTGTTTGGGACATGGCTTTTAATGGTGAGCCTTTTGTTTTTGTAATCAGGCTCTCAGAGTTTATTAAAATTTGTATTTAGATTTATCGGCCAATATATCGGTTATCGGCTTTCAAATATTAAGAATTATCGGTTATCGGTATCGGCCAAAATGTTCATATCGGTGCATCCCTAGTGAATTCAAAAGCTTTCTCACTGGATCTCCAAGCACTGTGTAGTAGCGGTGTCATGTGATCGAGACCAGCCCCATGTATGAGCTCGCACTGCGCTGTCTATTGCTGTGAGCTGATAAACGGATCACGCAGCAGTTTAAACGAGTAACGCGGTTCCGTTCCGCTTTCATTTCATTTGTCAATTGCTGTTTCTCATGTAACAGAAATGGCAGATCTTATCAGTCTCTAACAAACTTTAGTCGCACCAGCAGGAAAAAAGGTCATAGTCTGGAGCCCTGCTGAGAGACATTACAAAAGAGAAAAGGTCAGAGAAATATCACTGGAAATAGAAGGGTTATGATCAGAGCGAGAAGGCCTGAAAACAGACGCAGAGGTTGCGTTGCTTCTGCTCCATATGTGAGTAACATTGGTTTTGCTATGTTTCACATAACTAAGATATGCTATTGTTGTAATGTTAGTTACAGTAACAGGACAGTTTGTGTCATTGTTTGGGTTAGGGTTAGAAACCAAACTGTTAAAACCAAACTGCTGTGGTCTGTAAATATATCTAAATACAATTCAGATGTGTGTGTGTATGTTTTGTCCCACATGTAATCTCTCTTACCCTTAATCGTCCCTCAAGTAGCCCTTTTCCCTCTCTTTCTCATGATTGTTCCATGTTGCATTTGTGCTCTAGTATTTGTCCTTCATTTATGTATGGAATTTTTTCAGATTTATGCCAGTTTTGTAGATTTTATTTGGCAGTTTCAATAAAAATGCTCTCTGTTGCAGTCACACACATGTGTGTGTTTGTATGAGACAGAAAGTTCGTTCCACTTTGTGTTTATGCTCTAGGACCAGATCTTGATATAAATGTAGACATTTTCAGATTTATACTGGATTTGGTTGATTTTTTTTTTACAAAGTGAAAAAAAAGAGCATTTTTTACATTTTCCCATTCATTGCCAAAATCTAAAAAATGCTCCAGACACCTGTGTTTGTGTGTGTGAACATGCTTGTTCCATATTGCATTTGTGCTCTAGTATTAGTCCTTCATTTATGTATGAAAATCTTTCAGATTTATGCCAGTTTTGTTGATTTTATTTGCCAATTTCAATAAAAAATACTCTCTGTTGCAGTCACACACATGTGTGTTTGTTTGTGTGTGTGTGTGTGTGTGTGTATGAGATAGAAAGTTCGTTCTACTTTGTGTTTATACTCTAGGACCAGACCTTGATATAAATGTAGACATTTACAGATTTATACTGGCTTTAGTTCTTTTTTTTTTTTACAAAAAAAGTGAAAAAAAAATTTACACTTTCCCATTTATTTTCAATGTGGGGTCAATTTGACCCCGAGGGACTTAAACGGTAATTTTTTTTTTACACACCTTTAGAACAACCAAATCAAGCCCAGATTTTTTTGTGCATGTTTAGATAGATTATTTAGGAAAAGTCACAGAGTCTCATGGCCCTGAGATGAAGGGAACACTTTTTAAAAATGGAGGAAAAGTCCAGTGGGGTCAGCTGGACCCCAAGGGCCGATTAAGGGTTAAATATTAAGTAACAAATTTATATTGGCCATCAGAAAACTGGCTATCTAGGTCAGCCATCGATGTCAAGTGAGAGCGAGCCGACTCAATTTTCTCTTCCATTTAAATTTCCTTATTGGTAGCTATGAGCTCACCTGGGGTTCTTAACGGAAAAGCTCCCCACTTCCAGTAGCTCTCCGAGTGGGTCATCTTGACAATGGACGATGTGTTGTTTCTGTTTGTCATAAAGCTGCTTCATCATGATGTACTGACCCAGGTAGTGCATGACCTAATCAAAAACACTGCTATTATTAAATGTACCTTATCAAGCAGTTCAAACTCTTAGCTACAGCGTGTGTCAATCCGCAGAGGTCAGTTTGTACACACTCCTCACCTCCTTCAGGGTAAACACCTCCTCCTGAGCACCTGCTACTCTCAGGATCTGCAGTAGAGGAGCTCTGGGGTGGACCTGCAGGAAAAAAGCTGTATCTTTAACCCTAAGATGAAGCCTATTGTATCGTATTTGATACATTCATTTCTAAGGCCATCATTTATAAATGATCAACATGATCAAAGCTGGTTGCACACAATCTACTACATGCCCTCTGATTGACAGTTCATACTGTTTTGTAAAAGGCCTTTTATAGTATAATTGTAAAAATGTGGTTGTAGTACACGTGTCTTTTTGCTGTAAAATCATTAATGAGCTTTATAAAATAAACAACTTGTGTTTTTATTTCAACTTATTGGACTGAAGCAACTACGGGTAACACTTTACAATAAGGTTTCATATGTTAACATTAGTTGACCACAATAGTTAGCAATAGCATGAACTAAGAATGAACAATAATTCTGCGGCATTTATAAATCGGTCAATCTGTTAATCTCAGCATTTACTAATACATTTTTAAGATCAAAAATTTTATTTGTTCAAATTAGTTAATACACTGTGAAGTGCAAACTAACATGAACATCTTTAAAACTAACATTAACAAAGGTTAATAAATGCTGTAAAAAAAATATATTGCTCATTGTTAGTTCATGTTAGTTAAAGCTGCAGTCCGTAAGTTTTGCCTCTTTGTTGCCATCTCTGTTTGAAACCTGCAATTTCAGTTATTTGTGGAATTATCATCTTTATGTGGGTTGTGCATCTGCGGGTCCTAAGCGCAAATTAATCTAATGTTTTGTGGAGAATGTGTGGCTGTCAGTCACCGCACCGGTGTGGATACTGTACTTCAGAATCACAGAGATAAGAATTTTAATCTAAAAATTAGCCTGGATGCCAGCCGAACTTAGCCCCGCTCACAACATTTGAGGTCAGGAGCTACTATGCTCGAACAAGAGCTGTTTGGACCAATCAAATTGTCAAGGTGGGCTTTATACGATGATGGACAGATGATCAAAAGTAACGCAATCATCCACATCACCAAAGAACTCTTGGGTTGAATTTGTTTACTAAACGGAGAACTTGTTCGTATATGCATTAACTTTTACTATTTCTCTCAAAAAATGATGCTCGTGTTGGCAAGTACTCCGTGTATCCTTAAATTCTTTTTACAACACCAGCCATGATCGTTTACACTCATCATCATCTTCTACTTCTATCAGCGTGAATGCAGTTGAGTTCTGTTAACAACTATGTGTCGCCCTGATTGGTTGTAGGTCTATCCAATTGAGTGCAAAGGCATTTTCTTTCCTGGTTTGGTTGAAACACACCACATAATCACAGCCCAATGGAGCAGTATCAGAATCATATTCTGACTAGAATCTGAGTGTGACGACATCAGGCTATCGGAAAATCTCATCTGAACAAGTAAGTAACATGTCTATTAGCATTCCTTGTAGATTTCAATTTCCACACAGTCTAATCTTTCGCTTTTGACTAAGGGTGAATCTACAGTTGTCACTGATGATTGTCGTTTGGACCTTTCTGGATTAAAATCCGCCATCAAAATGATAAATTGAATTATTCCAGTTGCTGTCACAATTTCCCACGGAAATTCACCAGTACCACTCAGAATATAACATTATTACAAGCTTACCGTTGTGAATTGGGCCAATGGCTGATTATGTACTTGCTCACAAATTGATTTTGGATCATTTTTAACCAAAAAAAAGTTACGGACTGCAGCTTTAATGCATTACATAATGTTAACAAATTAAACCCTACTATAAAGTGTTACTGGTAGGTTTACTTGATTATCTATACACTCTCATTTTTTGTCTCATTTAACTCTTAATGGTCAGAAAACTGTTTCTATGTGCTTCTCCATACGAATATAGGGTAAACACTCAAGCCACTATTAGTGGCGACTGTATTGTCCCAAAGTATAAAACATCATTTGGTCGGTCTGCTTTTTTGGCAAAGGGGCCAAAACTCTGGAATGCTTTACCTACTAATTTAAAACTAGAGACTAACAGCAATGCTTTTTACAGAGCACTTAAACAATGGTTAAAAACAAAACAACAGTGCTCGAATGAATAGCCTCACACTGGGTAATATTGTCTGATCATGTTGTTTTTGCTTTATAGTCTTTGTATGAAAATAATTGGGAATATATTGGGGTGTTTTTTTCTCTTTTTGTAACTTTATGGCATTTCTGTTCTTTTTTCTTTTACTATTATTATTGTCATTATAATTTTGTTAGCCTTATTCTTTTTTTCTTATTATTATTATTTCAGCATTGTTATTATTATTATTATTTTTACCCCATCTAAAAAAGCCTCCCGTGGATAGGTGTTGAAAATTAGCATGTGTGCTAATACACTTGAGCAAATGCATATGGTTTCGTCCAATGTAATTGTTATGTCCATGTCAAATAAATCTAATAAATTAATTAATTTTAAGAAAAATAATCATGTTAAAATGTAAATCAAATATGATACAACAGGCTTGTAAGGAACATTTATTAATCTCTGAATTATCATTGTATTGCATTATATATTTTGCATCCCAGAAATTGAAACAATTTATTCTTTATGAGACATATTATTGGAAGATAGAGTGAAAACCTGCTTATTTATAAGCATGTTGTGCAAGTAGTCTGTTATACTGTGTCCTATTGCTTTTTTCAGTTTGTGCCTTACCTACCTATCTATCTATATCTATAAAGATAATTAGAGTGAATATAGAGTGAATGTGCATATTTGTTGCTCACCTGAGTCCCTTCCCCTGGAAGAGTTCGGCATGAAGAACTTGACCCAGTCAACTGAGATGATGACGGCGATGACAATGAGGTCATGATTGAATCAATAACTGTAAGGAAACAAATTGATATTCAATTTATACCACCATTGGGCTGTGTCTCAAATCCTAGGGAGCTGTCTATCTAGACAGCATTTTTAGGAATCGTATGTTGACAGCTCAATAGAAATGCAATACATGTACAATACAATACAATACATGCAGTGCACTCAAGCACCTGTTAGCAATGTTTAAAAAAGAAAATACAAAACTACTGTATTTTCATGAGGGCGTCACAATATGTAGTCGTCAGCTAACGACATAAAAACTAACATTTCTATGTCATTTCACGCGCAAAGAAACAAGATTGAGACTAAAATGACTGTACTTACCATTATCTTAGTTCTGGCATGTGGATAATACGATAAGTTGTGATAGTTGGCCGAATATGTTTCAATTATCCGTGGCTGAAACGAAGATGCTAGGCTAACGTGCGCACGCTATTAGCCCGCGACATTCAGAAGCATAAGAGCCGTTAACATTTAAACTAGACCTCGCGTGATAATGCTGGTATAGTACTCACACTCACCGTGTTATCTGTGAACGATTACATGGTTTCCAGATTTTAAAGAATAAGATTTTGTGTAAAGAAATGGAGAGGTGTGTGTGTTTTTGTTAAGAACAGTTGCAGTCAGTTGAAGTTGACGTGGTGCTTGTCGTCAGCACGTCACGATTGCCAGACCTCACGCGCAGCTCCCTGTTGCTAAATTCACAAAGTTATTGATTTTGCCTAATGGCGGCGCTATAAGGACCCTTGTGTATGTTTTACCGCATTCCTCCCATCGGGGCTCATCTTCAGATATGAATAGAAGTTTACTCCCAGCTTCTGGGACCTGGGCCCGTATTCATAAAGAATCTTAATGCAAAGAGTAGCTCCTAGTGACAAAATTCCAAGAAAATTCTTAGAAATGTGGGCGTTTACTCTTAAAATTAGCTAAAAAATCCTAGTAAAGAAAAAAGTACTTCAGAAAGCATCTTAACCCTTAAAAGAGGTCTTAAGGCCAAATTTGTTAAGAGCACGGACGAGGACTTTTAAGAGGCTTAAGAGTTTCTTTAGCAGTGGCGAAAATGGCAGAAAGACGAAGAGGGAGAAGAAATGTGTTGCAGACAATGGATAACAGTGACTTAATAAGACGATATAGATTAGATCGTGCAGGGATCATGTTTGTTGCATTAAATCCAACTTTCAAACCACCAATTAAATAGACATGCCAGCAATCAGTGTAATTGGAAAGAGTGGAACAATATTTATAATTCTAAGCCAATCAAATACCTTATAGGAAATTAACAGCATGGTAAATAATAAAAGGATTTATATACACTGAAAAAAATAATTTGTTGAATTTACTAAAAAATGTTATCGTAAGTGGTCGCAATCAATTTATTTGATCTCAATTTAAACAAAAACACATGCAATTCCCATAAAACCAATTAATTTCTTTAAATAAAAATAAAAAAACTAAATTTAAATTATTTAAACGAGCACAAATTAATTATGCTTAATACAATTTTTCAGTGTACATATATATATAATGTGTGTGTGTGTATGTGTGTGTGTGTGAGTGAGAGAGAACGGTAAAATAGGACAATTTGCACTTGTAAATTCAAAGTGAAGGCTTAGAATAGACCCTAAAGCGCTCCTTTTTCCCCTTTTTGGACAACCAACCAATCACAGTCTTCAAAAGACTGTGTCATACATAGCAACGGGGTCAGCCCCGCCTCTTCACTAAGATAAAAGTTTTTGTATTTTCCTTGCTCAGAGTTGCTCTCAGATCGGTCCCGAATAGCTCTTAAGCTAAGACGTAAAAGTTTTTAAGCTAAATTAGGAGTTTTCTGAGAGGACTCTTAGAATTTTTATGAATACGGGCCCTGGTCATTATCTAGTGGTCACTTCATTATATTTTAGTGAATTTCTCTGACACCATACATGTCATACATGCACAGAGCACATTCAGGGCTTTTCAGAGGTACCAAATGTTCGGAGGTTTCACCAGGACAACAAATTCTCCTTGGTCTTTAAAAACGACGATATTAGTGATCCAAAATGTTATGGGGTTTTTAATCAAAATATGACTTTTTGTTACAAAAAATTGCAATAGTTTCATACATGTCCACCGTAGCATTTTGGGAGATACAGCAGTACACAGCAAGTGCATAGGAAAATAAATGATATATCAATATTCATATAAAATATTAGATATTATTATGAAAATGTTGCCAATTATTATTACTCCCATACAATTGCCCCAAGAACACATATGCAAATAAGATACAGTGTATAGATATATTGTTTTGAATGGGACTATGGCCATTTTACCCACATATTGCATAAAATAAATGGTATAACAATTAATTATGTTATCTTTCTTTACATAGTTGAGAATCATCTTTAGACAAAGTAGACATGTAATTTCATGTAGCCTAATTTAATTTTTTTTAACAACTGAGTACCGCTGTCCACTACAGTGGACATTGCATAAAATATGAATAAAATATTGTTTAAAAAATCAATTTGTTTCTTATGCTGTGATGACATCAAAAAGTACTAAATTCACGAAACTTTTATTTTTCTCTGGGTCTCAGATACATTGATTAAAAAAAAGGGTTTTCCCCTTTAAATTTAATATAAACATAATTGTATTTATTCTGTAGGCTATATTTTATAATGTTCTGTTAATGCCTATTAATGTGTTTCTGTCATGGCTCTACAGACACCACAGTGAATGTAACCCAAGTAAACATGTAGCCTACTCGCTAAAAGACAAAATGTATAGCTAATATTGATTTGGTTTGTTTAAATTGATTCCATATTTGACTTAATTTGGCAATGTGTGGTTTTATATTATAATAAAAATAAATGGTCCTTGAATGTCAAGTCAAGAGGAAAATACTAACACAATATCTGCTAAATTCAAAAAAGTTAATATTATAATATAGGCTAATATATATATATATTAGGTATAGGTATTATAGCCTATGGAGGACCAAATTACTCAAAATAATTAAATAAATAATGAATTTAATAAAACAACAATTAAATATACCAGTTTATTCTGAAATAATTAATTAAATAATGTTATAATTAACTAATTCATTGAATTAATTATTAATTAATTAAATAAATAAATGAATCTATTTATTTTGTAAAATTACATGAAAACACAAAATATATTGTTTAATATATTTCTCAATTACCTCTTCCACACACACACTTTTGTTATGCTTAAATCTATTTTTTCATTATTAAATGTGCTTTTTCAAAAAGCCGTTTTTCATAATAATATGCTGCATTTACGAATGACGCCTATTTGACGAATCATGCATTTCCAAAGCACGATTTTCCCAAATAAATTTTTCATAATAATAGAGGACATTTCACAAATTTTCCAATCAACAGGCAGTGGGCGGTATTTGCGCTGATTGGTTTGAGGTTTGAAGTTGAAGATTCGACAGACATGACAAATCGATCTTTGTGTGGTGTGGTGACATCACGGAACGCCAAGGGTGCTTCTCATTTCTTATTTGTGCCTGAAAATGTAGTTTGACTTTATTGAATTTTCTAAAAACCTGAAAACTATGAGAACTGTGGCTGTGTTTAACTACTTGGCACTTAATCTGGACTGAAAGATTGTTGGACTCACCGGTTTTCCAGGGATTGTTCTCTTTTTTGAGCGTTTGTCCCGGAAAATTTATATTCTTTCCCGGGACACAAATTGTCCCGTTTTTTTGTGAAAATGTACTTCGAAAGTAGAATTTCCTGGCTTCAAATTAAACCGTTTCCTTATACTGTTACTGTGTTTTCTTCATGGTTGTGTACATCCAATCCTATGTCCGTAAACGGGTAAACAAACAGTGGATTGGCCAATGCCAGGCGTTTACTTTTATTTGATTGGAAGCTCAATTTATCGCCTATAGCAACTGCCTGTGCTGTCGGTAGGTCGCACGCATCCATCCACGCACATGCAGGATAAAACAGTGTTCAGTTGCAAGCTAGCTTTTTTTAAAACATTATATTACTCAGTTTTGTGAAATGGGGGAAGAGACGGACGAGGAGGATAACACAACAAAATCGGATGAGCCACCACCAGTGTCAAAGAAAAAACTATTTACAACCTACAAATATAGGTAAGAGAGGCAATAAGGAGTCCTACAACTGTTAACATAGTATATTTGCAAATATGGGTTGATCACAAATCAAAGGTGGCAACCCTACTCTGGCATATTGTTTTATTTGTTGTTAAAGGGTAACTAAACCCTAAACCAACTTTTTTTAGTTAATGATCTGTAATACTGGGGCTTTATTAATGCTGTTCATTGATTTGAGTAAATGTTTTGACATTTGAGTATAAAGTGTTTTAATTCTATAAAATATGGTGTAAAACCGCCTCTTAAGGTTGAACGGTGGCTACTGCAGTTGAATTTTCCTATTGGACGTTGTGGTACATCGTGACGTAGGATGGTACCTCCAACGGCTCTCTATCCGCGCCCCTGGCACGAGCTCACCACGCCCTCAGAAATGTTTCCCCCAATCACATGATGAGAACGGCTTTACTCCAGTATGAACTGTCATACATGAAGTAAAAATTATGAATGAAACTCACTTGACACTTGCTTTAACATTGTATTGAAGAAAATACGGTTAAATAATGCACTTGTCAGTACACGTCAGGCTTTTCTTGCGATATTATTGCCGCCCGTCATGTGTACAGATAATTTTCATACATGAGACGCGCTTTGAAACCCTGACACGCAAGTGGTTGCCGCGGACGCAGATAGATTAGGTCAGTTCTCTTGCGCGGCTGCTTCACTAGTATCGTCGGCATCGGGAGTTAACGCAGTTTGAGCTGCGGCTCGCATTGATAAGGCTCCGGGTTTGTGTCTGTTACAGACAACCCACCCTCCTCCACTTCAGGTTAAGGTAGGAGAATGACCGCTCTGTTGCAAAGCTGGCGTCACTCCAGTCATTCTCCATCTTTGCGACTCGCGAGTCAGACAGATGTCAATCAATCCGTCACTGCGGGTCTCAGGTGCACGCCCTCCGCTCAGCCCCGCCCTCGGTTTGTCCCCTCTGTGTCCGCCGGGCTCTGCCCACTTTTCCAGCATTTTTTGAAAATTGCCAGTGGGTGGAGTTAAGCTCTGAGCAGGGGTTTAGTTACCCTTTAAGTCTGACGTCGCACGGCAGAGCTTCCGGGTCCTCCATCTCATACCACAAGAAAAAACAACAAACGGTGCTTAAGAAGCACCCTTGGCGTTCCGTGATGTCACCACACCACACAAAGATCGATTTGTCATGTCTGTCGAATCTTCAACTTCTAACCAATCAGCGCCAAGCTCCGCCCACTGCCTATTGATTGGCATTTGTTAAATGTCCTCTATTATTATGAAAAAAAACTTTGGGAAAATCGTGCCTTGGAAATGCATGATTCGTCAAATAGGCGTCATTCGTAAATGCAGCACATTATTATGAAAAGCGGCTTTTTGAAAAAGCACATTTAATAATGAAAAAATAGATTTAAGCATAATAATAGTGTGTGTGTGGAAGAGGTAATTGATATATTAAACAATACATTTTATATTTTCATGTAATTTTGCTAAATAAATATACATTTATTTAATAATTAATTAAATTAATTAGTTAATTATGAAATTAATTAATTCATTTTTTAATTAATTATTTCAGAATAAACTGGTACATTTAATTGTTGTTTTATTGAATTCATTATTTATTTGAATTATTTCATTCTGAGTAATTTGGTCCTCCATAATAGCCTAGGCATCATATTAGGCATTCAGGAATTCAAACTGTACTATATATATATACATGTGTGTGTGTGTGAGTGTGTGTGTGTCTCATGTATATACACCGATCAGGCATAACATTATGACAGGTGAAGTGAATAACACTGATTATCTCTTCATCACAGCACCTGTTAGTGGGTGGAATATATTAGGCAGCAAGTGAACATTTTGTCCTCATAGTTGATGTGTTAGAAGCAGGAAAAATGGGCAAGTGTAAGGATTTGAGCGAGTTTGACAAGGGCCAAACTGTGATGGCTAGACGACTGGGTCAGAGCATCTCCAAAACTGCAGCTCTTGTTGTGTGTCCCCGGTCTGCAGTGGTCAGTATCTATCAAAAGTGGTCCAAGGAAGGAACAGTGGTGAACTGGTGACAGGGTCATGGGCGGCCAATGCTCATTGATGCACGTGGGGAGTGAAGGCTGGCCCGTGTGGTCTGATCAAACAGACGAGCTACTGTAGCTCAAATTGCTCAAGTTAATCTTGGTTCAGATAGAAAGGTGTCAGAATCAAAGTGCATCGCAGTTTGTTGCGTATGGGGCTTCATAGCCGCAGACCAGTCAGGCTGCCCATGCTGACCCCTGTCCACCGCCGAAAGTGGGCACGTGAGCATCAGAACTGGACCATGGAGAAATGGAAGAAGGTGGCCTGGTCTGATGAATCACGTTTTCTTTTACATCATGTGGATGACCGGGAGTGTGTGCGTCGCTTACCTGGGGAACACATGGCACAAGCTGGCGGAGGCAGTGTGATGCTTTGGGCAATGTTCTGCTGGGAAACCTTGGGTCCAGCCATCCATGTGGATGTTACTTTGACACGTACCACCTATCTAAGCATTGTTGCAGACCATGTACACCCTTTCATGGAAAGGGTATTCCCTGGTGGCTGTGGCCTCTTTCAGCAGGATAATGCGCCCTGCCACAAAGCAAAAATAGTTCAGGAATAGTTTGAGGAGCACAACAACGAGTTTGAGGTGTTGACTTGGCCTCCAAATTCCCCAGATCTCAATCCAGTCGAGCATCTGTGGGATGTGCTGAACAAACGAGTCATGGAGGCCCCACCTCGCAACTTACAGGACTTAAAGGATCTGCTGCTAACATCATGGTGCCAAATACCACAGCACACTTTTAGGGGTCTAGTGGAGTCCATGTCTCGATGGGTCAGGGCTGTTTTGGCAGCAAAAGGAAGACCAACACAATATTAGAAATATCGTTCGGTCATAAGGTTATACCTGATCGGTGTGTGTGTGTATATGTTTATATAAAAGAGAGAGACATACACATATAATAGATATATCTATATCTATTGTTATATATATATAAATATATAACGATAAAGATCAATAGTTTCTATTGTAAAAGTACACACATACACATATCTATACATATATATAGAAAGAGGGAGATAGATAGACATCATACACATTAGATAGATAGGGGGTCAAAAATACATCACAAAAAACAAGGACTTGAGCATCATTGTATTTCAAATTCTAATGGCTTTATTTATATATATAGATTTGTATATATATATATATATGTATATATAGTTTATATAATAACTTTGACTTCAATTGCTTTATTATCCTTTTTTCATTTTTGTTCTGTTAAATTTAAACGACAGGACATAAAGAACAAGGCATTCCACATGATCATATCTTACAAAAACGTAAAGAAATCTTGAATGTGTGCACATCACACACATACATTACATAGATAATACACCTGCGTTAGTATAAAGTGATGAAATATGGGCATGACTGATTTCACTTTGACAAAAGAAAGCAAGCTACAGAGAAACGGAGAAAGGTATAGAGAGAGAGAGAGAGCATTATGACAGCTGATAAAATAATAATTCATCATATTTTAATCCAATGAATCTGTTGCATAGTTCGAAGCAAGCAGGACTGACATTTCAGCATGATAATGATTCTCACAAAAGCTAAATAAAAGGAGGGCTAAACAAAATCAGATTTTTTCCCCCCCGCCGATTAAAACACACACTGACTGTAGACACCGTTAATGACGGTCAGATAAAAATCTTCTTTTCAAACACACACACTTTGTTTTCTGAATCCATAACACACATTTGATGATTCCAAGTGCACATTGACAATTAATGAAATGGTAATTCGGCTGCTTATGGTGATTTTTCCCCAGCTGGGTCAACTTTTCATGAATATAGCATGGATCAAAATGAGCTCACCTCACACTGATGATGGAAAACAAACCAAATAAGTGTACGCTATTTTCCAACAAGAACATTTCGAGTCAACTTCTCATTGTTAGACATGGATTCAGTAACAGTATATCCCCCATACAGTCACATTATAGCCCTTAAAAATACATTACATTAGGTGAGCACATATTCTGTCCTCTAAACACACTGTAAACAGACAGGACACTGGGACACAGAGCATGGGGCTTTTTAGATTCACCAGTCAAAATTTTAAATAAAATTATTTACAATAACTGCAAATCAGATTCACTTTCAGTCGGAATCAGTTAAGGCTGCCACACTTTCCAATAACCAATTATCAGTTTTTTTTCCTTTTCTTTCAGTTTTAATCGATTACTCTGAACTAAATCAATCAGACACAGTGGTGCAGGTTGTCCATGTGGTCCATTGGCACTTCTGTGATCCTAGAGATGGCATGCTTAGTGTAAAAACCACAAAACACTACATTTCTGTCTCTGTTAAGCGACTGTAAACAGATTTTTCCCCCCACCATATACGCAGAGCCCTTGTCCTTCAGAGATCTTGTTCAGCAAATCTATTAAATGTATAGAAACCCAAATTTTAAGAGCCCAAGTTATTTATGGCATGATTCCGATGAATGTCTCACAATTACAATACATACAAAGAAAAAATGCGTGGAGCGTGAAGTCCAGCTCCCCCTCTCTAGATGTGATTTGGGCATAATGGGTGGAGCTACATTCTTAAAAATAATGGTTCTTTGGCGGGGTGTATGGTCCCATTAAGAACCTTTAATATCCAAAGAACCTTTCCAATGCACAAAAAGTTCTTTAGACTATAAAATGGTTCTTTAAAGAACCTTTCACAAAACGGTTCTTCAGGGAACCAAACATGGTTCTTCTATGGCATCGCTCTGAAAACCCCTTTATGGTTCTTCCATCCTGGCACCTTTATTTTAAAGAGTGTAGAAGGTCCAACCACACCCGAACCCTACCCCTACACACATTAGATCGTTCAGCAGAGGTCTTCAACCCTATGCTCCTATCTTGCAAAGTTTACTTCCAACCTGCTTCAGCACACCCGCCTGTGTATTTTCAACGAGTGATCCCGAAGAGCTTGCTTAGCTTCAGATGTTGCTTTGATTAGGGTTGGAGCTAAACTCTGCAGGACAGTGGGTCCCCAGGAGCAGGGCTGAAGACCTCTGATCTACAGAGATGGAGCCAGACTAGGTCCAACTCAACCCAAGACATCCAGAGAGGTGGAGCTGGATGTAATTTGGCCCTGCAATGAGCACCACTTGAAATAAATGGTAATGATGTGCTATAATCCATTTAGCGTCAATATATGAGTATGCTGCGTTTTTGAATTCGCATGTTTTATTGTCTGATGTAAAGAACTAACCCTAACTTCGACAAGTTTATTAAATGCTCTCTCTTTCTCAAAGCCCTCAATTAGAGGAAAAGTGTGGGAACAAAGAGAGTAAAGGGTATTTTAGGAAAGTGAAATGGACTCAAGCACGACTGTTGCCTACCTTGTAAACGCTTTCATCTTTGATGGATCATGCATGGATGAGAAGCTGTCTGGATGGAGTTGGTAACCCGCACAATAAGGTGATGCAACATCAAAGTGCGTACCACTCTGCAATTAGGCAGTTCAATCCACAGCCACGGATTATGGCTAAAAGTAACGAGAGCGAAGCGTAACTGGTAAAAAGAAGACCAGAGATCGTTCGTTCGAGCACGTACTCTGGCAGTCATTCCCCAATTCCCACACCTCAGTAACTAGGAAATTTAAATGGAGCAGTGCTCTCTCGTGATGTCTAGACAAGAAACAAGATGCTTTCATCTCCTCGTCGTAGAGCATTCTTCTCTGAAATGGCATCGAGTCAGTGTGTGTTTCTCCTGTGCAGAGTCTATTGATAATGTGTGCAAGTGTGTGTGCGTGCATGTTTGTGTCACATTCATTCCGGAAACAAACATTTGGGGACACGTCGTTCCATATGTAATCATGCAGAACATTGAACACATATATTGAACAATTACGTTTTTTTTTTTTTCAGCATGGTTTAAGCTACACAGGACATTAAAAATACCAATCGCACCAGGTTGTACATATTGCTTTTAACCACCAATTTGTTTATAAGTAATGCATGCCACATAGATGATATTATGTTTATACAAAAATAACACCAGTGTATATTACTGTGTTTCATATGAACTACAGAAACCGGATGTTCTATTGACTGCTTTCCCCCACAATCAAATACATTTTTCATTTCACTCAACATCAGATGTGATTAGACTAAATATATGCAAAATAAGTGGTTATAACTTAATGTTATATTCCAGTTTTAAAACACAATCTTTTATTTACAGCTGTGGTGAATCATTACCTCCCGTCCCAACCAAACAAACAAGAACTGTCAGACAACTTCAATAGAGTAGTAATGCGATAAAATTCAGTTATTGCACGGCACCTTGAAGCGATTCTCGGTTTACACAATGCATGAGAAACATATGCAATAACAGAAATTGTTCTAAAAAGCTATTAAAGTGAACCAGGAAAGAAAATTAAAAACAATTTGATCATTTCCCCCTTTTTTCTGCATCAATGATGTCCAACCAATGAAGAAATAAAACTGAAGGGGGCATATTTCAGATCCTCATGGAGAAGAAAAAAAACAAAAAAACATTTAGGATCCAAATAAGGATGAAATCCAGTTATAAATTATTCTAAATTAACAAGAACAAAGACATGTCAGAACTGACTGTACAAAGCAACACTTTGGCAGAATTTATATAAAGCTCTAACTGGAAACCATTTGACTGTTTCCACATGAAGTCAAATATATTTGTACTTTAGTGTAACATACAGTATGTCGCCTATGCTTAATTTGTATCCAGAGTATGACAGAAAAAATGTTTTCACAAAAACAAATCGAAGTTAAAAATGACAACACAGAGAATAAGTAATAATCTTAATTATTTTTCTATAGCCGACTCTTTGCCACTTCAATGGGTCATTCAGAAATCACATAGAAAATCAATTTTACGTCTGATGCCGAGTTCACACTGCATGATTTTAGCCCTGATTTTGACTCGCCGATAGGTTTTGCGCAATCGCAGACAAATGCCCGAAGTCATAGGCAAATCAGTACTCATTCACGCAGTTTGAATTATCAAAGACGCATTCCGAGATGAACCGTGAGATATTTGCCATGCAAAAAATCTGGACCTGTCAGCAATTCAAAATCCTGCTGTGTTCTGACTGAAAATTACATCGGCGATGACCTACAGCCAATAGCCTCTTCCACACAGACAGTCTTTACTGGTGAATTACCGGTAAGAGATCATGTGTGAACAGAACCTTTTCAAAAATACCAGTAAATCAGTTCCGGCAATTTCCCACTAAGGGAAGTTGTAACATTACCAGTAAATTATAAATTCACATACGTCAGCGTGTTTTCATGCGTGATTTCATAAGACGTCTGCTTTTGGGCCAATCGTAAGTTCTTATGGAAATCTGCGCTGTTTACAGAAACTTTTTTAAATAGTTTTCTATGTAAATATGCGCTAAATGATCAACTTTGAACCTTGTACCGCTTCTGGCATATTTTTTTTAATGCGTCACGTTCGAGACCCTTCCTTCTTTTCCAGCAGTTGGACACTACTCCTGTTAAGCGCAAACACGCCTTCCGTTTGATCATCCGTTATGCCTGTCAAATTTAACAGATATATTTTTGTATTTATCGCTAAAGTCAATCTGGTAATTTTCCAGCAATTTACCGGGATTGCTGTGTGAAAGGGGCTAATGAGAGAGCAATATACAGGGCAGCGGGAGGAATTATAGACCACAATATCAGTATTTTAATAGATATATTTACAATTCTCTCAAACAGAAATATTTGCTTGACCAGCTGCAACAGCAGCACATTGCAAAATTATTTATTTCCCTCCTACTCTCTTTGCAGAACACAATCCTTGCTTGGGTGTCTTCCCAACCGTTTCCTCCATATTTTTTTTTCTTTTCGCTGCAAATCAGCGCAGATAATTTGGATCGCAAGAGGGTATCATTTTTAATAACTATTCCAGTCTGACGCATGCGTGATCTCGGCCTCGTCACATCTTGCGTGTTTGGTTGTGAAACGGAGTTTGCACCCGGTCAGAGTTGTCGGCGATTCTTCCTCTTGAAAAGTCATGCAGTGTTAAACCTCCTGTCATCGATCCATCGTGCCGTGTGAACACAGCAGCAATGGAATGCTACCCCATATAGTCATGCAGTGGGAAAGGATCTGTAGCTACTTTGAAAATCGTGCAGTGTGAACAAGGCATAAAAGAACACCGAAGCTGAATTTGAACCCCTCAAAACCTTTAATTAACATTTCCCATTGTAGTCTAATAGAATCTAATTAGGTGGCAAATAATATATTTTAAAGACTTTGCACGGCCAGCACATCTATCTGTGCCAGCGGGTTTGGAGTACACAATTCGGGATAAGGCCAATAAATGCTCACTAAAGCACTTAATGAAAACTCGACCAGACCCTTTTGACTTTACAGTAAACACTTAACTTTCTCAGCTCGGACATCGAATCTGACATTGCATGTGGTTACAAACGTGGCATAAATATTTATATATATATAACTGCAATATGTACTCAACTGCTTATTTTGCTAATTTGTCATGTAACCAAACTCTCTGGCCTATACACCTATATTTATATTTTTTCCAAAATATTAAAAAGTACTTAATATAAAAATACAGAACAATTGTAAAAAAGGAACAAAACATTGAGTTTTATATGAAATTCATGCATGCTTCCCCACAATAACATACCATGTTCCACTTAAGCGAAATAACAAAAACTACCAGTAGGGGGAAGTGCAGCATTAGCCGACTGCTGTGGAACCGTTCCGTAAACATTAAAGTGGTCCAACTAGTTTTGTTGTTGTTGTCCCCCCCCCCCCTCCTCTCTCTTTTCTTTAGGCAGTGACTTACTCTGTGTGTTTTCGAATTTGGTTGGAAATACAAAATAAACTGCAAAAACAATGGGTTATAAAAGAACAATCTATAAAATATGGCTCTGAGCAAGTAGAAAAAGGTGTAATTTGAGGAATCCATTGAACCTAGACTGGTATGAGTAGAAGGTTGGTCTGTGGCAGTAGTATGTTTCGACTAACAAAAAGCACATGTCGTTGAGGCTGCGCTTTTATGAAAACAGTCCGATCTAGTTTGTCATTCAGGTTTCAACAGTGCTCACAGGGTCCAACAGAGGCCCTTGCCGCATGCTATTGTGTGTGAGTGTTTTCTTTGTTTTTCAATAGCAAAAGCATGCTTACTACGTGCAGTATCCTTACCCTCGCAGGCTAAGCTCAAGGATGGGATTTTGGAGCTCTATCAGTGCTGTCTGCGTAACTTAGAGCTTATGAGGAGCACAGCCTGATGTTAGATAACAAGGAGAACACCTAACTGCGGAACTGAGGTGAGAAAAAGATTGGATTTGAAAGTACACCCATACAGAAATCACTTTTATCGCAATTTTTTTTTTTTTTCTGGAACAGGAAACAAGTAAAGGACAATTCTAGTCATTAGTCGTAATCCCATAAAGATTAGCATTACAATTCCCATTCCTATACAATCAGACACAGATGAACCTAAAGACAGATACATGCACACTATGGTGAGGTGCTGTACCTTTGATAAAGTACTTGGTCAATCAGCGGGAGAATTCGCATTAACAAGAGACTAGAGATGCCCAGCGGGTGTGATATCGATGAGATGATGTGTTGGATGACCTCCCTGCCCCCTTAAGAGCCAATCAGGTATTCTAAACTCATAGCTATCAAATAAGTTTATTATAGTATTTTATTCTGCTAACGTTCACTATAGCAGCCTTACATCTGTACATATAAAGTGACAGAACATCCAAAATGAGCCTAACAGCAACACGTGTGACAATGTCTGAAAACATGACAAGAATGTAGTGTGTCTGAACCACTTAAAATGTCCATTAGAGCATAAAATCATTTTAAAAACGAAAAGAACATGGGTAACGTCACTGCCATGTTTTTCAATCCACCTTAAAACAGAGCAAATTGAGAGAGAAAAGAAGAAATCTATTCAAACAGCAATTGAGTGCATGAACACAATTAGCTGTATCAGCAAAAAAAACTAAACAAAAAAAAACCTATGTAAATGAGAGTCCTGGAACAAATAACAAAAATGATTACAGCATTACACAAGACCAGAGACGTGACAATATAAAAAAAAAGAAAAAACAACTGTAGAAGAGATAAAAATGCCAGTGACAGGCTGAGAGAGGGCGTTTGCCACAGCATCGCCCTCTAGTGTGTATGTTAGGCCATGCGTCACATGGGCTGCAGGACAGCCACATGTACTTACAGAGCGCTGCTGCCGCCGACACAGTGCAAGTCGAGAGGGGCAGAGGAGATGGAGGAGAGGAGAAAGGGATCATGGTTGCCCCATCAGCTGCTGTAGGTGCTGCTGTCTCTCTGATGTGCATCAGCAGGGCTCCACCGGTTGAGTGGTGCACAGATTTTAAAACAGAACAAAGAAAGAAGACAAGTTTGGGGCAGTTGTATTGGAGCATGGAGGATGGTGGGAGGGTCACACGGAGAATTCCTGGCTGTGAAGAGAGCGGTTTGGGGGTTCGCCACCACCTCCGTTTCTGGAAGAGGAGGGAAGCTGCTCGATCGCTACACAGCCCTCGTTTATCGTGGGGATGCGGGATTCCTCCTCGGAAAGGCGTACAAACCCAGGGTGGGACATGAAGTTATGGATGGAGCTTCTGGATTCTGGCTTCTCTAGGCCCTCGTACAGGGAGCTACGGAATGCGTTCACCACCTTAATCTGCAGTGACGAGTTGGGAGACAGAAAAAGAAGAAAGAATTAGTGGGATCGTATTGGCATGGTGTCCGCTTCAGGGTGGGTTGTTCTGGATCGGGAGTGGAACAAAAATTTGGTCAATGGTGGGAGTTGATTTCATTTTCACAATAGCACTCAAGCTCCTTATAAAATATTATACAAACAAATAAAAACCAACACAAAAACAACAGCACAGGCAGTTGAAAAGAGAAACAGGGATTAAAAAAAAAAAAACATTAATGTGATGCAATTTCCTATTTGGGGCAAGTGAATGAGGAAACCCGGCATAGCAAAAAAAAAACGTAAGTGGGACACATCCATATCAATCACAAGCTTAAAAATGTTACAAACAAAATGACGACAATCACAGAACCACTGCAAAATGAGACTGACAAGCAACCAATGTTTGTTTAATAAGCCATTTAGAGGCCAAAAACAACATATGTTCAGGATCTCTTTTGGGTGGGCGATACACCAAGGATATATATATACTGGTCAAAATTGTCAACCACAGACATCGAATATTATGGTTTTTGTAAACCACCACTGCATGGTTGAAAAATAAACAAATTGGCACAGATTTCATTTAGGGAGAAAATGAGGGAAGTTACTGTTGCTAACTCAAGCTTTTCTGCAAGCATTTGTCTTCAACCATGGCAAGAAGTGATCAGTGAGTGATTGACTACAGAAAGTATTTAAATTACATCGCTATTTACTGTATGTATTAATTACGCCATTAATTGTGTAGAGAGTCACAAAATACACTTGTCTTAGGCCCCGATCACACAGAACGCGTTTTTGCAGCGAGAGGTGCCTTTTTTGAATAGATTTCTGTTGGCAGAGAGCGTTATGCGCGCTGCTTATGCTCCCTGGGCGCCTCGCGTTTTAACTGCCTGCTGCACGTTTTTGAAGGAGCGTTATTTTGATTAGACTGACAGCATAGCTGATTCGGGGGTTGCATAGAAACATTAAAAAAAAAACGCAGCGCACTGCTATTTTCTAAATTAAAAAATGTCAACCAAAAAAGGCAGTGCGGTGCGCTTCGTGTTTTCAAACCTGAAAAACGCGCTCTGTGTGATTGGGCCTAAACATGTACATTTTTAATCTAATGAATGGAGAGGCGGGCCTTCTGTTGTGGTGACGGCTCTGAGCGCATGAAGTTGAAAATTCAAAAAGTGCCCGACATCATCACGTTATTTTCTCCATTGTCCAATAGGATTCTTGCTGGATTCCAGGAGTAAACATCCCATTACATTTTTTTCCTCCATAGATTTGAAGCCATAAGCCAGCATTATTTCAACTTATTTTTTAAATAATTATGTTTAACAATGTAATTTCAGGTGAAAAACAACATTACCCATGATTCTGCAAAGAAATATCCACTTATCTGAGAATTGCAGCGAAAAAAGCATGCCAAAATATCAGTGGCCGCCCACTCCACTGAAACACTGAATGACTTAAGAATTGACTGAACTGTCAGGAGGCATAGAGAGAACAAAGATGATGCTGTCAAATAAATTAAACAAACATGCATGCGCAAATGTAAAAAAAGAAGCAGCTCAATTCAGGTTCCTGATTTAATTCTTCATAGAAGCATTTACTAAAGATTTTGATAACGAAACGTCTCAAGACTTTGTAGGCAGGCCTAAATGTCTTAATTTCATTAAGTACACAGAGGTATGCTGCTTTACATGCTGCAATGCAAACAGGGCAGTTTGTCAGGTGGTCTTGAGGTAATAAGTTTTGACAGGCCATTGTGCATGATGAAAAGTGATCTTTGCCCAATGCCATAGACAAGGTACTGTTATATCTGCCTGAGGATGTCATGCATTTTGTGGAAAACATGGCAGTTTTTTTTATATTTACTTATAAAAACCCAAACAGTAAAGTGGAGGAAGGTTTCTGTTTTTTCTCAGAAAAATATAAACTCTCAGGAACACAGGTACACACAGTGCACATTAAAATGCATAGCATGTGCATCCAGTCCTTCAAAACGTATGCTCTGGTTCTCTCAGAGACAGACTGTGTTGTGCGGTAAAACATCAGAAACTAATCTTGCTCTCTTGCCATTTTTATGGCTTCAACCTTGAGAACGACCATAAAGGCAAATGTGAATTGATACAAGTTGTTTTGCAAGGGTCTGGATGTTTTCCTCTAGTATAGACCAATTATCAGCCTACGTCACACTGACGTGACGTCACGCAGGTTCAACTGCGCATGTCGGCTGTAAAAGACGACAGGGAAAATTTTATAATGTATGAAACGCATTGGTTTAAATCGTGCTTTAGGCTATACATATAACAACAGTTGAATGATTTCAGCAAACAAGCAGTTCAATTTGATTACATGTTTGATTAAATTGCTGAATTAAAATGTGAAAGTTTAAGATTAAATTTAAGATTTTTTTATTTTCGAAATGTAGGAGATATATATATATATATATAGAGAGAGATATAGATATAGATATAGATATATATATATAAAAATTAAATAGCCTACATTTTGAAAAAAATACATATATATAAACAACGCTCAAACATCCATTTAAGCATGCGTGTTTATTTTAGTACTTCCGTCAGTGAAACAACACTACAGCCTGTAAAACATTTAAATAAATATCAGTAAATAACAGTAATATAAATGATATAAGAAAGTTAAATAGGTTTTATATTTCCCCACAGAGCTGCTCATGTGCCGCTTTGCACGGAAAGGGATGAGGGACATGAGCAGGAAAGAGAGCATCGTTTTTTCTTCTAATCTTCATGTTTTCGTCTGATGTTCCAAAACTGATACTTGTAGTAAAAGGTGTGAATAACGAAATTATCTTCCGCAGGGTCAAGAATTTTAGGCTTTGTTTGATCATGCACTGCGAGAAAAAGGGGAACTAAAAATCTCTGGCGTGTATGAAATGCGCTATACACATAAACTTGACGCACCTTAAGTCTAACAACAAGCACAAACTGTGTAAAATAGAATTTGAAGTAAAATGTATCTGTCCTACAGCACCGTTTTCTACTTTACCACAGTAAATGATGTGAATATACTCCTAATTAAAAGCAAACAAAAGGAAGAAACGTGTATAATCCCCTGTGAAAGACGTAAATGAAGATTTGGGAAAATAATTAAGAGATTCCATGTCCAGTAGAATAAAATGGAGTAAGCCTATTGTTAAATTTGTGGAAAATCAGGTGACCAGATCTCAAAATGCAGGCAGAGCTTAAATTTAGCTCACCTCACAAAGCCTACCTCTTGTTCGGCATGAATCCATGTTTCCATGGCTGCGATGTAACATTTAATTTTGTAAATAAATGTGTGCGCTTCACTTGTGTCTTAATATTCACGTAAAACAGCATTCAAATAAAAAAAAAAAAAGTGTTTTGGCCAACCACCGCCGGTGATACTCAGCCACCGCGGTGGTGCGGTTGTCACGTTTACCAGCAGAGCCCTATCGCTGGGTAACAAACTATTGTAATATGTGGACAACATTTTGAAAATAACACCAGAAAAAAATAATCTTTAAATAAACTATAATCTTGTAAACCGTATCCATATAATTTTCTATACGTAAACGCCATCTCTCCCTGGTTTTCTGCAACCTAGCTGCGCACGCATCCTGTATGTTTACAAACAGACAATTGGTCTATAAGCTTATGGTAACAAACATGTCTGAAGAACCCTCTGCCCTGCCAGCTCAGCCAAAAGCTTTTTCTCCTGAAACACGGAGAAACCCTCACACATTAAACCTAGCTGCATGTCAGAGAGCTTGACTGTTGTGATCACTCTCCCTGTGTCCTGAAAGACAACAGCCTTCATGTTAAACAGTAACTATTTCTGCCTTAAAGTGGAACTGAAACAGTCACTTAAGTTTTCATTATTAAGTAAACTGATTTCCACTTTAATAAAAATATAAATAAGATGGACTGATTCTATCTGTCTGTCATTTTGGCTATTGACCATTATTACTATAATATTCAGATTATGTAATATAAGAACCATATATTATTATTATTAAATTAATAATTACATTGAATTAATTTACATTTTTTTATTATTATTACCACAACTATTACAACAGTTATTATTATTGTATGTATGAACAACTAAAAAATACATTCTTGAAACTGTGGTTAGGCTGTCTTGACTTGAGACATCCACCTAAAGATTATCTAGCAAACACATAGTAACATGCTAAAAAAAAAAACCAGAACATTTCTGCAGAAAATATAAAAATCTAGTTTTTTTATACACAGCATGGCAGGATATAGCTGGAGAACATCTGTCCATATTGACACGGCTATTTTAAAAATGGCTGAACTAATTGAACCTTTAATTTCATTCCAGTTGCCTAAATATTTGGATGGTTAAATGAACCCTCTGAACCTATATCTGCCTTACATACACTTTCAAATGTGTAAAGCAAAAGAAAACCTAAATAAGGAAGGCAAGAAAAAAAGCCCCCGACTCATAGTTGCTTCAAGAATATCAATAAAGAGAGATGGAGACGGAGTATAACGTGTCAGAGCAGAAGACACCAGGTGTGACGAGAGGGCTGAAAGCATGAGAGACAGAAGTGGGGCTGCAAAGAAGGGAGAAAGAGATAGACAAAGAGAAAAGTGTGAGCGAGTGTGTGAAAGCAGTTGTGAAAAGATGGAGAGGGTTAATGACTCATTTCCACTGAGCGGTACGGTTCAATACAGTTTAGTTCAGTATGATTCGGGACGCTAAACCCTGACCCGGCTTGCGTTTCCACCGCCAACAGGACCCTTTACTTGATAGGCTTGGTGTAGCAATCAACACCATTCTCGTGCGAAGAAGAAAGCGACACAGTAAACAACAGTGGACGACATACAGCAGATCTTGTTCTTGCTTTTCGGCATGTGGCTGTTGTCACAAGACGATGCTTTGTTTGAGCCAAGGCTGCAGGCTACAAGGAAAAACACAGCCGAAAAAGCATGCGCAAGTGACGATTCTGTCAACCAATCAACGTTCTGTAGTGGGTCTAGATTCACCCTTTAGAACCGGACTACTGTGCTAGGTACCCCAACGTGGTACAAAAAGTGGTATGGTACGGTTCGAAATTAGGGTACCATTCACAACTTCTAACAATGGAAACAGCAAAAATTGCGTACCGTACCAAACCGCTCAGTGAAAACGAGCCAAAAGTCTACAATAATATGTGAGCAACATGTATGCACATGTTTGTAATTGAGAAGATATTTTTTTATGCATGGTTGTGGGAAAAAAATTAAGTTACTGAAATAAGGCCATAAAACAAACATTTGTTCACAAACCTTTTTTAGTACTGGCTCTTGTGGACAAAGATGTTTGTTACAAGATGACGTGAAAATCATCCAGCACACTCATTAACATAAAAAGCAATACATTGATTTGAATTTTTAAGACACTTTTTTAAAAAGGCCATATGCAGGAAGACGTGAATGATCATAAATTATGTGATACACACCTGAGGAGACAATGACCCCTACCGGGCAATTCCAGCGTATTGGACGTGACATTTGCAGTCAAAACTTGAAATATAAATTCTCATAGAATTTATTCATTACCAATTTATTTAATCATTTGTTCATATTTTTCTAAACCCATGAACTGAGTCCTGACATCAGAAAAATATCAGTTTATAAACATGTTTTATATTTTAAATGCATTATGGACATGAAAATATCAGAAAAAAATAAGAATGAATGTCACACGTCGCACTCAGCCATTAACGTTACACGCAAACTCTAGCAACTCTTTGAAACATTTAATATTTCTAAATTAAATAATATAGACAATGAACATTTGACATTTAATAATAGTTTTGGCATTTTATCCTACAGTCCGCCTGTGCCTGATTTCTGACTCACACAGGCAAATGACAGTCTATCTTTTTTCCACACGTTTACACTAAGCTAAGATATTAAATGTTTATCATATCAGAGTTTTAAATCATCGGTTTCCCTCAGAATCCAAAAGCATGCAGGTGAGTTCTCTCACGTTATCTCTTGTTCTCATTTAGGCTATTTAAATACTGTAGGAACAATAATACTATAGAGATATGTAGGCTAAATCTCCACAATGCTCTCATTGATATTACAATGCAATTTCTAAAATGTTATGATAAAGCAACCCTGAAACAGATCACATCAATAGGCCTATTAGTCATCAGCAACACGGTAAACATGCGTGCTGGTATTCATATGATTTCAAATGAAGCGTCCGTAACGGTCACGTACGTAATGCATTTTTAAGGTTGATCAGAGCAAAGAAGGGAGATGAGTTGTTGATCATAATTACAATAGACATAATTTGGCTTTGTACAGAAAGTTTCAAGTTAATTGCATTAATTATTATATGATATAAACGTAATCTTTAAAACGTAACGGACGTGACACAGCAATGAAGCGTCGTGACTTAATAAATCTAGCCCACATAAATCCAAAAAGCATCGGTGTAGACAAAGTGAGTTTTTTCTATAAAATGCTTACTGTTCACATAAATAAAAAATGGGTGGCCTTTGATCTCTCTTTTGAAAACATGAAATGTAGTTGGAAGTGCACCCTTCATATGCGGTGGAAAAACAGCGATTTCCTTCACATTTCTGTTAAAGCACATTAATGCAGTAAAATAAAGACCTAAATGCACAACAGAAATAGGGTTTTGCTCTTTTGGTAAAAACTTTATTTTTCATAGTAAGGTTGACATTTGCATGGCATTGCCCTACCCTAAATGGCCTATCAATGAGGAATGTGACCGACTACAAGAAAGAAACTACAAAAAAGAATGAGAGAACAAAATAAATATGTTTTGTTTGTTTGTAGTTTATTCACAATACAGTCAACAATAGAATCCTAATATAAATGTGGGTCAAAGGCAAATTTTGATAGTCATACCTGGAAACAAATCCAAATATAAAAAAGTGAACATCACATACCTGGCATTTCCAAGGCGTTTGGTGTTTCTATGTACTGGAGAAAAAAGCTTACCTGCTTCCAGTCAATGAGCGCACCTTCCGCATATACATGTTGAATATCAGTCCAATGTAGCTGTTCAGCTCACTGATGCTCACATTTTGCCCTGGCAGCCTGAGTTAGGGGAGAGTTTGTGGTCCAGGTTCACATGCAGGCCAGTATGAGGTCACTGTCATTCTCACATCTGTACTAAAAAAAAAAAGCAAACATCTGTGAGCATGCCGATAACACGATCATAGCAACAGCATCTATAGGATTAGCGTTATTATAAATGTCCACTCATAACAGAAAATATGATTTTTGTAATGTCATACACGCTTGCATGGATTATTGTACAGTACATAGCACAACATCATATAAACTTATTGTTTAGCACATTTAAAACATCTGCAGAAATTCACAAACAAAATCGTCATTGATGACGCAGTATTTTACAGTAAACACTTCATAAACTGTCCAATAAAATTGTGCCTAAACTTTCATAGTACTTTAAAACATATTATATATCATATGTATGCTATATTATAGAGCATTTAAATGTTCATCCTAGTTTATTACATTGCTTCTATCAAATATTTCAGTCAATTTCACTCCTTTCAGTATAGAAATATAGCTTGGGAAAAGCCAAACTAGTAAATATAAAAAATAGCATGCTTTCAAATGTAAGTACGAATAAATAACTTACTCATCAGAAATTATATCCTCAGCTGGATCAAGTCGCTCCTCAAAATGAAACCGCCATGCTCTTCTTCTGAGACAAATTCTTCCAGGAATATTCCTCACCGCGTCCCAAAACGATGTAAAGTAAATTAAACTTGATGCGTTTTATCGAGTTGATGTGGGCTTTGACTTTTTACAGTGTGCACGGTCCATAAGCGTTCACATTAGCGGTAATGGGCTAACACTAGAACGACTGGACAGATCTCTCTTTTCATACAGATTACATAAACAGAGAATATTTGTAAATAGATCATTTAAATGCAGACACTTAAATGTTTCTATAGATAGAGAAGTCTATGTGACAAGTATTCGCTGAGTTTTGTTTCATTTTTGTGACGCACTCCAGAAAAAAATGTATGGAGACCAAGATGGCAGAAAGCACACCCTGATTGTTTTCTCTACTTTACAAAAGCACAATGTTTCATTTGGATTGTATTTAATGTATTGCTTTTATCTGTGTGACCATAAATGACAGTATTTTAAGTCGATTTTGCTGCTATCTGAAAAAAATTCCACCAAAATGCGCTTGTCAACCCCAGAGGGTTAAACTGTTCATTGTTGAGCAGCGGTACATTTTTTATTAAAAATAGGTCAAAACTCTAACACGGATTTTATTGGTATATCGTTTCACCCTTCATTGCTTCAGGGGTAGTTAGGACAGTGCTACTGTAAACTGAGCATTAATAAAAAAAAGTATATATATAAAAAAGAGAAGAAGATACAATTTGACACTTGGCTGGACATTCATTTAGCATGTCTGTTTGACCCGGGAGTAGCAAAAGGAAAAAAGAAGAAAACAAAAACAAACCTACAGCCATTACCCCTTAGATAAATGTACACATTAAATGATCCTGATAAAGGGATCTAAATAAAAATTACATGAGATGTTTGACCACCCTAAAAATAAAAAATAAAAAATCCAGGCACTGGCAGCTCAGCTCGCATGCAGACAACAGCAAGGCCATCCATATTCAAATCATATATGACGCATTGGTTCAGGCGTTGGGAGAAATGCAAAGTGAATGAGGAAGAGACAGAAATAATGCAGAGAACGAGCTTTAGTTGGGAGATTGTGAAAGACAGAGAGAGGAAGAGTGGTCTAAAACAGGGTGGTTACTGGTTTACTGGAGGTTAACAGGCAGGTCATGAAAGCATTCAGCATGGCCATCATGCAATGGCAGAGCTAGTTTGCCGTTGTGTTATGTGGCACTCACTGCCTGTAGTAGAAGAGGAAGCAGGGGCGGGTGGCCCAGCAGCTGCAGCAGAGTTGGCGGACAGGGAGGAAGAGGAAATCCCTACATGGGTGGGGCTAGAAACAGTTTTTGCGTCGTTGTGCTGGCTGACAACGGAGGGCTGGCGACGCAGGGCCCCAGGCACCGCCGTTTGGCCTGTCTGGAATGTATAAACCACGTCCATCTGCAAAGAACAGGGAGAGGACGAGGGGGGAAAAAAAGAGGAAGAAAGGGAAATAGAGTAAAACAAAGACCAAGGGCCAAAAGGAGTGGTTAGAGCAGATCAATTGGTTATTTGAAAGAGAAACAGAGAGCATCCCCTCACCCCAACAAATAAAAAGTTCAGTTAGTACTAAGTCAGTCTGGCAGGAGAGCGGCTGGCACAGGAAGATACAAAGGAAAGTTTTTTAAAGGAGCTACTTTTTTTTCAGGAGAAAGGAAAGGCTTGAAGGTGTCCATGAAATAGAAATGGAGCACAAAGGAAACTAGTTCTATGAAGTACTGATGAGTCTGAATTGTACTTGTGCCAATTATTTCTTTCTTTGTGTACCACTAACCATGCATGACAGATATAAAATAGAAATCCACGAGGATTTTAAAAGTGGGATGGTGGGAATGGAGGGGGAGAGATAAGGAGCTAATTAGTAGAGTAGTGTTTTTGCGGTCAGTTCACCGGCTCCTAATCAGGAAGAGCGAAGGGGTGGGAAGAGGAAAAAAGGAGGATGAGAAGACTGTTTGGCCTCTTTTTCATCTGGGCTTGGAGGAAAGTCTGGTAGAATTAGCGGAGATGGTGATCTGGAACCACAGGGGGTCTGGATGTTTCCAGGGCACACACACATTAAAACAATTCCTCCCCTTCACACATTACTGTCCAAATGACTTACTCAGAAAACAAAAGAAGATTAGACACAACATACAATGAAATCAAAAGTACACTATTTAAGATTCAGGATTCAGAAACATTCAGGCTAATATGAGAACAATATAGAAGAAGGTTATATTAGAATAATTTAAAATGAAAATAAAATATAATAAAACAATTTGATAAAAAAAAAAAAAACTTTGTCCGGTCTAGTAAAAAAAGTTTAAGGAAATAAACTCTAAAAATCTGCCTATTCAGGTTGTGTTGGGTAGATGACCATTTTCTCCATATTAGAATTTTTTCGCCCAACGCATTCAGTGTAACGCTTGCGATTGGTGGTCCAGCTATCAAATTACAGAGGGCCAACCAATAGCAAGTCAATGAGAGACTAATTTCAAAAGACAGTCCCTCTAAATGGGTGGCGCTTGTTATTCCATAGTTTAAGACAGGCTCTGCCCACTGTGGGGAACACGATCAAAAAAAATATTGATAAAATAGCTAGCACTATGGTAAATGCAAGTAATGTTAGTGAGGAGGACATCATTGCTAATTTATTATCCACACCGTTTTCAAGTTTAACTTCAAATGAAAAGCTGTAGTTAATCGGCAAAGGAACACCTACACCAGGGCTTAATTTGGTGTAGAAAGCCAAAGCTTTTGAAAGCATTTCAACCCCAGCAATTAGGGATGGTGCCGATCCGATCCAGTATCGGTATCGGGACCGATACCAGCGTAATTCACGTATTGGATTTTCCCGATCCAACCTGCGGAAAAATCTGATATCTATGAGCCATGTCTGCGCTTTAACGTTGTCTGCTGAAATGACTCCAAAAGTTATTCCCGACGGCTTGTCTGCAAACTATGGAATGGATTTCCTGAAGGAGGCGCGGCTCATTGAGACAGAGTTATGAGACACGCCCCCGCTCAGGAAATCCATTCCGCAGTTTGCAGCAAGATAGCAGGATAGCATTGAGCAGGATTGTGGCTAGCCAACATGTCAGCTGTGTGGAAATACTTCACACTGGAAACACCGCAGAGCAAGACAATGTTTGCAAAACTGTAATTCAGAGGTGGAAGCTCCCTCGCATCGTACAACACAACGAACGCAATCAAACATTTAAAAAAGCAGTTAAGTTCAGATAAGACTAGGGTGACATTTAAGAGATAATAATCAGGGCTTGACATTAACAATCGCCATCTGTGTGTGTATTTCGGCTGTGGCGTGTAACACTCACCCTAGCCGCTTTGAACTTATTATAGTCTTCTCAAAAGCCATCTGTTATAATCACGTGGCGCATTATAACCAATATAACACACACGTGTTTCTATTGAGTTTATGAATATAATAAGAGGCGTTCAGATTAGCGGAGTTTTGTTCAGAGCGCGCGCCGCTCTCACTCACTGAAATCTACACTCAAAGCAGAGATGAACGTGCGATGCACGCAGGAGATTCACTCATCATACAGTGATTGACAGTTTTTGTTCTATTTCAGAACCGAAAATAATTTCAAACAAACACAGCAGAACCATAGCGCATCTTGTATGACTGGCATAAAGTTGGCTTGACATTCGCAAATTTAGGGACCGTCTCTAAAGTTACATAAAACATTGGTATACACGTTTCTAACTTGAATGGAATTTGAAGAGAATTACTTAGTCATAAAACTGACTGTAAAGTGTTCATCTAGGTGTCAGGTATGATGCACACCTTTTGGATTTTTGATATTTAATAAATAAACTGTCAAATCATATGAAAATATATGCTTTATTTCACTATGATGTATGTGTCATAGCTGATAGAACACTGATGAGAATATATTTACAGAGATAATATTAGAGATTATACATTAGAGATCATAATATTAGAGATTTATGCATTATGCGTTGCCACTGACGACGGCCATTATAAGGAAGGAAATCCCACAGAATCTAGCTTAAAAAAGTGCTCAGAGCTGCTTGATTTATTTGTTGATTTTCAAATATAAAACTTGTTGAAATGTTTTAAATGTGTGCATCTGTTCTTTTTGAACACTTTCATCTTATTTGAACAAAACCGTGATAATATTGATAACCGTGATAATTTGGGTCACTATTATCGTGATGTGAAATTTCCATACCATTTCATCCCTAATACGTACATATCATTCTTGCCTGTTGAGAGGAGTTTATTTCAGCATCATATAAAATCAACAATAATGATAATAATATTAAAGCAAACAGAGCTCTGGTATCGGAATAGTATCGGTAGATATCCAAATTCAGGTATCGGGATCGGATGTGAAAAAATGTGGATCGGTGCATCCCTACCAGCAATTATAAGCAATACCCATGGATGATAGCATCAACCAAGAATCAAGAAAGCTGGAATTGTTTGTTGTTTGGTAAGTTATTTAAAATCGAATACGTCACGAGCCAACCAGTTTTATTCTGGCTGCCACTGTTTTATACATGTTAAGCTTTATTTGAGAAATAGTCATTACTTCTGCAGAATTACTGTAGAATCATACATTTTGTTGGTTTTGGGTGTCATACATTTTGCAACCCGGCCAGATGTCACCATATTCCATATAGAGATAACAAAATGGTTTTAACAGCACTTTGTAGGCTGTTCATTTGACTTCACATTTTCTTCAAATCTTATTTCTCTAACACATCGATATATTGATCTACTACTTCAATAAATTGATTCCTAAAACACAAACGGCATAATGAGAGCTGAAAAAACTTAATGATAAAGGAATAAAAAATAAAAACATTTTAAAAAGAGAAAAGGGTTTGAGATGGTCCTGTATCACAACATGAATTCCCCATGAAAGGCAGATTGCACATCTCTTAATGATACAAAACAAAAAACAAAGCTAAAATGAATACGTTTTTGGGAGTGAAGGGAAGCAAATCTAGAGGGACAAATCGGTGCCCGTGGAATACATTGGCAATCTTCGGTGGGTGGTTTACCATAGTGTTTCCTATAGAATATCCTTAATAGAACGCCCTCTCAGAATGATCACCCACCAACACACAAACACTCCTGGAGGATCCAGATAAATACATCTGTGAACCCTCTCACTGAATCCACTCATTGTTTGTAAGCAGCAACACTGTGTAATGTATGAAGGCAATGGTAAGTGAAAGGAGGTACTCCCACACAGCCTCCATCAACAGTGCTAAAAAAAAAAAGTCTGTTCCCAGTCGTTTACTTGCACATCTTCAGATGAAAGCGAGTGAATGTTGCATTTCCAGAGACAGAGTGAAAAGGTCCCCTGATATCTTCAGGCGGGTTGTGCATCTAGTCAGAGAGACATTGGCTGCCCCACTGGCATTTTAAGAGTGTCATCTCCGGGGCACACGCTACTTTTCAACCTGGGCCTCCAAAGCGAGCTCATAAGTCTATGCTCAGTCTTAGGAGACAAGGTTTTTTTTTTTACACTAATGAACCCATGGAGAATCTTGAAGGCCACTAGGGTGATGTCTATATAAAAACAGCCACTGGCTGTTCAGAATGTTCACTAATGCCATTCTGAGCAACGTACATGCTGTTTGGAGCTGAATTTTTTACTAGTAAAATACTAGAAGTGATTTGATCCAATTTTTTATTCAGATCAGAAAATTCTGATTATGAAATTGGGCAAAACAGATCAAACACATTTGATCCATATTTTTTATTTAGCTAATGTGTGTAATTTTTTAATTTCCTGCTGTATGTACTAGGGATGATCGCCGTGACTTTAAAAAAATGTTGTGTGGCATTTTAGGCGGTAAAAGGTCTGACTGATTAGCGTTAGGAACAGCATGCTGTCCAGACCAGCAAAATAAAGTGAAACTATAGATTTGAAGAGCAGTTATACATTCAGACAAGAACGGTCAAGTTCATGTGCGCATTCGCGTCCTTTTGTGCAGATGAAAGTTGTAATGTTACTTTTATGTTGTATTTCTCTGATTAATCTCATATAGGATGTGTTTGGTTGAGTTTAAGCACTTCAGTTTTACCGGTGTTCATTCACTCTTCGGATTCAGCTCAAACGGCAATGCAAAACATTGATTATATAATTAATCCAGCATTGTTAATTTTTTCTCATATTTTTTCAACAGTAGGTTGTACGTTTTTTTAACAAATTGAGGTACCATTTGAAATGAAGAAACAACAAAGTGGCGTAGCGATTCTTGAACATATTGAGAAAGGACACAAAAGTCAAAGAATTGAAGTCAGATCTAAAACACTAATAACTAATAACTCTAAAACACTAATAAATAGATCTAAAATGCTAATAACACGTATTTTACAATAAGCTGCCAAAGAGCAGAGACAGATTCTCCAGACAACATCTACAGTGGCAGTGTTGTGTGTAGGTCGCTGCTGTTGTATTTGAGCCATTAATACTCTCTCCTGGGACAATTGCTGGAAGAAATGGGAAGGAAAGTATCACCAAAGAGCAGCTTACCTGAGTCTGGATGCGGTTGAGTCCTCTGAACCACAGAATTTGTCCCCTACGCATCTCCATCTCAGCATGGTCAATTTCATCTGCACCTTCGGTTAGCACCTCATTGGTGATGTCCTCTTTGGGGATGCCGTGACCTGCCTCCTTCAGGAACTTGAGGCGGTGGGTAGGGATGGCAGTGATGAACTGGAGAAGGATGAGAGAAAAAAAACAGGGTCAAGTGACGGCAACTGCAGCTCATCAAACAGTCATTAGGATTATGGATGGTTTTTGAGAACGGGATGCTGAAAAAAATGGTGCATAAAAATTAGAAAGAAAAAGAAATTAAAAACTTTATTAAGCAAGGACACATTAAACTGATCAAGTCAGAGACTTTTACAATGTTACAAAAGATTTATATTCCAAATAAATTCTGTTCTTTTAAACCAGAGAATTCTGGAAAAAATACATCCCAGTTTCCACAACGTTTTTATTACTGCTATATTATAATATATTGCTATCACCTGAATAATTAAAACAATTAAAATAAAATAGAAGGCAGTCATTTTAAATTGTAAAGATATTTTATTATTTTACTGTATTTTTGATTAAATAAATGCTGCCCTGGTGAGAGGGTGTGTATGTATTTTAAGTTGATTAATTTTAAGTCAATCATATCTTTAGGATGTGATTTCATTTCCTTTCATTCAATTCATTCATTTCAATTAAAGTGAAATTAAAATTCACAATATTAATATTTAAAAATATGTTGCGTATGTATGACACACCAATTCGTATGCCATTTTGGCGTGCTATCAAGACGCATAATCGCTTTTTAGCGTGTTTATCAACGCCGTTTCATTCTATCCCCCTACACTGCCCCTACCCCTAAACCTATCCATCACACACACACGCACACACACACACACACACACACACACACACCCACACCCACACCCACACCCACACCCACACCCCCTGCCCCTAAACCTACCCATCACAAGAAACATTCTGCATTTTTAAATTTTCAAAAAAAAAAATAATTTAGTATGTTTATAAATCCATTTACATTCACGCGGAATCACACGGCGTAGAAAGTGGCGTGTATGTTTACGCAAAGTCATGATGTCATGTTGACACAGCCATGCATTGAAACCTGCAATAATGTTTTTCATTGATGTTATGGCAGGCAGTCCACTCTGCTTATTGTTTTTCGAGAATGTTGCACTCCTGTTTGTCATTGTGCATGAAACTTCACGCCAATAAATCATCAGAAATACTGCTGACTTGTGCGTCTCAAGTGCCCTCTTTACGTTCGTAAAGTTCGTATTTGGTGTTGAAAATGGAAACGTCTTTAGACATAGAAAATCTATTTTACAATGGATTCAGTGAACACTTATGTCTTAAAAATTGAACAGGATTTTTTTTCACAAAAGTGACAGCCATAGTCGCTACCCCTTATGGTATCTCTAAAATAGCTAAATATTTCTTTGCAATCCCCCATGTAGGTGCCTCTGTAGATGCTGTTAGAAACAAGACATCAACAAGACAACTTGATGCATAAAAGAGAGAATACACACTGCTACTCCATGTTTAAGTTCCCAGCATCTGGTTTGTGAGGCTGCACGTGTGTATGCGCACAAACAAATGCACAAACACCAGTTGAGAAACCCAGTAGGAAGTGGCTTATGTGTGATGCAACTGCCAGAAGGAGCAGACTGCTTGCAGCTCTAAAGGCTTTATCCACACTTGATAACTTCCTCTGCCTTTTGATGACCTAACGTGATGTGTCAGTTCTGCATACAGAGTTTTAAATGTACCATTAGCATGGATACATGGAGGCAGAAGACCTTTCTTGTGCTGCAGGGTTGATGAAGCTCACAGCTCTCTGTCCTTGTTTTTCTGAGCTGAACTTTGAGATGGAAGCAACCACTCTCTGGAATTGTGTGGCAAGTTGCCGTCTGCCAGCCTCCCTTGTTCCCTCCCACAGGTTTGAAATCGCACAGAGCTTCACCTCCCCCTCCCCTGCCCTTCCGGTGGGATTGAAGAGAGAACTAAAGATGTTCCACATCACCCACGCATGTGCATTCTGCCGTGATGTTTTCATTATTTCACTGTAGATGCTTGTGGATCTCTCTCGTTCTCACTTTGTCATCTGTAAATGTTCTCATCTAACTAGCTAGAATGCTAGTTTTTACTCAGATTTTTAGTCTTCACTGACTTTGTTAAAGGAACACGCCGACTTTTTGGGACTTGAGCTTATTCACCGTATGCCAATTTCGATACCTCAGTTTCGATACCGGTTCCTAACGATACTTTTTTTCGATACAATATGTTTTAAAATCCATTTCAACATCAACAAAAATACATTAAACACAAAACTTGTTTTTCACCTCAATTAAAACAAATTCTGGTAACACTTCTCACTCGGGGTAACATTATTAATAAAACTGCTAGTGCTTTTTGTAAGGGTGCTCTGATCAGGATTTTTGGAGCCGATCACCGATCGTCGATCACAGGAAGCAGAATCTGCCGACACGATCACCGATACTATCTATTTGATCTATTTGAAGCATTCTTTTTATCATGTAGAATTATTTATAGGGAATTTTACAGACATTCATTCAGGGCCTGAATTTTATTTCTGACAATGGGGGAATTCCCCCCCTTAGGTGACTCTTGTCATATAAATGTATATAATTATCTCACCTAAATATTTGATCATGCAGTGCATTTTTGTTTTTAAAGACAAATTTTCAGGTAGGTCTAACATTAGTATTGAGGTAAGAAATACTAAAGACATTTAATAAGAAATCAAATGTAAATTAGTATTGGTCTTCCCTGAATAAATTAAATTAGATTAATCCTTACACTTAAGGTTGCAAAAGTTAGTCATTCAAGAGCAGTGAGTGTCATAAAGGTTAATCAAACAACACAAGACAAAGAGAAACTCAGAGACAGCAGCAGTTTATTCGACTGCTGTCACTTTAAGAGCGAACACGGAATACGGTTACATGCAGTTCCACAAACGTTCACTCTCGAGTCACGTTTTTTTACGGTCTATGGTCACGACGGGGTTTACGTGCATACTCGTCAAGACGGTAATTTAGTACATACATTTGTGTGTATTTGACCATTTCAGCAAAATTTGTCCTCTCAAGCTTTTTGTGAGATGGCCTGTGTGTGTGTGTGTGTGTGTGTGTGTGTGTGTGTGTGTGTGTGTGTGTGTGTGTGTGTGTGTGTGTGTGTGTGTGTGTGCTGAGCGGTTTGAACACTGGCAAGACTTAAAAATAAATGCAAATTATAAACTTTAGTGACGATGCAACACTGCCTCGATTGTGCAAGTGGCAAATCCTGTGTCAAATGTGCAGCTCGATTTTAGTGCAGATGCGATGCGCTGGTGTGAAGCCATTTGAGCATTATGAAAGGGAGAGAGTGAGCGCGTGCACGCACGCGGTGATTCACCCGTGCTGTTTGTGAACTTAGGTCTCACAGAAAGTTTTCCTTTTGCGCCTTTGGTTGCAATACTTATGGCATATGTTGCACTTTGCTGACTCGGCATCCACTTTTATAAGTGTATAAAAGCCGCTTGGCTTTTGGAACCGAAAGATAAATAATTTTTCGATACTCATAATATCAGAGTTTTTCGTTCGATATCATAAAAGTATCGCCGTTCGGTGCCCAGCCCTACCCCCAGAGTTAGATAAGTCCATACATACCATTCTCATCTCCGTGCATGCTATAACTCGGTCTGGCGCACCAACCGCTAGCCTAGCTTAGCACAAAGACCAGAGGTAAACGGCTCCATCTAGCCTACTGCTCAATAAGTGACAACATAAGCGCCTGAAAAAGGCTAACATCCGTAAACACAACGAACGAGACAACCTGCTTGCACAGAGAGCGTGCTGGGGACTATTTTCAGGCTCTGCGTAATATCATTGCGCCTGCTGCACACATGGTCCGGCAGCAAAATTAATTGATTATTACACAGGAATGAGAGAATAGTTCCTAGCCATATTGGTCTAGAAAATCGCAACTTTTCATTTTCCATCGGTCTTAGTATACGATGCAACTATACACATCACAACATGTAAATAGGAAAATGTTGGCGTTATTTTTTCACTTATCGAGCAGTAGGCTAGATGGAGCCGTTTACCTCCAGTCTTTGTGCTAAGCTAGGCTAGCGGTGGGTGCGTCAGGGATGAAAATGGTACGTATGGACTTCTCTAACTCTGGGGGATGCGGTGAATAAGCTAAAGTCCCAAAAAGTCGGCGTGTTCCTTTAAGGCTAGAGAGAATCAACAGAGCTATTGATTAGTGATGAACAATGACGTACTGTAAGAATTTGCCTTACCTGGCCCCAGAGCAGCTCACCAACCCCTATGAACACACACCAGAGCCACTGATCGATGGTGAGGGCTGTGCAAGAGAATGGCTTCCCTCCAAACTGCACAATGACGATCTGTAACAAGGTGTATTCCGTTAGTCCAGCTGTACTGTAAAGCAATAAGCCACGAGACACCGAGTTACAGCAATTTTAACATAGTTAAGCGGTGTTGTTTGGATTACTTTAAACCTAGTCATGGTGAAAATAGCTGTAACATATGGCCTCAGGTAGCTTATTGCTTTTAAAATACAGAAGCAAAAAAACAACAACAACACAAATACTTATATACTATGGGTGTGTCGCAATATACATGTTTTGACGATACCCGCGATAAGTAAAAAAATTATTTACGTGTCATCATCATGTTAATTAGGAGTGTCGCGGTATTGACGATAACTGTATTATTTCAAATGAATAGTACATGTATGATAATATGGCACGTAAATTATCCAGCGGCAGTATCTGTTTGATATCCAAACATACAGTAGGTGCCGATATTGCACTTTAACGCTAGATGCCATCGGTCATAAAACACAAGGGCGCAGCCGCTACTTCTGTGTAAAAGCATGTAGCCGGTTATGACCATAGACTGTAAAAAATATGGACGTAGTGTCCCTGACGTCACCCATAGGTTTCTGAAGAGCATTTTTGAAGCCTAAAGTGGCCTTTTTTCTGCTGTAAAGTTGGGCATTTTACCATGGGGCTCAATGAGATTCTGCTCCCTTCTGGAGCCTGTCCCTAGCGGCTAGTCGATGAATTGCAGTTTAAGTCACTTCCATATTGGCTTCAAGACAAACTGGGGGTGGTTGCCGCTTGGTTATGACAAACGAGAAACTCAGATTTTAGAGTATCCTGTTAAAAGTCTCCCATTTGATAAAGATGATAGAGCCATATATTATATGAAGACATTGTGAAACCGGACTCTTTTGAGGACTTTATTTTACATTTTTATATATTTTATATATTTTATTTACCTGGAGAACAAAGGTTCCCAGTACGACGCAGCAGAAAATGGGGTTCCGGTAGATTCCCTCAAACACGTTCCTCTCTCCGTGGATCTTGCGGGCATTGATCTCATTGAAGAGCTGCATCATGACAAAGACGTTGAAGATGATGGTGTAGTGTTCAGATGGTGGGGAGTGGAGAGGGGTGTTCCGGCCACTATCAATGCTAAAGAACTTCTCACCTTTGGGGACAAAAAAAAAAATGGTGTAAAGAAGTGATGTGAAAGTTCAAAATGCATTGTGTTGTATGTCAGGAGAAGCACTGAATGGGAATTTTCAATAAATATATGTTACTGTTGATTAAAAAAACGATATATTTCTTAATTTCGGTCAATACGATATAATTCCGATATCGATATGAACTATATAAAAGCCTCAGAAAAACTGCCCTGGGGGGGAGGGGGCTAAACATGGCCAAAATGTTTATAAAAAAAAAAGAAACAAGTTGAATGTCTAACAGAGTATTTCTGTGCCAAATACAAGAAATTCGGAACAAGTTTCTGAAAGTTTTTTTCCAGTATGGCTCTTATGATGTAATAAAGGGCGGAATTGCTTGTATGTGCACATCAACCAGAACGGCAGCAAGAGCAAGCCCATCAACAAGCTTCGTTTGGGATACAGGAAGCCGTTGGGCAGCACTGTCATTTTGTTTTTAGACCACGAAATCAACAATGTCACTAAAGAAGTGTGAGGAAAGATAAAATTGTTCAGCTTCCCAAATATCCCAGCGTTAAGGGAACAGTGGATACAGTTTGTTTTTCCAGAGCAGCAACAGAGTCCTGCAAGTGTGTTTGTTTGTTCCCGGTCACAAGTCGAAACCACAGGCGGTGAGTGAAAATGCATTGGCAATCACAGCGTAAGTGCAAATAATGTAAACACGACAAACATTTAGTGAATCGAAAGTTATCCAGGGATAATGCCATGATGTAGTGTGTGTGTGTGTGTGCGTGCATGCTCATGACTCTTTAGATCTGCCCACTGCACACCTGCACGAGGTCGAGTGTTTTTGGAAAGAATCGGTACAGCGCATTTGTCTTTAATAAATATGATAAAACTAAAGACTCTTCGGAGATATGAAGAATGCAATACTACTCTATAGGTACACAAGATTAACCCTCTGAAGTCTGAGCTGTTTTGGGGCCCTTTAGTTTTGGCATGCTCTGACATTTGTGCTTTTTTTCAGATGCTTATAAACATTTATTAATGGCAAAAGTGTAATTACACTGTATTCCGCACAAACTCGGCTACCATAATATGAGAGAAACATGTATATGCATGCTTGTATTTGAGAGAATAAAGTTTATGCGTGGTTTTTGAAAAAAAAATAAGTTATTCACTGAATTAAGGCCTCAAAACACACAATAGATATGTGTCCACAAGACTTTTGACTAATGGGTGTTGTTGCCACAAATTTTTGCTTCAAACTGATTTGAGAATCATTGTGCCCACTCATTCACATAAAACAATATATTGATTTACATCAAAGGCCGTATGCGAAGACGTGTGAACGATCATGAATAATGCTGTGAATCACACCTGAGAGAACAAAAGAACCACATAATGAGCCGCATAATGAATGAGCCTCAGGTATGTGAAAGGGAGCTAAGGAACAAGACAGAAATATATTTTGTTTTAGCTTATTTAGAATATAGTTAACAAAGGCACTTTACAAAGGCCTATTATATTTTAAATTATCAAATGATTTGACTACTATTTTTAATGTTTTTGATGGAAATCTCATTTCATTTTGTAAACTATCCGATACACAGAATACTCAAATATCAGTTCGAGTTTCGGTTCATTTATGAGACATGCGTGCAATGCATGATCATGCCAGCGCTAAGGCTATTGTCTGCTATATTTGCTTCTTATTAAATAAGAAGCAAATATATTAAAAACATTTATTAAAATTAAGATACAATTTATACAAAACAAAATTTACTTCTAGGCTTTAAACTTACAATTGTAGAGGTCAAAATCATTTCTGACAAATCATTTCTTACTCGTAGGGCTGGGACGGTATGGATTTTTTCTTACCGCGGTTGAAAAGCAAGAAATTCCCGCGGTTCAGCGGTAAACTGCTTTAAAGGGCTCCCGCTCGACTTTCGCGCACAGCTGCACACGCACACACCAGCGCAGGCAATTGAACATAATAAGGAACATGTTTATTTTACATTTATTTTTTCACGTTTAGAACAGGAACAATTAGAACAGAAATGGAATGATATCTGAAAAAAAAAGTGCTGGCAAAACGAAATCTAGACTAGACCATGGTTTACATCCCAGCCTTCATATTTTGCTGAGAGAGCAGATCAGATCACGACTGACAGATCTGAAGATGGATTTGGTTTTTCCCTATAATGTCCAACATTGTAAAACATTTAATGGTAAAACTTATGGGTGCTTTAGACAAATTCTGATGCTTTGAATATTGCAAATATAAATGCAAGTTGCTAAGCAACCATACATAACATTCATCCCATACACAAAATGCAATTAGCCACAGTCCCTTCCTCAAGTGAGTTTTTACTATAGTTCAAAACAGTGCTGGGCAGTTTGACCAAAAATCATTTTTTAAGATTCTGGCGGTTTTGCAGTATATCACGTTTTTTTCACTGGACCTTTATTATGGCTTAATTTACTGCCAGGAGTACAGGGAATATATATAAAAAAAACATTGTAAGGATAAATACAAATTCATTATAAAAATGCAATCAAATCAGTTCATAAAGATAACAATTTAGTTTAAAGTGTAATCAAATGAAAATAAATAGATAAATCCTTATTAAGGCTACAAAAGTTCCTTAGTCAAGTGCAGTGAATAATAATAAGCAGAGAGAATTAGTGGCTGCGGTCACTTTAAGACCTGCCGCTGCTGCACATCTCACTGTCTCTGTCAGTGTCTCTTTACATTATTTTAAGACTTAATTTAACTAATTTATGAGGAGACTCAACAAAATGTCTGTGCGCACAATTACTGGTGCACGTCTTTCTGTGCGTCGTGTGTATCAGGTCATTCACAGACAGCACATTCTATTTTATCTTGATGCGCTTGAATGGTTTAAAAGCATTTGTATGAATAAGAGTGTGATCATATCAAGTATTTTTTAAATTGCACATTTTTACTGCGCAATTTCTGTAATCATTTCCAGGTAGACAGAATTAAGCGGTTAAATGTTCATGTATCCATGTATAGTGAGACAGCAGACACTGAAATCATCGCGAGTGTCATGCATGCTTCATTATGTGTAGTAATAGACAAAGCTGCGGTGCTCATTCATACAGACACGGCAGAACATAGACTTCAGATTTCAATAGCAGTCTTTTTGAGCATTAATATTCACAGACACTAGTCCGTAACAATATCTGAGTTTGCATTGTACAGCCCTACTTTTGATTTATTCATCCAAAAACGGCCAAATTCTGTGACATTCCACTTTGTACACAGTCTATTTGTGACCGGATTCCTTGATTCCATCCGTTTTCCACATCGCGGAAATCATATGGCTCTACATGCTATTTGCAGTATTAAAGAGTTAGTTTTGGGAGTTAATTATTGTTGTGTTATTACCATTAGTGTAAGAAGGGTATGCAGTTAATAGAGGTCCGCTCTCAAAACGCTCTACATAGCGCTCTTCATGGCCATTGAATTGATAACTTAATTATAACTGAATTCATCAAGATTCCTTAAACCTCATCATGAATACAGAAGCCTCTTACCAGCAAAGAGAAGAGTAAATGTGATGATCAGTTGGTAAATGGCATGACCTAAGATGTTCTTCATCATAGTCCTAGAAATTAGTGGCTTGTCCCGGCCGTAAGGTCTTCTCAGTAGGAGCGATTCTGTTGGGGGTTCCGTTGCCAGAGCCAAAGAAGCCAGTGTGTCCATTATTAGATTTACCCACAACATCTGAACGGCTTTAAGGGGAGAGTCCTGCAGACAAAACAAACTGGAGTGAGACTCCACAGAAAGGACATTACTACAGAATTGTCATATGTAATGTAGTTAGGCAGGGACACAATATGACCGGCCGGCCCCAGAGTAGCCAAAGTCTGGAACCACAACTAAATGGCCACAGTACGTTTCAATAAATATAAAATACTTAGACTTTGCTCGTAGAGTTCTGTTATTATGGCTTATTATGATGAATGGTCTCCCACAATGCTATGCTTAACCACCAAATACCCTGGTGTTTATTCTCCTGAAGCCCAGTTATTTATTTTTGCCTTCTCTAATCTGAGACCATATATGCAAATTTTTAAGTTGTGATATTTCTTTTAAAGAGGACATTTTAATTATAACAAATTCTTATCTCATCATCCAAGGAAGAAAAAACTACATTTATTAACAAATTATTTACAGATAATTGAGATTGTGAAATATCTCTTAAATTAATATTATATTTTCTTCCCTCAAAAAACACTAAAATGATATAATGGCATATAAAAAGTAAATGCTGGCTCCCAGGAAGTTGAATCAGAGGATGTTCAATGTACCTGTGTGATGCAAGCCCCAGTGAAAGCAACAATTACAGCCACCACATTGACAGTCAGTTGAAACTGCAGAAACTTAGAGATGCTGTCGTAGACATTACGTCCCCACATCACGGCTTTGACGATACTGGTGAAGTTGTCATCGGTAAGGATGATGTCAGAGGCCTCCTTTGCAACATCTGTGCCTGCAATTCCCTGTAAGATAAAGAAGCTCTTTTTAGAGTGTCTGCGTAAATATCAGAGCAATCTACTTTATGAATAACTGGAGATTCAGGCTCATTCTCAGGAATGAAAAAACTTAATTACAATAGAAAATTTAATTAGGCCTTTTCTTGGCTTATAATGATTTTATATAGGACCTACAACTAACTTTTATCCACACCTGCCAATGGCCGGTGACTTTTTTTTAGATATCAGTGAAAATTCACAATTCACCATTTACATTTTGATACAACAGCTAAAACTACTAGCTTAATGGTGTGTTCACACCAAACGCAAATGTAATTATTTGCACGAGTAGATTGCATACAAAGTCAATTCAAAGACACGAGTAGACGCTTATTCGCAAGGGGCGATGTGAATGACGTGAAGTGGGCGACGTATTTTCCGTGAACGTGTGATATTTGCCTCAATCGTGGCTGCCATCCAGACGCAGTTCCTCCTTGAGAAGACCGTGAAATTCACAGAGTTGTGCACGCATCTGGATTAGAGGATGGATACCCGACCTGAGCCCGATGGGACCCGTCGGTAAACAACGGGCCGGGTTCGGACAGATATTTAGAAATAATGTACGGGTTCGGGTCGGGCCCGGTCACATCAGCGCGATAAGGCATTGAACATTTGAAAATTAAAACAGCTTATTATGCAGGTAGCCAATGGGCCTGTTTAACTTGATGCAAATGTATGTTTTTGTGATTAAATTTTTTTTTAAATATTACCCTAACATGTGCGTGCATATTGCATATTAGGCTACATGTGACTGGCAGCGCAACTTCAGCGCTGCTGGCAGGACCATCGAGCAGAGGAGGACAGCCAGTTGATGCAATCCTTTTTCTGCATAAAAACCTGGATTAGCCTAAACTTTGATGGATTGTGTAAATAGATCCCATGTTGCAGTTTAGTAGCCATACAGTTTTCAAGAAAAATGGTAAGAGTGATTTTCATTTCAATAAGCTGCATTTGTGTTACGTTAATGTTTTGTTCTGTTAGCTTGGGCCATTTTTGGTAGACATTTGTTCATTTAATTTCAATTAGCTATTTGATTTGGCCCTGTGTTAACGTGTGTAGGCTAGCTATTTGTTTCCCCGTCTGCGCGCTGATGCGCTCATCTGTAATAATTTCAGAATGCCTTCCTACAGTTGCTTAATAAAAGCGGGCTTTCCACACGAAAAAAAGTACATGTGTCATTAGTATGAGAAAAAAAAAAAAATTTCGGGGTCGGGCTCGGACATAAATATCTTAATGCCTGTCGGGCTCGGGTCGGGTTCGGTTACTACTCAGTCGGACGCAGGCCAGGCTCGGACAGAAAAATGCGGCCCGATCCGCACTCTAATCTGGATGGTGATGTGAACCCAGACACGTCGGCGTCGACGTTGTTCATGTTTGTTTACGTTCATGTTCTCACAAGATTGCATTGTTAAAATACATTAAAACGTTTTATGTATTTTACATAAAAGCATTTCAAATACTCGCCAATGCCGACTTTTACTCAGATTTGGCGCTTGCCGAGTGTTCATTTTAGGTCCTGGTTTTATATAAACACATTTCAAATGAATGAAGTTTCGGTGAAAAGTCCAAACCGGTATTTATGTAGGCTCAAAACCGCACAGCAAAATGATGACCCAACCATCTTTGAGCTTCAGGGTGTCTATTTCTAAAACAATTTATCATGCCTGCCCTCATCCTAACCTAATGTCCTTCAGTCAGCAGTCTGCACAATTGCACCACCTACTGCTTTTGAAACAGACACTTCTAGACTCTATACAAGTGTTTGAGTGAGAAATATGAATTGCCTGTCTTTAATTCACTCCATATAAAGTGCATTTCTGGAAGCACAAATTAACTTTATCATTGCTTAAGTTGTGGGGTCATCTGAGCAACAAGCAGGGGTCAGCCACTTATTAGCATACCGCGATGATGCCCTGAGGCATTCTGGCTTGGTGCAGAGCAGGAGATACTGGGTAGGGATTAGGAAGCAACCTCTGCAGCTTTTAAAGGGGTCATCGGATGCAAAATTCACTTTTATATGGTGTTTGCATATAAATGTGTCTTTGCAGTGTGTAGACACAACCACCCTACAATGATAAAAATCCATTCACTCCTTTTCTTTTTTTTAATCCTCAAAAAGCCTAAACACTCAATAATTAAGCAATTGTAATTTTCTGAGCAATTTGATGTCATTGCATCGATGCATCGCGATTCGTTATCCAACGATTCTGAATCGATTCTCAAAAATTCTGAATTGATTCTGTGTTCAATTCAAACGGCCACTTCACCACTGTGTGCGTGCGCGGTCACCGGCCAAACAGAAAAACCCGTTGATAGGCGAACGTTCGTACACTGGTGAATTGGCTTCGTTTAAGATAAAATGGACAAACTACGACCTGCTCAGTGGCGTCTCACCCGTGGGGACACTTTTCCAGGTGAGAGGGTTCAACACCCGCACATTTTAATGATTTCGAAAATGTATTTTGCCTATTAGATGCAAAGTTTTTAATTTAAAAAGCGTTTCTAAATTAAGTTCATATTTCCAACCAACTAAATTCTGAGCCAAAATAATGAAGTGGTGCTCAAGTAGGCTATAATACGCTTTCCTTGCCATTAATGCTTAGGTCCCATGGCATGAAATTTTCATTTTATGAGGTTTTTCAACATTAATATGAGTTTCCCTAGCTTGAATATTGTCCCGAAGTGGCTAGAAATTTTGATCGGTGTAAACCACGTTCTGGCTGTCTTTCTCTGCCTTTGAGAAAATGACAGCTCAGACGAGCTAATCTTGAATGTTCCTGTTATGACGTCATAACAGGAACAGTTACGACGTTTAACAGGAACAGTTACCTCCGTTTCCTACCATTTTCCTTCCTCCAGAGAATTTGGCACGCCCATGCCAGCGCCATATTTGTTTGTCCTCAAGAGATCATGGCTTGTGAATGAGTGAATGCGTGAATGCTGGCAGTTTCTCAGTGTTTGGATGTACAAATGAAAACAGAAGTCTTTTTTCAGTTCCTTCTGATCTGTGATCAGTGACTTCTGATGTGTAGCTAATTATTCAAGTTCACACATAACTTTATTATACGTGCACACGCAGCGGCTTCTCTCACTCTCACTCCCGACAGAACTGTGTTTTTTATCTTGTGAGTCAGTGTTTTGTACGTCCTCGTCACGTCTATCTGTTCTAAAATGTGCAAACAGTCGTGAGTTTCTGCTCAACATCAGCAGAGCCACATCTTTAGAGATAAACCTTGCGCACGCCAAAGCTCGGGCTGCACTGACCGGTCGGCCTTCAACATCACAGACCCCCACTACCGCATCTCGCCCAAAGCGGAGGCGCTATACACGGTGCGAGATTAAGCAGAATCTCGTTAAGTGCCTTAAGATTCCCACCCCTATTGCTCATGCTCCGCCCATGACCGCTGGCGGACTGTCCCATATTAGCATATTAGTACATTACAGTACACTGTCTGCCAAGGTAGCACTTCATGTGTCTACACACCTCACGGAAGAGAGGGGTGGGGTGAGCAGTAGCTCATTATCATTTAAAGAGACATGCACCGGGTCGCTGTGAACAGAGCTGTTTTTGAGGAGTTAAAAAGGATGTTGTTTTACACAATCATTGAGGAATTTTAACTAAAGTATGTTACACACTTTACATGAAGACCCTAAAGAATCATACCAACTTGTGGAAACGGGCATCCGATGACCCCTTTAAAGCAATCTTTGCTAAAGTATAATATTGGCAGTATAACACACCCTGCAACGGACTCTCACAATAAAAAGACAAATTAGCCGCAAGACAGTCATTTTAATAGCAAAACGAAGTGGCCTGAACAGATTGGTGAAAATCAAGAGTATGCACAATATGCTTGTATTAAACTGGTATCTTTCATGCGATAACGATTCGATTTTGGGAACACAATACACACACAAAAAAAAAACATGACTTACCATAGCAAAGCCAACATCTGCTTTTTTAAGGGCAGGACCGTCGTTAGTGCCATCTCCAGTCACAGCCACCACCTGTCTCGTTTCTCCAACTGTGCTGTCAATGATGCCTAAAAGACAACAACGCAGGTTCTGCCTCAGGGTAAACTAAAATAGGCTCATAATAACTCCCCTCCAGTGGCTTTTTGTACAACTTATTTAATATTATAATACATCGGTATATTATAAAACGATTAGGTGTGAAAGCGTAGACTAAAATAACTATTCGTAAAGATCTCACCTTTAACCAGAGTGTGTTTGTCTGTTGGGGAAGAACGAGCAAGAACACGCAGTTTGGGCCAGACCTTGTCAAGACGCTCTTGTTCAACCTACAGATAAAGGCAACACTGAAATAAGTACTTTATATGTCGTTTTAGACATCTGTAGAAAAAGTGCTGTAGCTTTTTACCTCTCCTTGGTCATTGCGAATCTGCTGGTTGAAGTCTTTGCCCTCTAGGCAAAGGAAGTCCTCTCCAGGCTGCAGGATTCCACATTTGGTGGCGATGGCACGGGCTGTGTTGATGTTGTCTCCGGTGACCATACGGACCGTGATGCCTGCTCGCTGACATTTAGCGATAGCATCAGGAACCTGCACACCGGAGGAAAAGAAGGACCATTATTTGGCTTTGTACAAAATTTGTTGGGCAGCCACTGCCATATAGTTATTCATTCAGACCAGTGTTGAATTTGGTGATAATTGGATTTGCAGCAAAAAATAATAAATAAATACAGATCAATTCAAAGTAGTCTGGATGGACTTGGGTTAATTTAGCAATTACTTGTCAAGAGTCCAATAATTTTTCCTAGTTGCTCAATAATTACAAAATCTAGGATAAAAGAACCCATCCGTTAATAATCCAACATATTCCCCATATTTTGTCAGGGATTGCTGAGGAGGGATATACAGGTAGGTAATAGAACAAGTAGTTTATGTAGCCACATGTGCCTCGGCAACCTGAGTTTAAATTCACTGAATTAAGGCCACAAAACGCACAGAAAATATGTGTCCACAAGACTTTTGACTAACGGATGTTGTTGCCTAGAGTTTTTGCTTCAAACTGATTAGAGAATCATTGTGCCTACTCATTCACATATAACAATATATTGATTTAAATTTTGTAAGACACTTTTTGTTTACAAAGCCCATAAGTGAAGAGGTGTGAACGATCATGAATAATGCTGTGATTCACACCTGAGAGAACAAAAGAACCACATAATGAGCCACATAATAAATTAGCCTTTGACTGAGAGGGAACTAAGGAACAGGACAAAAGTAAATATATATTTTTGTAGTTTATTTAGAATATAGTCAACAATATAAAGTGAGAGCTAAAGGCACAATGTCTGGTTATGCCTGCACTCAAAAAGGATAACATAAAAAAAAAATAAAAAACATAACTTGTGTTTATGCTTGGAGTGACCTCATTAAGCTTATTATTAATGTAGCTGTGGCATCTTGCTGTAATAAATTATATTTATTAAATATTAAATGTTTTTTATATATTACAAAGGCTTAGTCCCCATGGGGAAGAATTCTCCTGCATTTGGGTGTCATTGTGGACTTATGAACATTTCTTCCTCAGTGTCATTACTGGCAATCTTGACGCGGCGTCCTGACAGTTTGTGGTGCATGTTAAGTCGTAAGGGTACCAAGACTACTTTATACACACGAAGGGGCTGGATCTAGAGGTTGTGTGTGTGTGTGTGTGTGTGTATTCTGGATGCTGGAGTCCTATGTAATTATCCCCACTCAGTCTTGTGATGAATCACATACCCGTAATTAGAACCAATAAGCTCATTTATTTATAGATAATTAAAAACCTCCCAGTGTTTCCATGGACAGAGATGCTGCATAAGTGATGCATGTGAAAAACATGTTGCATGATACAAAAGAAACTAGTGTGTGCATTAATAAAACTCTAGAATTGGCTCTTGTATTGCCTGTGACAGCAGAAATAAACTAGATAAGCTACAGATGGCTCTGATCATTACTGCAAGAGAGTGATTCTCACTAGGACAAAAACATTCAATCCGATCTCATCGCCGCTACATGACCCTACGATTCCATTTCAAAGCTGTAAATGGGCAAGCACCACTATCAGACTGCTAGCTTAACATAATATTGTCCTATGCACCAACTCAAGTCATAAGACACAGGCTTTTTATCAGCTCAAATTCCGTTCACTGTTAGAAGCAGCTATGGAATGGCCTGTGTGAATGTATTGCAGTCAGACTTAAAAACAAAGTGTCTGACAGTATGGTGAACGGAAAGAGGACAACGATTGATTTAACAAGTGGCAATGGTTTTTGCACACACCAATGAATTTTGATGCAATTCAAATTTCTGTTGTTTTTCCGCCGTTTGTGATTGCTCAATTTAAACGTTTAAAGTGTCCCTATTATGGTATTTTAAAGTTTCCTAATTTTGTTTTGGAGGTCTCCAACAACAGGTTTACATGCATCAAAGGCCAAAAAACTGTTACATTTTCTCAATGTACATTGCACATCATCACTATGTTCAATGATTCTCAAATTACTTGATGGATGAATCAGTCTCTCTAAATCCCTCCTTTCCACGAGCCTACTCTGCTCTGATTGGTCAGATGGCCCCAAACTGTTGTGATTGGTCTACCGCGTACAGCGCGTATTTTGGAAACAAACGCCATTACCATAACTGAACTCTGTTCAGGAGGCTTCCTGTTCCTAAAGCTCAGCGATTGTACACACTGTAAAGACAGTGACTGTAAAGACAGTAATGATGACGTTGATTTGAGATAAATCCCAGAGTTAGTCCGAATCAATGATGAAACAAATGGAAGAACTAATTTTTCAACCCGAACCTTGAGCAGGACGTTTCTCAGCGATGCTACTCAGTTTGAGGTACATTATGAGATGTTTAAACTGTAATTCCTCACCATCAGCATTAACAAGTGTGCGTCCATCAACAAACCTGTGTGTGTGTGGGTGTCTCTAACGTATTGCTGTTCACGTGGCCTGTATCAATAACAGCACATACGTTAGCCCAGCACTAATGTGAAAGACTGATGGAACATTAAAGTTTGCAAAAACAAATCTTGCTCCATCCTTAACCTTTACTCAAAGTAGTAAGAATGAAAATCTGCATTAATAGACAGTTTTAGGTAATGCTGCAGCCCACAGCTGATTAACAGTAGTATTTCAGTAAGACAGTAATAACATGAGTTAGCTGGTTAGTCAGATACCTACACAATATGAAACACAATAAACACATTGTAGAGCACAGCATCTTCTCAACATGATGCTATTCAGTATCCGCTGCTCAACATGATGCTATTCAGTATCCGCTGCTCGACATGATGCTATCTAGTATTCGCTGCAGTGTTCCAAGTTTTCCCTGGTGTCTGCGCGGTGTGCGTGCATGCAATAAGTGGATGGACAATATGCTAATGTTTTGTTGATGTCACAACGTTTAATTGACTAAGAGTCGACTCTTACTTTTGAGAGACAATAACTTTATATACGCTGCACTTTCAGATTTAAAACTTTGCAGGATGTTTTCATTCACTTAGAACTTCAATTTTTACAGAGAATGCAATCACAAAAATCAGTTTCTACACAACGAAATACTTAAGAGCGGAGCAACTGGAAAAATTTATATTCACTATGAAAATTTTATAGGGAGCTGCAGAGATTGTTTTTTTTGTAGGCCAAAACCCTGAAACAAGTTATTATTTTTGTACTTCCAGTTTCATCGTCCTGAAGTGAATTGTTTTTTTTTGTTAATTGCCTGAAATAAATGTCTGTGGTTAACAAGCATAAGATGTTTTCATTTTTTATTCTATGGCATAAAATTGATCAGTAATACCTGAATATTTTTTTAAAGATTTTACTTTTACTCTTTAAAGAGGCAGTTGCTAAAAAGTGACTAAATGGCACTACAGAGAGTGTAAGGGACATTAAAAGTCATTAAAAGAAGTTAATTTGTGAAGATTATCATGATAAACCAAACATGTAAGCTTCAAACTTATTTTCCGCAATAACCCAAAAGCCACTAGAAAAATGCTATTATGTTTTTGTCAAGGGAACAAGCTGGATGCTAACTTTCGGATTGGCAAACCAAAATGTGTTATCACTGCAGCATTCTATCAACTGCCATGACTTTTCTTTGACTCCTTAAAAAAAAAAAAAAAAACACTCTTCCATGGACAATTCCCTAACAATTTCAGGCTCAAATTTACCGGCTGATCACTTTACCCCCCTTAAATTGATCATAATGATCAAAATGATGCTAAGCATACTTGACAGATAAAAATAACTCTATAGAAGTATCTATATTCCATGTATAGAAAAAGGATGATTTATATTCACACTGTAGATGGGAATAATGATAAAATGGAGTGTACCACTTAAAAAAGCCTGCAGGTATCAATTTAACCTAAATATCAGTCAAGCGTTCTATTATAGAATTATATATGCCACCTCATTTGAGGGATGCTGACGTCAATCCTGCACTGATCCAATATCCATAATCAAAAACAGCATAATCATGTTGCCCGTAGTGTACTTATTTTACAACCTTTAAGAGAATTAGGTCAGTTTGTCACTCCACCGGTGAGGCTATTCCTGCCCACACTTTGACATAGTGTTAGACACTCTGCAAATAATCCATCATCATCACATGATAAACACGGTCAATACATTTTCATTAGATGAAATGTGGCGGGTTGCTCCAGTCGCGACAAACCGTCCCCTAATGCTTGTCATGTCTCATTACTAATGGAGGCCTGAAGTATACAAATGTCCACTATGGACAAGCACAATGCTATCGGCAACAAGCAAACTGGATCATTATTCTCACCTCATGACGGACAGGATCTTCAATGCCCACAACACAGATGCAGGTCAGGTCATTCAGAATTTCAGCCTCGTTTTCCCAGTCTGGCTCGGTTGTGAAGTCCCTCATGGCTACGCAAATGGTCCTTAACCCATCACAGGCCATTGGCTCGATCACTTTCTGCACCATCTCATCCCGATCTTTGGCCTTGAAGATGCGTTGCTGGCCTGAAGCATCAAGGATATGGGAACACCTGACATACAAGAGAAAGGTTTAATAAACAATTATTACATTTTGTTGCAGTCATGACTATAAAATTAAACAGTCAATTATTTTGCTGCTGTTCCTTTAAGAAATGCCTCTTAAGCCGGGAACACACTACACGACTGTCAGGCTGATTATGAATGGAATTTGGTAGTTATGACTGATCATGCTCAAACGGGCCGAGTTTGTTCCAGTTGCGCTGAAATGAAATGTGTCTAGAGGCGATAACGGCAACAACAAAAAACCTGAAAAAGACACAGGACTTTTTTATTTAAGTTATGTTTAACGTTTCATAAATAAAACCACCAGTGTTGTCGGCATGGGTTTTCCATTTTTTTTCTGCACAAATTGCACTGTAAATAAGTAGTGGCACTGTTGAGTGTGGCAGAATGTTCCGTCATGACTCATCAATCGTTAAGTGTGTTGTATAGTGGACAGGTTTGTGCTCCTCTCTGACTGTCGAAGACAAAAATTTAAAGTCTTTAAGTGTGTTGAATTTAGTCACTGAATGTTTCAGCTAGTCGTTAAGTGTGTCCCCAGTTTGAACTGTATCAGGTTTATGACCCAAGGACTTCAGAAGTCATTTTTGCTGCATTATTTCAATAAATTATCTTTTGAGAGAAACTTTCTGTCCAAAAATACCAAGTAAACTTTGTTTTAAGAGTTTGAAGATCAGTTTATTTAGCATACTTGCGCAGAACGATCTCAGAGGCACCCTTGCTGTACATTCGGAAGCCTGGACCATTGGCGTTCTTCAGTACGGTGCTCATGCTCTTCCGGGAGGAGTTGAATGTGTAAACCTTATAAAGCTTCTCCTCAGGAACCTCATCTCTAATAGGCTGATAGTCCCTCTTCAGGTTCATCACCATACCAAGAAGGGCACACTCTGTCTTATTACCCACTTGCCTTGGCAGACCTCCCTCCTTCTCTGGGGGCTATGGGAGAGAAAGATACATTGAGAATAGCAGGCAAAAAAGTTCAAGAATAATTATAAATGAATTAGGGCTATCAATTGATGTAAAAATGTAATGAATCATAATTGATTTAATTAAATATGACAATTCTTTTATCAAAGCTGTTTAGACCATGATATTAATTTTTTTTTTTAATTATTATTATTAGTAATATTTTTACTTCTAATTTTCATTTTAGTTTTGTTCTTAGTAATTTAGTAATGTTATGTGTTTTTCTCATTACATTTTCTTTTCATTTATTTACTTTTTAAAATATTACTAATTACGTTTAAGTTCAATTATAGTATTCAGTTATAAGGCCCTGTCCTAAACCTGGAAAATGCTGCCTTCGGAAGACACATTTGAAGGTAGGAAGGCATCAAGGCATGTCGGAATCTAATGTTAACTTCACTTCCGGTCTCCTGAAATACCTTCATCTGATCGTGTTTTTGAAGCCAGCATATTTGTATCTTTCGCTGCCTTTGATATGCCACAATCCTGTGCTTGAGCTGGGGGGAAAAAGTTGCCGTCCGAAAGTTGCGTTTGCTGGTCAGTTTGTGTGCAAATGTAAGGTTTTTTTTACCAACATTTTCCACTTCTGATGTCATTTCTAGCAAGAACTTTACTAATTGTCATTACTAATGTAGTAATTAAATATGTGTTTAGTTCTCACCAAAGCTCTCTCCATTTTGCTGTAGATCATTAAATGGTTACACTGCCTAAGAAGTCTGTCCGAAATAAGTTTTGTGAGGTGTCTTCATGCACAATAGCTGCCTTACAAGCCATTGTCTGATAAGGCAGCGAGGCAACAAGTCAGCTGCATAGGTTTTCGGATGCAGCCAAAGTTTTAATGTATTCCCTGTTTTAGTGCTTAGTCAAAGTTAGTTGTCAAGGCAACATTTCTGTGTGAATGGCTCCTTAGTAATTTTGTGCTGTCTGCTCTCAATAAGTGTGTTTTGGCTGGGGCTGGACTGTGGACTTTCAATTTGACAACCTTATAATTAATAAACAAACAAAACAACAGTTCACTCATTCATCCATCTCATTTATGTAAGGCTAGTTCTTACCAGGATCTTGGTAGTGTATGCTGAGTTTATGGAGATGCTGTTCACCAGTAACTCCAGAGTCTGTGGATTTATGGCCTCAGGTTCAGGAAGGCTTTTATAGTGTTTATCACATATGTAAGCCTGCACCACCGTCATTCGATTCATCGTCAGCGTTCCAGTTTTGTCAGAGCAGATGGCAGTAGCATTACCCATGGTCTCACAGGCATCCAGGTGCCTTACCAGGTTGTTGTCTTTCATCATTTTCTGTTGAGGAAAGACAGTTAATCTGGTTTTACTTGGGGAAAGGAGTGTGTTTTAGCCCTTAACATAGATGAGCAAAAATGTAGACTAAAAACGTATAACCACCTGTAGGCCCTCAAGATTAACAAAATACAGGTTTGTGTTGGAAAACGAACCCAAAGGCTCTCACCTTGACGGAATAAGCCAGGGAAATAGTGACAGCTAGAGGCAGCCCCTCGGGCACGGCCACCACCAGCACAGTCACACCAATAATGAAAAACTTCACAAAATATTGTATGTAGACGGGAGTACACTCTGCCGTCCACTCACGACCCTGGACACCGAATGTATCAATTACAAAGTACAGGATGAGGATGATGACGGTCATTGCAGACATGATGAGACCTGCCAAGGAGAGGGAGTTTCAAGACCAATACATTGAAGGGGAATGCAGAGCCTTCTGACTTTTGTTCATAACAGCAACAGCTGTGGTCTGATGTGCTCTATGTAAATGTTATTTGATTGGGTAACTGTAGGAAGTAAGATAATTAGGTGAAACACAGCCCAAAGGGACAAGCCTGTTTCCATACTAGATGACACTGTTTCTTTAAGCAGTAAGTAAAACAAACCTTGGGAAGCAAATTAACTAATTTACTAAAAGGATGTCATCTTTGTGCTTTGCACAAGCAAACACATGGCTAATTAGTATAAATATTGGGCAACATTTATTTGAAAGTTATTTAGATTTATTTGTGTAAAGATGTTAATAAGAAAACAACAAAAACAAAAGTGCACCTTTAAACAGTTTTCTGTTTATTTGTGCTCACAATTGGGGTTGGCCGATGTAGGTTAAAAAAAACAACAACAACAATAAAATAAGTGTTATTTCTATAAAGGAAGTATAATTTCAACCAGACAGCCATTACTGCCAAGTAGACTCAAAATGCTAATTAATCAAAGTCAAATGTCAATCAGTGTTTTAGTTTTTGATATTTAAATTTAAATCAGAGATACTAAAATATCTGTTTTTTTACTTTCTTGAAGGATCGCAAAATGAGAATTTTTATATTGACAAAAAAAATCTTTGCAATTCTGTCATTAAATTCAATATGTTGCCCAGCCCTACAATAAAACTTGTGCATCGGTATTACACGAAAAAAAAAAGTGATATTTAAATATCTAGATCAACATGAGTTAATCAGCCACCATTGATTCTCAGGTTATGTGTGGCTTCCTAACCTGCTTTTCCAATCTGAACCGCTAGCCTGGTCAGCTTGCCCTGCAGGACCGACTTTTCTTTTTTGGTGACGTTGACCTTCTTTTTTATCTCCTTTTCTTCTTTTTCCTCCTTCTCCTCTGACTCTGCACCTTCCTCACTCTTCAGAGGTTGGATCTCCAAGGCGATGCCATCCTGGGTCTTAGCTGTGGAGGTTGATTTCAGGAGTGGTTATGGGAAAAAGGGAAGAACGTGCCAAAAAGGATGGAGATGAGAGGTGGGGAAATGAGGGAAATGGGAAGAGGGGAGGAGAGAATTGGCAATTCAGTAACAGCTAGTGGGCAAGTCATACAGTGGGTTCCTAGAGAAATATACAGAAGAATCATAACAGAAGCTCTTATTTATTGTTAGTTGACTGGGCTTGAGTGAATCTAGGCTGGTGAGGAGAAAACTATAAATTCATGGAGCCATTCCCCGGCAGGTTATGGTGCGCACAGTGAATTCTAAGTAGGATTCAAGCAGCACACAATACATTTCAATAATACCGGACCCTACATTGTCAATAGCCAATGAGCTTCTAAGTATTGTTATGAAATATAAAAGAAAAATCATTACATTTGTTATTAGTTGTGTAAACCTGTGTAATCTTTAAAGTTCAACCCATAATCTACTTGTTTTAAATAAATCCTCTTAAAATCCTCAATGAAAGTCTCTTCTTTGTATTGGGCATTTACTTTTATTAGGCTGAAATTAAATCAGCCTTTTATTTCTCTTATGGTTTGTATTAATGTGCCATCATGGCTACTCTGGTAGTCGTATCTGATGACGTTCAATTCACTTTTACAGCAACTTATTGAACTTGTGCAATACTGTAATACCAACTAAATGTATATTAACTAAACCAAACTGTAAAATACGTAAAAGGCAGCTAGTTTTAACATCGGTAACTAACTTGATAGTTTTAATTCAATTATGCTATGGAAAGGATACAATGACATTACCCACTAAAATAGAAACTTAATGGAGTTGAAGATCCAATTCAGCCACTCTGGATAGGCATTGATCCCTCACTCCCAATTCCCATTAAGTCTTTTTAAAAGATACAGAGAGGCCACGTAATTTTCTTTTTGCTGTTAGCCTATGTATCATCTCAAACATGGAGTGCAACAGTCTGAAAATCTGTAGTAGTGGAGTTCTGAGGTTGAGTTTGAGAAACAGTCCAAAAGCCTACCTGACCACCAGTCACAACAAACAACTGACCAGAACTGACAGAGCTGACCAGAACGACCACACATGAATCAGGGATTGATGGACGGACTGACTGTCTGACTGACTGACAACACGAACAGAGGCACGCACAACGAACAGGAGAGTGATTTACAAACAACTTAAACAGAAAAACAGTCCAAACAGCCAGAGATACAACCACCACAAGAAACAAGGATCAAGAGGAAGACAAAAAGGATCAGAAAGATTTTGGTTTATTTTTACGCTCCCAAAAGAGAGTGCAGTACCAGAGAAAGAGGGTAAAGGTGAAAGAAAAGGTCGAATTTTGACCAAGAGAAGAGTGTACAAGACAGCATGAAGTCCTGAGCCACACCCTAGAAAGAAGCAACAGTGAGAAAAACAAATAGCTAAAGTAAAGAAACGGACAAAAACAACAATCCACAGCCGGTCCATTTTGCAAGGGTGCAACTCCCACATAAGCCACGCCACTAAGCATTGCATTAACATCATAAACCATCAGTGAAGCTGGGAATAAAAATTGTATCGGCAAATGTGCATCTCTACAAAATCTCTAGGCCTTATTGAATGAGTCAATGCGAGACACTGTCCGTAACCCACTATACTTGCAATATATATTCTAAGTGAAACAATTATAAAAAGAATAATAAAAACAAAAATTGAACTTAAATGTATCTATCATGAATTGATTAGATTGTGAAAAGTGGGTGTTTTGTACAAGATCATACCATGGGGGCAAGTTTAAATACTCTGGCTAGCATTTTAAAAACAGAGGAAGACACTAAATACATATAATCAGTTAAACCAATACCAGCTTGTGTAAGTGTTTTTGTGCTTGAGACCAAGGGCAAAAGGAAGGAGATCTGTGCAGACAAAATGAGCAGTTCTGTCTGGAGCAGATGCTCAGTCCCCAAGCGCTACAGGAGGTGGGGCTGGGAAAGGGGTTGTTGGGGTCAGCCAGGGCAGAGTGGGCACACTCTTAAACTGAAAATGTTCTGAAAATGTTCACAGATGACCCGGACGAGCACACAGAGATAGTTTGCTTCTGAAAAGGAGAGACTGCTAAATGTCATTAGTGGAAAACTAGATCTACAAAAAGAAATATCATCAACACTCAACAATAAAGTTTCATTAGTTAACGTATTAACTAACATGAACTAACCATGAGCAGTACATTTGTTACTTTTTTTGTTAATCAATAGCCCTATTCGCACGGGATTAGTATTATCTGGGGACCTCTGGTGATTTGTAATAATTGCAGAGAATGTCTGTGATCTTAATCCCTGTAATTTGTAAAGTAAAAATTCCCCCGTAAATTACCTACCATATTTCGCCAAACATCGAGGTCCTGTGATAATATTAGTCCCGTGCGAATCGGCATCTCTGTGATTTCGCCAGGATTAGGCGGAACGTATATAATTTTTGCAAGGTTTTTGTTTCCTGTGCGCATTTCTATCTTTATCTTTCACAAAGAATGGAGCTAGGCTGCATATAATGCGCACCGTTTTATGAATTCCCGTGCGGCCACACGGATTATACTTTCACTTTAGAATGAGCAACAATTTCGGAGTAAATAGCTTGAATGCGTTTAATATTATTCTTGATGAAAAACACAAAAAACAGAACAGTACAATGACAAACTCGCTTAAATGGGCGCTTTTACATTTAGCTTTGAAACTGAATCTTCCGCCGTATATTGTTATTGTATTGCTCAGTTCAGTTTTTAATTGTAGCGTCTGTTCTCTAACTGAACTAAATTATTTGTATTACTAAAAAAAAAAAAAAATTATATCGATGCGATATCTATAACGAAAAAAAACATTTACAAGTCTTGACATCATATCTGGGAGATAAGTCAGTAAATTCGAGTAAAATCACAGGCTTGTTTATCCCGTGCGAATGCACCACGCAAAATTCATATGCGGGGGAGTAATTTCTAAATCACACGAATACAAATACAGCTGTTCATGGTTTGTTCATGTTAGTTCACAGTATTTTTTTATGATGCCTTTCTGACATTTTTTGGATCTTAAGTTTTAGAGGAATGGACTTTAAATGGAGGGACAGAAATCTCTCAAGTTTCATACAAAAATCTTTATTTGTGTTTGGGGTTGAACGGAAATCTAGATTTGAAATGACGTGAAGGTGAGTACATTTTTTGGGTGGATTATACCTTATAAATACAGTAAGCTGAGTCTTGGATAAAACTATATTGTGAATCATATAGTTTACCCCTAAATAATTCATATATAAAGTACAGTACATTTTCATTACTGTTTTTAAATTTTTTTAATAAAGTTCAGTACTATATTATGATTGTTTTCATTCAGTATCCATTTCAAAAACTATCGGTTGATTGATCGGTTATCAGCCAGCATAGGCCGACCTAGTTATCACTATCGGTCGACCTCTATACGTCATGCAAAAACAAACCTTTTAAAAATAATTACTTTGCTTGGAACTACACTATTATTTCTCTAATGCACACTAAGGATGAATTTATTTATCAAAAAATACAGTAAAAACTATGTAAAAAATATATTAAACTAACCGTGATTTAAATCGACTGACAAACAATGAACTTGCAAAGACTTCTGGCTGCTTAGTGCCGTTTCCAGCAGGTGAGAGTTGCACCCTTTAACAGTAAAGCGAGGCGAGAAGCTCCCCTGGGCTCAGCAGGAAGGGGTAAGCAACAGCGTGAAAGACAGAGAGAGAAAGTGAGCCAGTGAGTGAAAGGGACTGACACGAGACTCCGAGACTTGCTGCTGAATGGGGAGGGGGGAGGGAGAGGGAGTGGGTAAGGTTACCTTTGTTGCGATTTTCAGGGGGTCCTTGTTTTTTACCTGTTTAAAACGAGAGAGAGAGGGCGGAGGGCTGATATAACATGACTCAAAGTAAATAAACCAAAGACAGAAAAAGAAAAGAAAGAAACACAACAACAAAAAGAATAAAAAACTAGATAAGTAACACTACATTACATGAGTATATGTGGGATTGGATGTTTCAATCTATAGAAAAAGACAAGGACTGGAGGGTCTTTATGCAGGGTACACTGACGGCTCGGTCATTGTTTTTGACTGTGGCATACAACTGACATAACCTCATTATGATTAGGGGTTTTACAAATTTCCTATTTTTGTTCGCTTGCATCACAAACTCTGATAATGCCAACAGGCTTTGGCTGAAACCAAAAAGCAGTTCTCTCAATTTTTATTGGCAAACACACCGACAAAGATATTCTTGGAGCATGAGGGAAAGGGGTAAATTACAGCAATTTTCTAACTAAAAGACAATGGCTGAAATGTCATTATAACAAAAATACAGGAATCGACATTTTCAAAGTTTTAGAGCTGTTCTTTTAGCTTATAAGGCAATAAGTGAGTAAACTATTTAGACCAGTCTGACTGTTGAATTAAGTGGCGACCCAACAAACAGGAAGATGAGAGAGACGCTGAGAGCTGACAGCATGTGTTGTCAGGGTTTGACATACCCTGGAGGACCAGGAGAGTTGGAGCATGCAGAAGGGACATACTGCATGCTAAATTGAAAGCTAAAATAACATGACGAGAATGACCGTTTATTTGACGGTTCAATTATCATGATCATCTCATATATTCATAAGTGGTATGTGTGTAGCAATAACATAAAAAAAAGATATATAAAAATACATATACCCAAATAGAAATAACTCGCTCAAATTGTGTGTATGTGTGTGTGTGTGTGTGTGTGGAGGGGGGTGTAGAAAAATAAATTCAAATAAAAAGTGTTAGTAAAAAATGGAAAGTAACTCAAGGGATTTTGTACGTCTCCAGCGACATACTGTGATTATTTCCCAAATCAATGTTGAATTTTAACCATGGTATAGAGTTTCAGAGCAGCAGGCATTTTTGGGGGAGGGAGACAATTCAGCAAATCATGTAAATGGATCTTACCTCTGGCAGGCTGATGGTTTGAACCTCCCAACTAGAGAGGTAGACTGGTTTACTCAAAGAGAGAGGGAGTTATCCAAATGAGAATGAAAGTATGTTAGATTCTCACCTTTCTTCACCTTCTTCTCCTCATCCTCACTGCTGGCGCCCAAGAGGGTGAAAATGATTCCAGTCTGAGAATTCAGGCCCACGGCAGTGACCACCATTCGGCCAGATCCCTCCATCACATGAGTTCCTGATTGAAAAAAGTAGGAAAGGTCATCACGATACCAGTTGTCAACAGTCGATACCAAATTTAGTAATCCTGAAAATCCTGAAAGCCAGCAACAAAACTTTAAATATGATTCAGGCCTTAACTGGAAACCAGAGGAGTGAGATCAGGAGGCTGTGCCTTTGACTGATTAAAGACACATCACACTCTTATTTGTAACAACTAACATTATTTAAAGCAAAATATTAACTAAATATCCAATTCATTAATACTAATAAACTATTTCAATTAACAACCTTCAAGTATTTCTCAATTAAATAAATGTTATTTTTCTCAAAATAGTCAATAATAAAGCTAACTAAACTTAGCCATTAAACTAGTATTAGATTAATGTTAATGGGTTATGCAATTTAGTTCTGTCACTCCAACCAGATTTTATCATAAAAAGAGGTCAAATATCACAGCTGGAGTCTTAAATCTTTCAAATGATACACAGTTTGTCAATATCAAACAAGAGTGTAATGGTAATAGTGTGCAGTTAATGTTGTACAACAATAATCTGGGGCCAAATCATAATTAAGAAAAAAAACTAACTTTGAAAGTAGCATGGTGTAGCCTAGTAGCTAAAGCTCAAGGTATGTAGCTTAGAGTCATGAGCTATTACCATCCAGTTGCATCTGGGTCCAAATGCTCTTTTAGATCCCAAAAGCAAACAACAAACTGTGCTAATATACTCTCATAGTGAGCTGCAGTGTTGATTCTATGCTGTTGATCATGATCCTAATCTTTATCTCCATCCCAAAATCTCAGTTGGCCAGAATTCTTTTTTTTATTCATTAAAATATTGTTGTCCAAGACACTGCGAGCCCGGAGACTAGTATACACCATGAATTTTAAAAAACCTTAGCTTAAAGGTGTGCTATAAATGAATAGTGCTCATAAACGGCTGTTGAGATGGTATTCTCACCTAAAACAGAGTAAAGGCTTGCACCTGGAAACAGTATTATCTGAAGGTCAATGCGTCAACTGCATATGCAGACCAGGGGTCTCATTTATAACCGTTGCATAAGCACAAAACAGGCCCTGAAAGAGGCATACGCTACTTCTGACGCATAAGTTGTGATTCATAAAAACAAACTTGACGGGAAAATTTGCGCACCTGCACTCAAACTCTGACCCATGTGTACGAACTCTTTTACTAGAGTGAGAAAAGTAATGAAGTAAGAACAATTTAAAACTCTGTTTTCATTTTGATAAACACATTTACATTAATGTTCCAGTTATATTAATGGTGATATGCACTGAAATTATATAAAGTCATTACTCAGAATTAAAAAAAAAAAAGAATTTAGAAAGACATGTGGAGGTGCTACTTTTGATCACTTTTCCTGTGACACGCTGTTTTAATGACAGCAAGGATTAAATATAGGCTAATTCCAATAATTCCTCTTTAAACTAAACTGCAGATCTCATGTTACGACAAAATATGTTTTAGCGAGCATGATGATCAGTGATGCACATTTACTTCGATATCACAGACACTGCAGGATTCGGTGGTCAAGCGGTCCATTATCCGGTATGAACAGGTCCAATGATAACAGCTTACTGTAGCCTACAACCACAGCTGCACGGACACGAAGTGTAAAGACATCTTCACAAAATTATGAAAAATACCACTGTATTTGAAGGATACAACTTGAAGAAAAATTAAGATTTGCACGTTTCCTTTTTTAAAATACTTCGTCAGTGACCCTCTGAGTCAGATGATTGTATTTACGCTGCAATAAATAAGTAGGCCAATCTGTTAAAATTAAAATAGCCTAAACATCCTGTATGTTCACATTATCAGCAAAACTGCATGAATTTGAGTTGAAGGGTTTAAAATTAACAAAATATTTTGAATTAAAATAACATTTGGCCCGTGGAAATGAATGAATAAACTTTATTTAAAAAAAATATCTAAGTATTTTATACAATCTTGTTTTTATGGATATCTTGATATATTTATTCTAAAACATAAAAAGGATATTGGATGATTGTCAGCAATGTACTGTGTAAGGCACAAATGGCATTTATGTACCTAATATTTTTCAATGTCTTGTACCTTTGACAGTGTTCAACATGGTGTCATGTGGATGGTAATATGCATGCAAATGATATGCAGATGACGTTATGCATAGTAAAACTAGGCGTTGTAAGCTCCATATATGGTGATGTCGGGGAGGAGACAGGGTGGAGATGCACGTACGCACAATCTTCTGCAGGCTGTGATCTATAAAGGGATTTTTGCGCAGGTTCTGGCGTACACATGGTTTTATAAATCTGAATTTTTTTGTGCGTACGCAAAATCTAGCTTTTGTGCGTACGTACACTTTTAGGATGAAATCTACGCAAAGTTCTATAAATGAGACCCCAGGGCTGGCTCAGGAGGATTGTTTCTAGGGCTGGGTGATATGGCTGAAAACTGTATCACGATATAAGTGTTTCATTTCGGTCGATATCGATAATTATTGATATTTTAAAATAAGGACCAGGAGAAAAATATTTTACATTTAAACATTTTTATTTGAAACGTAACCTTCCTCTGATTATAATCCCCTCAGTTGTAAAGGCAGAAATGTCAACACAACCATGGAAAACACTCAAATAATTTAAACATAAACACAAGTCTAAAATCACAATGAACACTTAACAAATATCTCTTAACATTAAGGTGCATTGCCTCCATTAGTTCTTTGTAACGGTTACCGTTTAGATGCTTTGTCATAAGACACTGATGCTGAGTAACGTTACCTCTCCATGTAGTTTCATAGGCTGAATCCGAAATCGCCCCCTATACCCTTAAATAGGGCACTATTTGAGGGGACAGCCATTTGTAGTGTCCAAAATGATAGTGGACGTTATTGAGGGCACTCATTCTATTCCACTTTGCACCGCATTAACGAGTGTACAGCCGATGTACACACATCTGTCCAAATTCGCTCACTTGTTTTCATTCACTCCTTCAAGTGAACTGTATCAGTGGAGTAAAGTAGGGAATAGTGATTGAGGGTTTAGGGGGCGATTTCGGATTCAGCCAAAGTCAAGAATAGCGAACATCGAGTATAAACACCTCCCCAACCAAATGAGGCGCGCGCGCTGTCAGCGGAGGCTGGCACTGCGGAGTCAGACGAAAGTATAAACAAGACAGTCTTGCATAATTTGCAGACGACATTGGTCTGACTACAGTCAGACTTATAAAATCCAAAAAACTCCCATACTGGCGAGCTGACTTGTTTTCCTGTTTTATCAACAATTTCCTCGCTCGCTGCAACAATCATTTTCCACTTATCACTCCACGCCGGTTCTGTTTTACTGAAGAATGAATCCACCACGAGACAATGATATGGCGCAACCAAACATGATACAGTTATCCGATTGGCTGTTAGCCTGTCACTCCCTACGTTGCTTGGTTACCAGAGAGCGAGTTCCTTTGTTCATGCAACCAAACTTGCTTCGCAACCTCTGGTTTCTTCCGACGAAGAAAAAAAAATGATTAGAACGTTTTATCGAACGCATTTTTAATTGATATCGATTACGTGTCTATTGCGATACATATCGTTGTCGTTTTATCACCCAGCCTTAATTGTTTCTGTAGTGTACTGTGAGTCGCTTTGGATGAAAGCATGTGCTAAATGACTGCTTACCTTCTGAATTACTGCTGCTAAGTGGTTTCTAGAAAGAGTAGAGCATATATGCCTAGCCCATTAATGTGGATTCTAAAATTAATATAAATTTATATAATTTAAAAGTTACAATCAGAATAATAATCTGACAGGATGAAAAAATATTAATTATTCATATTAGCAGCACTCAAGCTGACATCAAGAAAAACAACAATTTGTATTTTTTTTTAATTCTCTTTCTAAGATCCTAATACTCTGTATATTTCCATGTTTAATCCCAGATTGTAATCGCTTTTGCACCCTACAACATAAGCTAACAATTTAAAGAGGATGCGGAAACTCCATCTCACCGGAAAGGAGCATGGGGTCCTTCTCCAGGGATTTGCGGACATGATCGGCCTCCCCAGTCAGAGAGCTTTCATCAATCTTCAGGTCATTACCCTGGATCAAGATACCATCAGCTGGGAGAAGGTCACCTGATCGAAGAGAACATGGGTGGTGAATGACTGTGGGATGACTTTGAGTGAGTGAGAGAGAGAGAAAGAGAAAGAGAGATACAGAGATAGACACATTCAGCAATTCAACAAAAGGAGAGGAGCAGAGGCAGATTTGGCGACCATGACGACAGATCTCTCCTGTGGCTCTTGGACACCCCACGCGTCGCCCACATTGCAGGCACCATGAGCAGCAGCACAGTGACTCACGCAAGCCGGTAAGCATGAGTCATGATTTGTGTCTCAGAGAAGACTGGCAGTCACATATGATCCATCACAACCGCTGGTGAAATCAATGAGAAACTCGCATCTGAGGTTTAATAAAAAGTCAAAGGGTTCTGGAGAGAAAACTATGCCTTATAAATGCCACAGCATTAATAAAACACAAATATGGCAGAGCTCACTGAATACAGTGATGCGTCACATCTAGATCCGTCATACTGTGGAAATAAATAAACAGGTTTATACTGCATTTCCTAAGCTCTCACCGTATTTGATTTGTGCGATATCTCCCACGACGATCTCAGCCACAGGGATCTGGATGACCTGACCCTTGCGGATGACTGTAAACTTCTGCTCCTGTTCTATGCGGCTCTGCAGCCCACGGAACTGTTTCTCTTTACTCCAGTCATTGAAGGCCGTAACTAGCACCACAATTATAACTGAAAACAAGATGGCAGCACCTTCAATCCATCCTGCCTGGGCCTCGCCCTCATCTTCAGCACCCCCAGCTGCTTGGCCACAGTCTGGAATAACATTAAAACAATACGAGAAAATCAATCCCCTGTGCAAAAATCTGTATCTTACCAATCTAAACAAAACATACCTTTTAAACAGGTTCATACAAGCTTTAGAGACCATTAAGAGTCCAAGCAACAATAACAGCAGCTGAACACTTATGTTTTATCAGAGTCTCTTCTTTGGAAAGTTTCCTCTTGCCAGAAACATGTTTTATCGCAGATTTACACTTCATTGACCTAATTTCCTCCTGGAGAACTTGATAACTGTCTAAGGTCATCCTTGTGGTTTGAGCCATATGGGTAATAGGAAGAGCCTGCAGTCGCAGCCAAATTCAAGTTTTTCGGCATTCAGAGCGGTGCTCAAGTCCCAAATGAGGCCGTTATTAAAACATAAGACGCCAAAATGTTGAATCACTAACATAGTCAGAATCAAATCGAAAAAAAATTCATTACTTTCTGGACAGTAAAGAAAAGGCAGAAGCTTGACAAAACTTTTACACTTTTTCCCAAAAATTCTTACCAACTGCAAACTTTTGAACGGTAGAGTGTGTGTTCTATCTCTCTCTCTACAGGGAGTGCAGAATTATTAGGCACGTTGATTTTCTGATCATATTTTTTTCCCAGGCACATTTGACCAAATCCAAACCACAGTAATCCTAATAACTACTATTGATTTAGTATTTAATAATGTATAAGTGATATATAATTGTTCATGAAGGCTGGAAATGAAAATCACCTTATATTCAGGTGTGCAGAATTATTAGGCATGTTTTCTTTTACAGATAAATTGAGCCAAAAAAGAGATTTAACTCAGACTGAAAAGTCAAAAATTATTAAATGCCCATGAGAAGGATGCAATACTAATGCAATACTAGACATTGCAGTTAAGGCGTGACCATTGGACAGTGAAATGCTCGTTGGGTCAGCAGGATCTGACAAAAACAGGTGGTGAAGAAAAGACACCTGTTAACTGCAAAAGAATTAAGAATTAAGGTGAAGAATTAAGGGTGAAACCATCAGGAACCCTTTAGTCTCCAGCGCCACCATTTTCCAAAGCTGCAACCTACCTGGAGTCTCCAGAAGTGCAAGGTGTCAGGATCTCAGAGACTTCAGTTAGGTAAAGAATCCTAAAAAATGACCCCCACTAGATAAGAATCATAAGCTGAAGTGTTGTAAAATACATGAAGAAGGTTTTTTATAGGCTTTATGGACAGATAGGTTGAGAGTGACTCTTGAAGGACCAGCACCACATCCTCTAGTACCACTGTTTGAAGAATTCATCTTCCAGAATCTGGCAGTACGTTTTGGGAGTTCATTTTTAGTCCATCTCTGCAAAACGGACTTCAGGATGGACTAAAATGAACTCCCAAAACGTACTGCCAGATTCTGGAAGATGAATTCTTCAAACAGTCGTACTAGAGGATGTGGTGCTGGTCCTTCAAGAGTCACTCTCAACCTATCTGTCCATAAAGCCTATAAAAAAACCTTCTTCATGTATTTTACAACACTTCAGCTTGTGATTCTTATCTAGTGGGGGTAATTTTTTAGGATTCTTTACCTAACTGAAGTCTCTGAGATCCTGACACCTTGCACTTCTGGAGACTCCAGGTAGGTTGCAGCTTTGGAAAATGGTGGCGCTGGAGACTAAAGGGTTCCTGATGGTTTCACCCTTAATTCTTCACCTTAATTCTTAATTCTTTTGCAGTTAACAGGTGTCTTTTCTTCACCACCTGTTTTTGTCAGATCCTGCTGACCCAACGAGCATTTCACTGTCCAATGGTCATGCCTTAACTGCAATGTCTAGTATTGCATTAGTATTGCATCCTTCTCATGGGCATTTAATACTTTTTGACTTTTCAGTCTGAGTTAAATCTCTTTTTTGGCTCAATTTATCTGTAAAAGAAAACATGCCTAATAATTCTGCACACCTGAATATAAGGTGATTTTCATTTCCAGCCTTCATGAACAATTATATATCACTTATACATTATTAAATACTAAATCAATAGTAGTTATTAGGATTACTGTGGTTTGGAATTGGTCAAATGTGCCTGGAAAAAAAATATGATCAGAAAATCAACGTGCCTAATAATTCTGCACTCCCTGTATATATTATAGTTAGTCCATGGTTCAATACATACCTCGGTTTTTAAACACGGTTTTCGGTCCAGTTCTGATGGCTTGTCACATTAATTTTTTGTTATTCTATTCTTAGGCGACAGGAACAGCAAGAGGTTAAGGAGAAAAAATACTTATTGCAATACTCTTTCTTTATCTTACTTAAAAGAATTGAAAAACCTACCTTTAACTTAAAACTTTACTTTAAAAAAACCTTGTATTCCTAGTGTATTGTAATATAATATAATATAAATATATATATATATATATATAAAGATTTACACTGGTAGCTCAGAGCTGTACAGCAGCATTAAAGTATGAAATTGAATTAATAAATGTAAAAATAAAACACTACATAGACGTCATTATAAAATATACATTGATTCTTAGCTACTGTATTAGTTTTTCAGTCAGTGAGTTATTTTCTCTTTGTCTACAAAGGTCCATTGTTGTTGTATTAACATTAAAGGGATAGTTCATTCAAAAATGAAAATTCTGTCATCGAGAAATGAATACAGGTTTGAAACAACATGAGTGAGTAAATAATGACATCATTTTAGAGGTGAACTGTCCCTTTAAAGATTGCGTGTTCACTACTGCACTGCTGTAAATTTAAGACCTCCGATATACATCTGATATACAGACACACGCGATTTTACTTTCACTTTAGACATAACCGACTGTGTTTATGTTAACCTTGTCTGTATTTGACAGTATTAGTGCAGTAAGACGACTATTTAGTCCTGTAATCACGTGTTTGACAGGCGTTTAGTGCGCGCGCTCCGAAAAGCGCATGTTAAACCCGCTCGCGCGAATGAAACCGGCAAAGCTTTTAAATGCATGCAAATAATGAACTATCGTGATTGTGAATAACTATAGTGTTCCATGAGTATAACTCTACCACTAACGTGTGATGTGAATGTATGTCGCGTTGTTCAGTATATTGGGATGGAGGCAAATTATAGAATTTGTAGAAAAATAATAAATTAAATGCAAAACCGACAAAAACGCAATTCACAAGCGCGTATTCAACCGTGAATGCCGTACCAAACGGTTCAATATTATATGGAGAATTGTGGCATCCCTAATATATATATATATATATATATATATATATATATATATATATATATATATATATATATATATAAAATGTATTTTTGTATTTTTTTTATTTTAGTAATAATAGTTAAGGAGAACTTCAGGAACCAGCAGAACACTGTCACTTCTGAAGCAAAGACGACCTCAAAACCGCGTATTAGCATCTGCCACTGAATGAAGAACCAATTTAGCATCCAGAGTTCAGACTTTTAAATACTCAAAAACAAGAGAAAACAGTTTATGTTAAAACAGTTAAAACAGTCACATTATAATGTGATGAGTGTGCAAAGCCTACTACACAAGTATTTCGGACCCACTTTATATTAGGTGGCCTTAACTACTATGTACTAACATTTTAATTAATCATTTGATACAATGCACTTATTGTGTACATACATGTTTTTACATTGTACTTACATTTAAAAAAAATACCTGCATGTAATTACGTCTAATTAATTTCTGTAGTTACATTTGTAATTACACAGTTGACACTTCCCTTACACCTAACCCTACCCTTAAACTTACCCATACCACCACACCTGTCCCTAACTCTACCCGTATCCCACCTCAATATCAGCAAAGGTGTTTTGCAACATTATACTTATTTTTTTATGTGAGTACATAGTACTTAAGGCCACCTAATATAAAGTGGGGCCAATATTTCTATAATCTATATTTTCACATATATCTTTTTTTTATTTATATATAAATTTATTTTTTAAATAAATAAATCTGAAAAAAAAAAAAAAAAAAAAAAATTTATATATAAAATACTAAAAGATACATTTTAAGTATACATTAATTTCACTTTCCATTAATTATTAATGATTACACTAATGATTTCAGTTTATTTCAAGAATGTTTTCAAATCAGTAGTCCAATTTAGTTTGAGTGCAGGAAAACAACCCAAACAATATTGAAACAGACTTATTGAAAACTGTTTAAAGTCACTACTTACTGTCACTGCTTTCGCCTTGTGGGTGGTAGAAGGAAAGGCCCAGAGAAATAATGGCTGCCACTTCCAGAATAATGAGGGTGACATCCTGCAGGGCCTCCCATACCAACTGCAGAAAGGTCTTGGCCTTCTTGGGGGGGATGAAGTTTTTACCAAATGATGTGTGCCGCTTTTCCAAATCAGAAGGGTTACCAGAGAGGCCTGCAAAACATACAAACACTATTATTAGTACAACAAAATGCATAGTTCTGACTCATTGGATGATACCAGTCACTGCAAAACAATGGAATTCATTTTAATGCAGCAGGTATATATTTTTATGCTAATTAAATATTACTGAACACATGGCTCAATGATTTTTACATACACTGGGTCACCAAAATATGGTAAAATTAGCTTTTTGATATCATGGACAAGAGGTATTTTGAAATCACTGATTGGATTGTATACACTTGAAAAAAAGAAGTCCATTCAACTTGACATTGAATGTACCACCTTATTTGTGGCTCATTTGCTTTTTAGACCATAGTGGTCGCAGACAAATGAGATGTATCGATGAGAAGCCAGTGTCATTTGTTTTTCTGCGTGCATAATTCAAAACAATACCTAAAAACAAACTCAGAAGTGGCAAGGAAAGCAAGCTCAACTAATCGTACACACGGATTCATTTAATATGGAAATAATTAAGCATGCCTGGCTGGCACCTATGAATTTTAAAAGGCTCTCCATGCCATGTCAACTTTCATGAGTGCTTTGTGGTAAATGGTGTTGGAATGGTCATCGCACATGTTCATGGGGTTATTATTTTAAGACGGGCACTCGCTCTCGCTCGCTCTCACACACACACATACACACAATAAAAGCAGTCAGATATTTCTGTGTTTCAGGTGGATTATCATGGATATGCGTGTCAAGGTTTATAGGAGCATCGGAACAATTAATCAGAGTTGAGAGCCAAAGTGCTTGTAGCCGATAAGCCCAGAATATTGAATGAGTTTTAGCCTTTGCTTTAATCAACCAGAAACTAGTACATGGTGTTTGGGAGGGTTTAGGCAAAATATAAATTTCGTTAAATGGATTTCTCACAGAAACCATTTTGAAACAAGGCTAGTCATTTTTCTTCTTTTATCTGTTATACCCCCACACTTAGCTAAACATTTGCCCTGCCAAGATGAACCACACTCACAAATCAATCCACATTCACAAATTGCAGACAGATCAGATGTGATGGACTGCTTTACACCATCAGCAGGACTTTTAAAAGGGATTGAATCTTGTTGCATAATTTATTTAGAAAAACTGACAAGAGGAACATTGAGGAAGAATGCACAAACACTCTCCTCCTCTCCAGAGACACAGCTGTCAACTGACCAGTCTGTTGATGATTGACACTGCAGCAAGGCTTCCAGAGGGGACAGAGCGCAGAAATCTAGCAACTGAGATTTTAGATAAGAAACAAAGATACAATAAGAGTTTGGTCATGTAGAGGACAATCCTTATTTACTAATTTATTAAATGGATAGCTCACCAAAAAAATTAAATAGTGTAATTTGCTCACCCTCATTGTCAATCCAAACCTGTCACACTCTTATTTTGTTCTCCTAGAACAAAATATGTTTGGTTCTTTTTTGTCCATACAATGAAAGGGCATCTGTTGTTTTGGACCCCATTGACATTTGTTGTGTGCAACATTTTTTTTTCAAATTATCTTCTCTTGTAGTCTGCAGAAATAAAGTTCCGTACACGTTTGTACACGACATAAGGGTAAGTAAATGATGATTTTCCTTTTTTATTTTCACTTTACAGACTTGCGCTTGTTCCTTACATATTAATTTATTAAATATTTTGACAATTTGAGTTACCAGGGGCTTGCCCATAAGAATCATTGTAACCAAATATTTCTCTATCAGTGAGGTCGTGTTCAGTAATCAAGCAATCCTTCTGTTTGCCCTCTACTCTAAACAAGCTAAAAGGTCAGAATTGATTTTCCAGAGATTTCCCCCTCTTTATTTCTCCCCATAAATTTATCTTTCAACCCACTCCAGGCCGACCCGTGAGTGATTTGTATTTGTTTCGACATTTACGGGATTGGAAATTAGGCCGAAAGCATTATGGGCCTCTCTGTGGAATATCAAGTCGATGTGGCATTTATTTAAGCATTTTGTGGATCCTCCACATTATTTTGAGCTCTTTATTTAAGCTGGATGCTGTTTTTTTTATACCCTGTCAACATAAAGATGATGTATCAAGATGCCAACTCCTTAAAGGTGCAGTGTGTAGTATTTATGACAATCTATTGGCAAGAAATGCAATATAACATAAATAACACTGTTTTCAGTGGTGTATAAATACCTTACATAATGTACCGTTATATTTTTATTACCTTGACCCATTTCAATCTTCATACACCGTGGGTCCCCTTACAGTGAAATCGCCATTTTGTGCCGTCATGTTTCTACAGTAACTGCTCTACAGAGCGCTAGTCACTCTTTGCTCTCTCTGACGACAACATTTTTGTCCTGTGTCGGCCACCGTAGCTTCTCTATGTGCTTCGAAATGGACGGGGTGAGTGGTGGGCGATTGCAATTCACAACCTCACCACTAGATGAAACTTTACACACCGCACCTTTAAAAGGAATGGTTCATCGGAAGCTGAAAATTCTGTCTTCATTTACTCACCCTCAAGTTCTTCCAAACCTGCGGTAACCAAAAAGTTGATGGACCCCATTGACTTGCATAGTATTTTTTCTCCATACTATGGAAGTTAATTGGGTCCATTAATTGTTTAGTTCTAGACTGGGTAAACCCAACCTGATCTGCCCGCGATTTGATTTTGCCCTGCAACTCAGTCTGGAAACCTGTACAATCATTTCAACTGCTTCTGTTCCACTTTTGCGGGAACCAATCACAGACTGGTTTATCCACCTGGCGTGGGTTTAAAGGACAACTCCGGTGAAAAATGAACCTAGGGGTAATTAACACATGGTTACCGAGTAGATCGTTCTCTGGGATGCGTTTTCATGAAAATCGAATTCTCAATGCTTCGGTTTGCATGTAGGGACCCTCATTATGCTACCGTGTTAGTGTGAGGCTATTTTGAGCCTTGTTAGTGGTATTAACTAGTGATTTAATTTTACTTATTCTGTGGCCCATATACTAGCGTTACAAGCTAATCTGTTTTTAGAGATAAAACTCTTTACAGCGTTTCCCAACCTTTTTTCGGTCATGGCACCCTTTGAAAATGTTCTCCATTTTGTGGCACCCCCTCGCATACGTTACGCTAGGGGTGTAACGGTACAGATTGCTCACGTTTCGGTTTGTATCACGGTTTTAGGGTTCACAATTTTGGTACGGTTCAATATTTGCTATGTTCAGGGAAAAAAGGACTACTGTCAAATAAAAATAAAGAAAATAAGAACAAATCATTTAAATACAAGCAGCAGCACAAATAAATACTATTGAGCAAAGATACTTATTAAATAAACTATGCTTTTCAGGTTTTTCCGGTACGTCTAACATTCGTTTTCAGGTAAAGAAATTGATCAAATGTAAAATAACATTGCATATTTGAGTGTATAAAATAAAGATTAATCCTATTAAACTTACAAAAGCTATTCAAATCACAGCAGTGAGTGATGTCCTTGTCTTTTGTTGTTTGACATTAAACAGACAGCAGTAAAGGCTACTGCCCCTTTAAGACCTAATGCATGGATATACGTCGTCTTTCTCAACTTTTTAAAGTTTACTTAAGGCGTATACAGACTATGTCTGCTAGAATACTCATCAAGATGGACATGTTGACATACTTTTTGTGTGAGTTTGTCCGTTCAAGAGCAAGACTTGAAAGAGAACTCAATAGTTGCGCGCTGTGAGTCGTGTGCGCGCTTTCGGATGAGTGCACAGAGACACATTTTCTCACAACGCGCGTGACTTCTCATTCGCGTCTTCTGGCACTACACCCAGGTGATGACAGCGAAAATGACTGGACATATTCGAACATACGGCTGCACTCGCATGCATTGAACAAAGTTAACAAAGAGAGAATTATTTAAAAAATATAATATATAATATATATATATATTTGAAGGACTTTTACACGGCACCCCTGCTCTCGTCACACAGCACCCCGGTTGGGAAACACTGCATTAGACCATAAGCCTTGACAAAATTCCCCAAACCACCCGAAAGTAATTCATATGTTGTCTAGGAAATATCCAAAGCCTGGTTAAATTGTTTCTAATGAGAACAATAGCTGTCACAGTCCCGCGGAGTCAGTGATTGTTCATATTCGGACAGTTCCGACCTTCTTCTGCATACATGTTTAAAAAATCCCTCCAAAAACATGCTTGTCAACATTGCGTCCAGCGCCTTTTTTTGCCTCCAGCTAAGCCCCGCCCACCATGAAACGTTGCAATGTTTACAAACTTTTAAGGGGTCTATAGGTGGAGTAATGTATAGTGGGATCAAAGTAGTGTAGATGGGCAAGCCATGTAATGCCCGAATAAAGACTAATAGCGGCTGAATAAAAAAAATAAAATAAAAAAAAATATGATAAAAAAAAATTATGATACAGAAGTATATCTCATACCCAGCAGGGGTGTGAAAGGTTTGTCGAGTGAGAACAATAGAAACATGAATGGGGCAGTTCACCACACCAGACATAGACATTACAGGGCAAACAAATATTTGATTAGCATATTATCAGCCTTCTCTAAAAACCTCACATGACATGGCCTTAGAAAATGTTAGTTTTAGAGATAACCTCCTCAGATTTGAAATGAAGCAGGACCACACTTGTGACTTCAGCTTCATTGTGTTTCTAATTTCCACACTACAGCCACATCATATTTGTATAAATTTAAAAATATATTCTTAATATTTTTAGAATATTTTTATGTTTGAGCTTCTATTTTCCATATTAATAACCGTCTGAGGAATTCTTGAACTGTAAAGCCTCAAGAGTTGCCTTTCTAAATATATGTTGGTTATATCTATTCAGAATGACTTATGAGCAGCAACCTTTTAAATTTGGGTATGTTACCGTATTTCCTCAAATAAAAGCCGGGGCCTTTATTTACCTGAACTGCAGAAGGTCACCGGCTTTTACTTGAAGCAGGCTTGTATTAGGGGCCGGCCTGTATTTCGAATTCCATCTATTTGAAAAAAATTATTGTTTTAAATAAACCGTTTTAAATGAAAAGCGATAGCATTCCAGAGGACCGATATCAGGGACGCGGAAAGTGGGGTGGTTTCAAAGAATTGCAAATGCAATGCAATTTTTTCCCCATTTTATTTATTTTTAGAATTTAATAATTTATTTGTAATAAACATTTTAAGTGGCCCATTAAAAAGTATTATTTAAACATACATGAGATCATATTGTGACTGTTGCGGTGTGCGTTGAAAGAGTGGTAATATTTCCTCCAGTGGAGAGCGCCTTACTGATTCTGTTAATTTAAGCCGTTGTTCACTCGGCGCGGCCATGTCATTGACTGTTATAGGCTATTTGCTTATTATTTATTGAATCCGGGCAATTTGGTTGATAAAACAGCTTAAAATTAAGATACAATTTAAACGAAACAAAATTCACTTTAAAGAAATGCTTTCAACAAAACAAATTATTGAAGTGTTATTGAACTTATTGAAGACCCCCGTCTTCTGACATTATGCATCTTATGTGTCCTGTTCACTTTTCAACGTAAATGAAATTATAAAATAACATTATCATATTTAAACTGAAACTAATTATGTGTTTTAATGGCTTAAAGTATAGTAGGCTACAGAGAAATGTCATGTCGGACGTCACGTCATTTTACTGCTGAGCGGTTCATGAGTGAAGCTCCGCTTTGCTCACATGCTCTGTTAAGGTAGGCAGGTTTTTTGCATTAATTTTTATTTCCTGTCACTGTACAAGCTCGTTTATTTAAATGACTGTGTAAACCTTTTATTTAAAGATTTAATGTAGGCCACACTCCATTGCATTACGATTGCAAGAAGAATCAACATTGTGAAAAATTTGATTTGCAGTCAAATGTCCCGGTGTGTACGCGGTTTAAAAGAGTGTTCTCACTGATATATTTGGGGTTTTTTTCATGTTTTATAGACTCGATATAAACACTACAATTTCATTATTTTACTAACCCAACTACTGTGCTTTCTATATTCCACATGAGGGAAAAAAGCTTCCTTCCACTTAAGAAGAGTTGTGTTCCTTTAAGCACTTTTTATTTTAATATACCCAACTTTTTTACCCAACTACCCAATATTTTTCTAACCCAACTAATTACTCATTGATCGTACTTTTCTTTATCAGTTACGGAGCTATTCGATTTTGATTTTGCATATTGTTTTTTAAACGTTCGTTCGTGTAGTTCAAATGACCACTTTACAATATTTCAATAACACAATTTATTTTGAAGCCTATGCTGTTTTCTTGTACAAAATAAAATATTTTAAGTTAAATGCAGAGTAAGATGTGTAAAAAAGACAAGAGGCTAAGAGATTGTCAAGATCATTTGTGTAGCCTGCCTGACATGGTATTTTCACAGCCTAACACACGTCACATCTCTCATAGACTACAGAATTTAAAATGGCATTTATGCATCAGTTATTTTCTCAATTTAATTTACAGATCAATCCCTGCAAAGTGTTTAGGTTAAGTATAGAAGAGACCAGGATTAGTGTGCGTCGCACTCTCAAGACTCACAGCGGGGGGCGATGTCACGATGGTTTCGCTCCTTCGGCACAACCTTACTGTACATTACGATGAACTTGAATGCACATGAAATGAAAGGCATTTAGGAGATTATCCACACAAATTTTTACCTTTATTTGTTCGTGCTGGCCACGCCCCCGGCCACTATCAGAGGCCCGGCGTTTAATTGACTACAGGCTTTTATTTGAGGAAATACAGTATTTATGCCCCACTAGCCAAAACGGGGCATGTGGGAGAAGGGGTTAAACCAGGTGTATTCCCCAAAACTCCTGACTCACTTCAACAGACAGCACCTGGCCCTGTCAGACAGAACAGTTTCAATTTGGAAGAGAGAAGTCAGTCATACAAATCAGGTACAAAAAAAAAAAAAAACGATCTGGCCTGAGGGATGGAAAGTCGAGGAGTGCTCAGGACTAAGAAAACACTGTGGTGTGGAAAACAATTATGAAAATGTTCATCTTGATGCCTTTAAATAAAATAAAAAACAGTAATAACGTGATTATGCAAGGACTGACAGATGGAGGTCTCCATTCAAGTGATCATCAATTACAGGCACCCAAACATTATTCATGTGTTTATACGCTAGAGGCTAACAAGAGCTGACTGCTTCCAGACAACCGCAGTCACATCTATGGCTGGGAGGCTGTTGCCGGGGGGCTGGTGTCAAGGTGACTGAAGCAGAGGCTTTGAAAGAGGATGCTGAAGGGAGACGGTTGTGATGGTAATGGAGGGGATCTTTAATAGGGCCACAGAGCTCAGCAGGGCCGAGCTGACAACCAAGCACAACAGGTTGCATTCCAACTCGGAACACAAATGACTTTACAAAGGAAAGACATACATAGAGGGCAGCCTTTCATCTGCTACATAAAAATCATTACTAACCTTGATTTGTGCTATATGGCATGGATCTTCTGCCAATTAATGTTTGATCACAAATTATTTTTTGATTTAAAAACAAAATTATAATATGGGGAAAACATAGCCTGACATCGTCATACTCAGATTCTAGTCAGAATATGAGTCTGATACTGCTCCATTGGGCTGTCGTGTTAATTTTGTCACCTATTTTTAATTTAGTCTTAGTCTTGTGCCAAATGTCCTTGTTAGTTTTAGTCATATTTAATAATTCACATATCTTTTTTTGTTAGTCAAGTGTTAGCATTTTAAATATCCACAATAAATGAACAAAATAACCAAAACAAAAAAAGCAATGGACTCTCAGTCTGTTAACAAAAATGCACTTGAATAAACAGCTGGGAAAACTGCAATGGATGATTGTGTTTTAGGTAGTGCTGGGAATCGATTAAAAAAATTTTTACGAATTAATCAAAAAAAAAATTCTGTAATTAATCACGATTAATTTGTTTTTAATGATTTGATATTGTAATAATTTCAGTTACTCTCCAAATTAATGTAGAAACAATTTACTCAGCTCATACAGTGTATGTTATTGATTTCACTGCTTTAAAATTTACTAAAAATTTTTAATGTAAAAATGTTTCACCAAAAAAAATTTAGTAAATCATAGTAAACGAGTGTAGGATGCATCTGGTTAAGAATATTTTTTTTTTTTTTTACTTTAAAAAGGTAAACATAGTACAACCTAAAACTAAAACTACAACCAATAAAATAATAGTAATACCTAAACATTGCGTTCATGTTAATATTGAGGTCAAAGTCCACTTGCCTTGAATTGAAAGATTTGAACCGTTTCCCCCTATTACAGCGACTTTCTTCTTGCATGTTCTGCAGACAGGGTGATCATACTCGATTTCCCTCAGGACTTTTGTAAAACCCAAAATATGACCACACCTCAGATTTGATCCTTTTAGAATCCTGAAAAATCCCTGAGCACAGTCACTGCCTTCTGCCATTCCTTCTCATTCAAAAAACAACATTTTGCGCTGCGCCTGTGCCAGACTGACGATGGATGGACATGATTTAGCGTGAGTTTTCAAAATCGTGATAATCAAATGCGGTTTTAATGACAATTACATTTTAAACGATACTAACCATCAGTACATTTTATCGTGGTTTATCGGGAAACCGGTAATCGTTCCATCTAGGGCTGCAATGACGCGTCGACGTCGTCGATGACGTCGACTACAAAAATATGTCGACGTGCGTGAAATGCATCGACGCGTCGGCGGCACTTTATTAACGTTCTAGAATGGAACAGAAGATCTAGAATAATGGCAGATTCTGCTCCCGGGCATAGTGAAAATTATCATTTATCATATAAAGCCAGACCGCGACATTCAAAAGTGTGGGAGTACTTTAAACAGAAGCCGAATAAAACTGCTTTGTTCGCTCTGTAATGCCGGTTTCACACTGCGCGCGGTGGCAGAGCAGAAGCTGTGCGCGTGGAGAGCGGGAGCTTTCACACTGCAGTCAGTGTTGCCAAGTCCCGGTTTTTTCCACGGAATTGGGCTACTTCTACACTGTTGCCGCGGGCTGTGTCTTATGTCCGCGGGTTGAAGCGATCCCAACTATGTGATATTTAGCCCCGGGAATGAGAATTTTAGCAGGGAGCCCTGCAAAAAAAACACACATATTTAACCCCCCCGAACGCGATGTTTACCGGAGAACCTCCCCGAAACGCGATTGGGCTTGTTTTGGGCTAGTTTTGAGTAACAAATGGGTGGGTTTTGTTGTGAAAACCTGGCAACCCTGCTGCCAGTGTTCTCTCCAGTGTTCTCTCGCGCAGCTGAACCGTGGCGCGTGTATTGCAACAGACGGTCACATTTTCCGGGGTTCTTCTCCGACCCCAGTACGTCTCGTGCTTTTATTTATTTTGGGCTGCATATATCTCCTGTTAATGCGACCTGGTTCCCCTCTGTCCCAAACACATATGCATAATAACATGCTGTATATGGGTAGTTTGCATGATTAAAGTAACATTAAAGTTAAGATATGCCTCTAGCTTTAATCATTTAAATGTGTCTTTGAAGTTTGGGCAAAAACTTCTGGCAGCTTTAGTCGTTGTTTATGCACATGTATCTTCAAAATAGACGACAAGTTATACTATATTAAAACTATGCTGAAAGCTCCTGTATGTGAACCTTTTGCAGATAAATACAAGTGCATTTTCGTTTACTATTGACACAAATCAATAAGTAAATCATACTCAACTACTATAGTAAACAACTTTTCCTAATTAGGCCTACTCTGTATACATTTTATGATGAATAGTATCATTATATATTATGTTTAAAAAGCTTCTTGTGTTCATATATTTCATTATAAAATGGCATACTATGTACACTACCCTTCCTGAAATACAATTAATATTGTCATCGTTCATTGATTTCATGTTAAAATAATATACAAATTCACTACCCTCTTTGAAATACAATAATCAGTAAAAAAAATCATAAAATTAATCTGGAAAAATAATCGTTAGATTAGTCGACTAATCGAAAAAAATAATCGTTAGATTAGTCGACAGAAAAAATAATCGTTAGTTGCAGCTCTAGTTCCATCCCTAGTTGACAACCTATACAGCACACAGAGGAGCAACTGCTGGAACGTGAGCAAACGCGAGAGATGCATTTGTATTTAATTCAGATAAAGTACATCGCACATACAGATCTACATTTTGAGCTAATCATTCATCATAGTAACATAGCTTGTTTTATTAAGTTAGGAGCTATAAATATGATTAAAGTGTGAGATTTCTGTTAAAATGCAACAAAACTGGACAGGTAAATCATTTCATATTTAATGGTTGTCAGCTCATCTCTCCGCTGCTCCACAGGAAATGGGCTTTTTTCTTCTAAAATCCTCTTGAACATCTAACTAATTAAAATCACAATTGTGTTTTACAATGAAACATGACGTGTGCATGTGTTTTAATTGCCTACTTATTTGATAAAGGTAAAACATTTATAGCTTGATTGCATCATTATAATGTTTTACCTTCTTTTCCCTGCAAAGTCTATTTGCTGCTGCACCATGTGAGACTCATTTGATCTTGCCATTGAACAGCTTAAATTTCTACATCGTTTGTTATTTAAACTACGCAATACTTTCCCACATGAAGCAATAACACCATCTAGTTCATAGCTTTTTAAATTGATCATATGACCCCAAGAATGACTTTAGAAGCTCATTTGAAAGGATAATTTCAACTACATAAAACAGCATACTATTTTCACAACATTTCCAAGGTACGTAATATTATATCATATGCTTATCTTTAAAGTGTTTTGTCTGGCCAACCTAAAGGTCATTTGAATTCATTTTATCATACAGATTCATATCTAACAGTACTACTGGGACTGTTGACCTTGGTCCTATGTAGCTTAGGTACACAAAAAGGGCAAGGAAAGACCATTTTCCAAACTGCTTCTTTCCATCTAGTTAAGTTCGTCAACGCTTTATGATGTGTTGGGTATGTAGGGACGCCCAACTTCCCTGTGCAGTGGGATAAAAGCAGTAACTACTGATAACAGGAGGACACACAACTCTTGCTGGCTAGAACACTTCAGGAGAATTTAAGGAGGTGTGCACATAATAAAGGTCTTAGTTTGTCATGCAAAACAATTCTTCAATTAGCATTTAACTTTTTTTTTTAAACACTAGGGGAGAACAAGGCAAGAAAAAAAAAAGGTTGTTTTAATGTGTTTTTTTTCAGCTAGCTCACGTCTGATGAAGAACACCCCCTATTAATATACACCAGACCACAGGCACTTAAAGAAAACAACCTCCATATTTGTTTTCATTTATGTCTGTTTTGCACTAGCAATTCTTAATTGCATTCCAGTAATGCATTTGTGCATAGAAATATCTCAATACACTGCTGCTTTTTGGCAAAAACAAATGATGAACCATACAATGTGTATGCAGATTAATATGTCTGTTCTTAATGTGTCTGTCCTTATTTGTGAGCTATAAACACAAATCTCTGACCTCATCCTTTTAAAACAAACATGCACACATGCTTATCACCAGAACCAAAACCTGTTTTGCAGGAGAGGAAATAATGGATTCAAACGTGTTTAAATCTGTTAAATAGAGCTGAGAGTACTACACTACTCGTGGCTTATAGCAGGGTTGGGCAAAATTCACAGTTGAAGAACTGGTTCCCTTTCCATCCATTAGTGTGAATTTGAATTGAACTGGCACATAGGAAGTTGAAATGGAACTATTAGGATGGAAATCCGACACAAATATATCTTTGGCCTAATAAACCTTTAAACTTTTTTATAAGACTTTATGAAACTTGAATTTCAAGTACATTCAAGGATTAGTTCACCCCGAAATTAAAATTCTGATAATTTACTCACCCCAATGCCATCCAAGATGTTCATGTCTTTCTTTCTTCAATCGAAAAGAAATTAAGTATTTTGAAGAAAACCTCCAGGATTGTTCATCGTATAATAGTTTTCAGTTGCAACCAAAATGCTGAAGGTCCAAATCAATCCAGTTTCAAAGCGCTTCGGTGGATTCCAGAGGCTCTGCGTGATCCCAGATGAGGAATAGGGTCTTATCAAGCGAAATGATCGGTCATTTAAAAAAAAAAAATTTATTTAAATGAATATACTTTTTAAACTAAATTGTTCATTTTGTGCAGCCCTGCGAGGTGCTAAGGGTGACGTCGGAATGGTCACGCTAGACGTAGGCAGAAGCACCGCCCCGTGTTAACAAAAGGCTTGTTTGAAGACTAATACAAACGCCCTTTAGAAAAAAAAAAAAAAAGGTAAAATCCCTAATATCCCTAATTTTGAAGTTGAAAATTGCTTGTTTTTGGTAAAGCACGTTTGTATTAGTCTTCACACAAGCACTTTGTAAACACAGGGATAAGACCCTATTCCTCATCCGGGATCACGCAGATCCTCTGGAATCCATCAAAGCGCTTTGAAACTACATTGATTTGGACCTTCAGCATTTTTGTTGCAACCTAAAACTATTAGATGATGAAAAACCCTGGAACGTTTTCTTCAAAATACTTAATTTCTTTTTGACTGAAGAAAGAACGACATGAACATCTTGGATGAGATGGGGGTGAATAAATTATCAAAACATTTTCATTATGGGGTTAACTAATCCTTTCAGTTTGCTAGCTTACTTCAAACTTGATTTAAATTCAGGAAATGAATTCAAATTTAAAAGGCATTCTCTTTCTGAATGGTACACAACTATTGATTGTAGTGACTGTCTTGTTTTGTCACACAACTCTGTGAATGCTAGGGAATTATAAACAAAGCGGCGAACAAATCTCTAGTTTAAAGCCTTATCAATGGATTCTCTTTTTTTTTTTTTTTTAAAGGGTCTAAGTTACTATTGATGGAAGGATCCTCAAGTCATTGGAGAGGGTCCAATGGAGTGCTGAGGGATTTTTGATACATCTTTGTCTTCTGCTTCCAGTGCCCTTTCAAAACACCACCTCTGACCCTCCTCTTGGCACGCAAGAACCTCTGGGGTTTCTGAACAAACTCAACAGGTTAAATTTCACATTGAACATATTACAGCTAAGAGTTTGAGTTTCACTTGAGTTTCAACAGATCTCATTAATTCTACAGAAACTGAAATCATATCACATTATCATTATAGTGCTGCTCACTGCATAGATATAACTGGATAACATTATGGTGGCTGTGAGATGTGTTGTAATCACAAATCTCAGATGCCATGTCACAGTTAGTGATGCAACGATTATAGATTTTTTTGGTATGATTATAGTCTAAGAAATAATCACGGTTTCACGATTATTTCACAACAATGTATAAAATCAAATAAACACTCTTTAGATTTTAGTGTTATTTTTTGCTACCTTTTGAACCAAAAAATAACACAAAATAATAATAATAATAATAATAATAATAATAAAGACAAAAGTCCATATCTCCCTTTGGAATTAAAGAAAGAAATTAACCTTCTGGACCCGAAGGGTATTTTGTGGCCCTAAAGAAGTTTGACATGCTCTGAAATGTGTTTTTCAGTTGCTTTAAAGCATATTAATGGCTAAAGTCTGATCACACTGTATTCAGCACAACAGGGCTACAGTTATACGCGAGCAACATGTACATAAAAGTTTGTAGTTTTGAGAAAATGTTTATGCGTAGTTTTTGATAAAACTAAAATGTTAAGTTAATGAAATCAGGCCATATAACGAAAAACATTTGTTCACAAGGCTTTTCAGAACTGGATGTTGTGAGTTTTTTCTTCAAAATAATGTGAAAACCATTTTGATCACTTATTCATACAAAACATTATAGTCATTTAACTTTTGTAAGACACTTATTGTCAAAATGGCTGTATGCGGAGAGGGTGTGGATCATCATGAATAATGCTGTGATTCACATCTGAGGCGTCACAACCCCTCCCCTGGGAATATCAATGAGGAATGTGACAGAGGGAACTATAGAGAATGAAGGTGAGGAGACTTAATGACTGAATGTATTGTTTGCTTATTCACAAAATCACGTTTAATTTAAAAGTAGTAATCTGACTATACATTTTCTTTACATAAAGACTTAAGACCTACAGTACCGTTCAAAAGTTTTGCAGGTTTGCCCACTTACAAAGCATGTAGAAGTCTGTAATTTTTATCATAGGTACTCTTCAACTGGGAGCGACGGAATCTAAAACAAAAATCCAGAAAATCACATTGTATGATTTTTAAGTAATTAATTAGAATTTTATTGCATGATAAGTATTTGATACATCAGAAAAGCAGAACTTAATATTTGGTACATAAACCTTTGTTTGCAATTACAGAGATCATACGTTTCTAGTAGTTCTTGACCAGGTTCGCACACACTGTAGCAGGGATTTTGGCCCACTCCTCCATACAAACCATCCAGATCCTTCAGGTTTCGAAGCTGTCGCTGGGCAATACAGACTTTCAGCCCCCTCCAAAGATTTTCTATTGGGTTCAGGTCTGGAGACTGGCTAGGCCACTCCAGGACCTTGAGATGCTTCTTACGGAGCCACTCCTTAGTTGCCCTGGCTGTGTGTTTCGGGTCGTTGTCATGCTGGAAGACCCAAGCACGACCCCATCTTCAATGCTCTTACTGAGGGAAGGAGGTTGTTGGCCAAGATCTCGCGATACATGGCCCCATCCATCCTCCCCTCAATATGGTGCAGTCGTCCTGTCCCCTTTGCAGAAAAGCATCCCCAATGAATTATTTTTCCACCTCCATGCTTCACGGTTGGGATGCTGTTCTTGGGTTTGTACTCATCCTTCTTCCTCCAAACACGGCGAGTGGAGTTTAGATCAAAAAGCTCTATTTTTGTCTCATCAGACCACAGGACCTTCTCCCATTCCTCCTCTGGATCATCCAGATGGTCATTGGCAAACTTCAGACGGGCCTGGACATGCGCTGGCTTAAGCAGGGGGACCTTGCGTGCGCTGCAGGATTTTAATCCATGACTGCGTAGTGTGTTACTAATGGTTTTCTTTGAGAATGTGGTCCAAGCTCTCTTCAGGTCATTGACCAGGTCCTGCCATGTAGTTCTGAGCTGATCCCTCACCTTCCTAATGATCACTGATGCCCCCCGAGACGAGATCTTGGATGGTGCCCCAGACAGAGGGAGATTGACCATCATCTTGAACTTCTTCCATTTTCTAATAATTGCACCAACATTTGTTGCCTTCTCACCAAGCTGCTTGCCTATTGTCCTGTAGCCCATCCCAGCCTTGTGCAGGTCTACAATTTTATCAGCATATTACAATGATTTCTGAAGGATCATGTGAAACCGAAGACCGGAATTGTAAAAATATATCCAAATAGAAAACAATTATTTTAAAAATTACTGTTTTTGCTGCGTTTTGGATTAAATAAATGCAGCCTTGTTAAGCAGAATAATATTTTTTGAAAATATTAGAAAATCAAAAACTTTTGAACGGTTGTGTATACATGGATTTACACATGAAACAACACAGAGCAGTGGTAAAAAATACAGCGCAAAAGAGACATTCAGGGCAAAAGTGCAAACAGAGACAGTGCAAGATGAACGAAAACTAATTAGTCTTGGGCCATTAATGGAGATAGTGCACCACGAACACATTACACATTCATTGATCGTGCATACAGCACATTTTACACATTTACACCCGAACAGATATTTGAGAGCACAAGCTCCGTTGATGATCATGAGAGTAAATAAAACTAAATGACTCACTCATCCGAAATTGTATCCCCGGCTGGATCAAGTCACTCTTCAAAATGCAAGCGTTCATCGTCAGAGTCCTGCTCTTCTTCGGAAGAGGAAAATGTGAACTGTTCGTCACTGTCCAGGACCATCTCAAGAGCTTATTGTTTGGGTCACTGATAAATTCAAACGTGCTTCTGGGCTTTGGCTGGCGCTGAGCCAGTGGTTTTCATATATCACTATTCATATATCACTATTCAACCACAATGTTTATTTGAGGTTTCAGAGATTTAAATCTACATTTAAATGAATTGCTAGCCTATATAAAAAACGCATGTATAGTTTGTTAAAGGTCCCTAAATTCAAAACACTGATATCTAGGGAAGCTGCAATAATAATTTACATTACATTTTACATTTGGCAGACGCTTTTATCCAAAGCGATATTACATTGCATTAAAGGTACACATTTTACATTTTGTCAGTTCTTGCTTTCCCTGGGAATTGAACCCATGGCCATGGCGTTGTTAGCGCCATGCTCTACTGTGTAAGCTACAGGAAACCCTAATGCTTTCAATTATAATTTAAATTAAATTAATGTTTATTCATATCAGATACACATTGTGCATGAAACAAAGTTTGTTCTTCTCCCATGTTTACTGGTCACTTACTTCTATGTATTTTGGGGAAAATTGATGGATTTACGTGATGTTAACTGATCCACTGAATTGCAAACTCATTGCGCATTATATCAACTAACATGATCATTATAAAGGTGTTAAAACGACAAAACACATTAACTTCCACATATTTGACAATCGAAATATATAAATTCACGATATAGTTAACAAGTTTGTAAATATTTTGAATAAAAAAAAGGAAAAACAAAATAAACACGATACTTGTATGTATTGTGACTGCATAACGCGTCGGCATGGAAATAATATGTTCCTAAATAATGGTCGCTTTAAAACAAAACCTCACGTTGGGGGCTCAGCTATAGACTGCCGACTTCAGGCATTTCTTTGGTGGAAATAAATTTTTGCTGTTTGGTCCCTCTGCCACAGTTAATCTAGTACAGTACTAGTATCCTCCGTGTTTCTGATAAGCACAGCACTTTAAGATAGTGCACCGCTGGTGTAACTTTATTTTCGTTTTTTGCAAATTGCAACAGTACCGTTCTGTGCCAAAGAAACACTCGGTGTAGCAGAGCCTTTACGGTTAATTAACTGTGACGTTGTTAAGCGTGGTTAAATCGAAAAATCGGTTAATCGCTGCATCCCTAAATCACGGGTAAGAGAGGAAAGCACAGAGGAAATTTTACCTGCCATCAATTTCTAATGTGTGATTGTTTAGGCCTGATGAATAGATGGGTGGAATTTTAGCTTCTCTGTCAGGCTACTCAAATGAGCAGGAAATATCCACATTAATTGACCAAGTAAATCTATGCAGATATAAACCTGCAATTGGACTTAACAGTGGGCTGCAATATGCTTCTGCTGCCATGGCAACTTGCTATAGTGGGTATTCAAATTTCACTTTAAACAGCTAGGCTCTTGTCCACAGTATTACATGGTAAATTAGCTCTTTTCATTCATATGTATAAATGGCACTTTTAAGTTATATTATAGCCTTGGAACATTCATTATATTTTCAAGTTCGGGGTCTGTAAGATTTTTTTTTCTTTAAGAAAATTTATACTTTTATTTAGCTGGTTTACATTAAGTGATCAAAAGTGACAATAAAGACGTTTATGTTACAAAAGATTCCCATTTCAAATACATTTTTCTTTTGAGCTTTCTATTGATCTAAGATTCCTGGGGGAAAAATAATGTGACAACAGTAAATACAGATGTAATGGATGCTAAAAAAAATTCAGTTATTTAAAACTGTAATATTTCACAATATTACTGTTTTTACTGTAATTTTTATCAAATAAATGTAGCCTTGGTTAACAATATAGATTTTCAATCAAACTGTAAGAAAAGTTCATTCATTTGTAATGTCTCTTATAATACTAACTGTTAGTGGCAATAGCAAGCAAAATTATAATTAGGGATGCACCGATACCCCTTTTTTCAGACCAAGTACAAGTACTTACATTTGGGTACTTGCCGATACCAAGTACCGATACGATTACTTAATAATAGCATTACAGTTCTTCTAACAAGGTTTTAATTTATCATCAGATGTTTTTCACTTTCTGACAGTAACAAAGTAAATATACAAATTAATACTGTTGCTGACATTTTAACATTCAACTTGGTGTTTTCCTAAACAAACACGGCACTGCTGCCCATTTCACATAAATGTAACCTTTAACACATTCAGTGGATTTCAGTACCACACAACATAGTAGCAGAACAACTGAAATTATTATATGCATGTATCATATATAGCCATACAGCCTTTTTCGGAAAAGTGAGGCAGGTTCTTTTTGATGAAAAGAAGCTTCTCTGCATTATCCGCTATGAGCCTGTTTCTGTTTCCATTTACAATGTGTGACACTGAGCTAGGGATGTGCGAGACTAGCCGATTAAACGTTAGTGCTGCTGCTAGATGACTTGGAAAATACTAGTCGGTTACATTTTTTTTGCACATTTAATGTTTTGCTTTATATAATTTTTTTTGGCAAAGGCTATGTTTAAATTACCGTCGTGTTAATGTTATATCTTGAAATTAAGGTTTTGCATGCTTGGTTTTCTCTGGCGCTCACGGAGGCTTCAGATAAATGTCCAAGAGGATGAGCAAGTTGAGGGAGGATTTTGAAAGCTTACACAACTTTTGCGTTTTCTTACTTGTCATGTCAAACTAGTATAACAATTAAGCTTGCTTAGGCTTGTTATACTACTGGTTATGAGGGACAATACGGCATGAAATTTTATATCGGATTAAAGGAGAAACATTATAAATGAAACTTACTTTGCCCTTGAACAGTTGTTCTATCAACATCCTAAAGATATGAAAATACAGTTAAATGTATAGTTGTCAGTAGACATGTACCGAAATACGGTAATACGGCACATCACAATAATGAACATGCACAATATTGTTATCGTGGGCACTTCAAAATACCGTGAATAATTATTTATTACGAATTATTCCGATTTTTAGAATGCATTTTAAGAATACTTTACCCATCAACCATTTAAAATGAACAACACGCCAAAGAGGAACGCGCACTGATGTAAACAAACCCAACGTGCATGAGCAGCGCATGGCGGAACGAGTGAAGATGCGCTGAAAAGTGCACATTCACACTCTCTGACAGCAGAGGGCGCTGACGGAAAAGCAGAAACGCAGCCGTTTTCCCGGTAACCATCGCTACTAAACACACAGCCATTCAGAGTTCTGTATTCGCTACGGTGCTCATCACATCACAAAATACTTCATACTTAAAGACTTAAGGCTAGATATTGTTTGAATATGTTCTGATTCTTTGTTGTTCAGTCACACACTTTACAATAAGGCTCCATATTAAAATTAGTTCATTCATTAACAAACTGACAATTACAAATACTTCTAAAGCATTTATTAATCTTAGTTAAAATGTAAATTTCAGCATTTAATAACACATTATTCAAATCAAAAATTGTAACTGTATTTAATGGACCTGAGCTAACACTAACTAACAGTTGCTTTTTTAAAAATAACTTTATCAAAGAAGAATAACTTCTGTAAAAATGTAGCTATTCGCTCTTTGTTGATGTTAATGCATTAACTACTAAGACCTTATTGTAAAGTGTTACCTATTGTTCTTTATAATTCTTTTGCACTTTAATCTGTTTTAATATTTAATTGTGTATTGCTTTATTGTATTTAAATGTTCTGTACTTTTTGTTATAAGAAAGTTATTAAACCTGTTATTGTATGGCAACATGTTTTTTGCAACTTATTTCAATATTGTGATAATACCGTATACCGTGATAAAAGCTTTGGCAATTAATCGCAACATGAAAATGTGATACCGGCACATGACAAGTTGTCAGTACATGACAAGCTTTTTTTGCGATTTTGCTGACCCTCATGTGTGCAGATACTTTTCATACACAAGAAGCATGTTCATACCTGGACACACAAGTAGTTGCTGTGGTAATGAAGAACAATACCTGTGCCCTAATGTGCACTAACTTTTATTTGAGGAAATCTGTTTATAATATAGGCTATAAGGTTTGACTTATTGATCCTGTGCTGTCTATTGACTCGCTGATTTGAATCAATGTCTATAAAGGCAAACGTTGCTTCAGTGAATGCTCAAGTTTAATACAATGATCATAATGCAAGGGAAGCATTTGCATGTGATTATTTTTAGCGGCATTCAGTATGGCATTTGAATATTCATAGTTTAAGTGTTCTTTCAAATGGATCGCACATCCTTACGAAACAGACTTTCACTTTCAACACTACTCACTACCGAGAGGTAGTGCATGACGAGAGGTTAAGCTTGGTTTGTACTCGCCGCGTCCGCACTTGTGCGAAGGTGTGCGCGGCAAAAGTCATAGCAGTCGTGCGCGTTGAGAGCGTGAGACCCCTTTTCACTTAGCGGTGTGCACGGCGAAGTATTAAACTATCCGCGTGGCTCCGCATCCGAAGATGCTTTGCCATTAAGTGGTATCAGGTGCGGTTGTATCGGGGTAGTTTTACGAGTACGAGTACTTAAGCACAGTATCGGACCAACACCAGAGTACTGTGCATCCCTAATCATAATTGACCTTTACCCTGCATAAAATATTCTTAAATTACTTTATAATATTACTTAAATTCATATTGCTTAAATTATCATTACAAGATGACCGGACAACATTTCACAAAATTCCAACAAAGTACACTCTGAGCCATGGGTGTGAAAACAACTTGAATTGATTTGGGGTGGAATTTGAGGAGTGGTTGAGTACAAGCTGCAAAGTCTAAAGGCTGATATAAGAGATGGAAATTGTGGTTTCCTAAGAAAACTCAATCATAGATAAAGACCAAAGACAATATAAATCGACCATAAATAGAACACAAATATCCGCTGGCTGAACCTATAACTCTCGAATGGACTGTAATGGTACTAGCTTTAGCGGTTTGTGTTTTGCTGTAATGCAAACAGGAGAGGCTTGGATTTAAAAAAATATTACAGCATACCAGTGATGATTCATTTTCCCTCACAAGCCAAGTATGCAATAAGAGCTAACATCGAGAATCCAGTGCCAAACTAATACGCCTCTAATGTCAATTTCAATGTTTTGCCTCTTTTGACAAATGTATGAATGTATCTAGACTTACACACCCCAGACAAACCCTGTTTATGCTATGTGATAAGATAAAACTTAAAGGTAAAACATATCAAATGGTCTCCACAGCACTGAAAGAAATGCTACTTTGCTTTTTCAACCCACTATAATTATGCCCCCTTCAATAAAATGAGTCATTTCTTGTGTGGGGAAGTCTGTACAGCTGTCCTTCATTACTAAATGGAACAGAGTGATGATCTAAAATGTAATTAAGGACACGGTGTGGAGCAAATTTCAATGCTAGAATGATCCAACAGAGCCCATATGCTGATGTTGAGAGGAGAGCCCTACCGGTGTTTGCTTAGCGCGGCCGTGCTGTTCATCAGGGCAACAGCAAAGCCTAATCTCACCTTGCACCGACAAAGGTGAAATAAGACAGTCTAGATGGCGTGACAAACTTGTTTATGATTAAATATCACTAAGGTCGTTGGGTAGGAGGACTGCCCTTCTGTTAACTGGACTGCTTATTCAGTGAGTGCTCGTGAATATCTTTAAAAAGGCAGCATGAAGGTTCAGCTTTTCTTTAGATAAGCCATGTCACCTTTAGTGCCAAGTAAGGATCCTAAATCCAAAGAATTGTTCAAGGGTTGACCGTAAACAACCTTCCTGATCCACAGAGCAAAACAAGACCAGATCCCGAGAGTAGAATGATCCTGTCATCAAGTGTCACTTAACAGGGAGGATTTTGAAAGCTTACACAACTTTTGCGTTTTCTTACTTGTCATGTCAAACTAGTATAACAATTAAGCTTGCTTAGGCTTGTTATACTACTGGTTATGAGGGACAATAAGGCATGAAATTTTATATCGGATTAAAGGAGAAACATTATAAATGAAACTTACTTTGCCCTTGAACAGTTGTTCTATCAACATCCTAAAGATTTGAAAATACGGTTAAATGTATAGTTGTCAGTAGACATGTACCGAAATACGGTAATACGACACATCACAATAATGAACATGCACAATATTGTTATCGTGGGCACTTCAAAATACCGTGAATAATTATTTATTACGAATTATTCAGATTTTTAGAATGCATTTTAAGAATACTTTACCCATCAACCATTTAAAATGAACAACACGCCAAAGAGGAACGCGCACTGATGTAAACAAACCCAACGTGCATGAGCAGCGCGTGGCGGAACGAGTGAAGGAGATGAGCTGAAAAGTGCACATTCACACTCTCTGACAGCAGAGGGCGCTGACGGAACAGCAGAAACGCAGCCGTTTCCCCGGTAACCCTCGCTACTAAACACACAGCCATTCAGAGTGAAATTTAACGCAAAGCGAAAACTACTCAAATCACACTGTGCATGTGTAATACTTGAGAAGGCTTTTTAACTTTAAATACTTTAGATGCTTAACTAAAAATGCTAAATGTTGGTAGCTTTTGGCATTCATACAGCACTAGCCATGTAATGGAACAAAATAAAAGGCAGAAGAGAGATAAGAAAATGACAGGCTAGATTTAGGGCCATGGTCTAGTGTTTAGCACAAGCTAGCACAAGAACAGTTCCTCTGTAGGGCTTATACTGTACTCAGCATCACAAGTGAAAGGATGAGGGCAGCTATCTATAACAGCACAGAGGCTGCAGAGAAAGCTTCTAGGTGGCTCTGGATCAAGAGAGTGGATCTGTGGGAGTACTGCTAGGGCACAAGCAGAGGCTTGATTAACCTTAGTTGGGTCGCCCGAGTGAGGGTGTCTAATGTTTGAGAGACCCGAAAAACCAAAGGACCTTGGGAAGCATCAGAAGATGTTTCATTACATCTACAAAAAAAAAAAATGTGTCAGAAAGGACTAAAATGTACTATGTAATAGGGATTAAAAACCTCTTAGTTTAAAGAATATTATGAGTTTTGATTGTAAATAAATCAGTATATAAACAAATGAAAATTAATAAAAAATCATAAGTAAATAGTCAAACGTAAAAAGTAAATAGGTAAAACGTTAAATAAGCAAATAAGTAAAAAGAATAAAGTGAATAAATCAAACGGTAAACAAATAAAATAAGCAACTTTGTATGTGCCATAAATAGACCTTAACTTGTATTTAACCCAAAATATTCCCTTTGTGAATCTGAAGGTCAGCTGTGAAACCTAAGACTGAAGAACATTCCAAAGCAGTCTGGAACAAAGTAGCTAAAATGCTTCAATTAGGAAAAGCGGTTAAATTACCAAGAAGTAGGAACATCAAATTACCAAAACACTATCTATAAAAGCCTGTCCCCGAAGACACTCTTGAAAAAGCTGACTGGATGTGAAACCACAAAGCAGCGAACAATCACAGAGCTCAGTAGAAGGGAACAAAAAGCGACCCATCTCAAAAGCTCTGCATAACATTGGCACGTATCTGAGGGTGGCACAAAAGCAGCCATTACTCTAAAGGAACCATGCAAAGCATGTCCGGAGTTGGCTGCAAATGCCCATGTGATCCAGCTGTGACGTAAGAAAAGATTTTGTGGTCAGATGACAAGATGATGGAACTTTTCCAAAGCACAACACTTCCCACAAACATAACACCATGACTACAGGGAAGTATGGTGGTGCAGAGTCATGCTGCAGGGAGTCTTTTAATCAAAATATTTAAAGCTTTCATTGCTGCAAAGGATTCAACAAATATTAAAACGGGATAAAACAAAACCTAAAATATGCAACATATTTCAATGTGGCTTTTTGGTAAATAATAGTTTCTAATATAAATCAATAAAAAAAATTTAATTCAAAAATGTAATTCCGTTGAAATAAAGAATTGGTTATGTGTCTGAGAATGTTTGCAACACGCACCAGTACTTTCTGCATAGGGCACAACTGTGTCAAGTGGTCGAGCATGTGTAGATGTAGATCTTTAATGCCTCTTACCCTCGATAGGTGAGGTCTTGAGCCTGCGGCAGATCCCTTGCACGTCTCCGTAGCATTCTGCAATCTTGTTGACTGCATCGCCACTGCGGAGCTCCATCAGCTCACGGAGGTGCATCATTGAGCAGCCAAAGTCCCCATCGTGGTCAACCTCAGTGACCGAGTTCCCAGGTGGGTGGTCTGCAGTGTTGTTAGCCATTTTGACAAGATGTGAGACGTCCAATCGATCAGCTTGTAAACGTAAGACTGAGTGATGAAGGTATGCTTCAGGTAGGTGATACAACGTTCCCAAGTTCAAGTGGTTTTGCTGTGCGAGATGTACCACAGAGAAACTGGAACAGAACAAGAAACAGACAGGTTAAAAAAAAAAATTGTATAACAACTAAAAAATGCCCTAATTTCCAAGTTTTAACATTTTGTGACAGAACAGACAGGAAATGTTGACACCATCTAAATGACTAGGGACAAAATGTTGTGCTTGTGAATGAAGCATCATTTTGTGATAAAACAGTGGGGGGAAAAAACTAAATGTTACGTAATACAGATCTGCCTTTTCACACAGCAGTTCTACAAACTTCCTCATGCACTTGAACACTGGCAATATACAAATGCAACCCATAAAATGTACCAAATTGGCACATCTAATGGGAGTCTCCATCTCAGACCCAGTTTCTGTCATACATAAATAATTAACCCCTGGAGGAATCCATAGTTTGGGAGCAAATTAAAGTGTTTACTGATTTGTTGCCAGTCTCCAAGCCCACAGAAGAGGGTGGGAGGAAAACAGAGGTAGAAAGAGAGGGCACTGGGTTCTAAATGAGCTGGCAGCTTAAAAAAAAACCTCTGGCAATATCAGAGATAAGGGGGTCTGTGTTAATGTGAGATACGGGAGCTTTAAACTCTGTTGGGTTTTCTTATGCGCAAAGAAAATAAAAAATGGAGGTCACTCTTTGATGTGTGCTCTCAGTGATCCGAGATGATTTTTTTTACTAGGATTCATATACCAGCGCTATGGCCAATTTCCCACTATCACACATACAGTCAGTGATGGTAGCCATAAAAAGGAAAGCGCTGGATGCTGGAAAGCCCTGAGGTGGATTTTAACTCGGATCGTATTACTTCAGCGTCATTCAAACTTCAGCCTCACTGTACACTGCATTGACCTCTTAACCTCGGAAGAGACATCACACCAGGGTGGTTTTATTCTGAGCAAAGTGACCTGATTCTTGTATGGAAACATGAATGAACTGTTGAGGGAAGAATCATTGACCTTGGCAGTTCTTTTCAGCATTAATTTATCCCTGTGGCTGAAGGTCTCATCATAGTTTAAAGTGCCTAAAGTGAGGTCAAATTTTAAAAACACATCTCCATTGTTCTGTTTTATGAACAAGTGTGTGTTTGAACAAACCACATTAGTCAGAACAGAGTACAGTTTATTGAGTTTAGTTCTAACATTAGTACTAACGTAACGGATGTCTGTAAAATGTCAAAATGTGTAAATGCCACAAGAACAAGCTCTACAATGTTTCCAAACAAATGTCATCCATTGCCCAAGGCATTGAGGGAGGCCATTACCAAGCCTTCAGATTAGCAGAGCACATAAAATGTTTGAGTGCTTCTGTGGAGGGAAAAAAAACCCTCAATCTATAAAGCAATGTCACATGCCATGCTTAAGAGGACCCACCCAAGTTCATCTCTGATAGTAGGAATGGAACTAGGAACTTGATTTTTACATTTTATGAGAAAAAAAAGCCTGTGCAAAACTCACCGCTACAACATTACAGTGTTGCAGGTGGTTTGGTTTGGTTAATGTTTTAGAACAGTTTATGTGGTTGCTTGGGTATTATTCTACCTCAGAAATATTCATTAATAACAAAAACTTGAGTATTATAAGGCATAATTGGCTGAATGGTTGAACCATTTCCAGAAAATATACATACACATACATAAGCACTATTCGTTTAAACCACACAGAACTTGAACATCTTTTTTAGTTACAATTTTGTAACTCTTTTTGTTAATAAAAGTAAATTTACATCTGCATCTCAAATCAAGTTAAAGCTACTACTACTGTCAAGTGTGCATTTCCAAGAGATTCATCTCTGCAGCATGAAGACCTTGGATAAGTTACACACCACAGTTAAAAAAAATTATTTTAGAAGTTTGTTCAAATTACTCAACTCAAGTATGAGCGATAGTAGTGGTGAAGCTTGCCTCAGGAAACACCACTTGAGCAAATGTTCCTCACAACACTGTGATTACATGCCAGCACTACAATTAGTTGTCTGCACTGTATGACCCAGAGTGAAAAATGCTGTTTAATCATGCTGGATGTACGCAAGGCTAATACCCACCACCCACCAAAAAAGAAAAAGAAAAGAAAACAAGCAACACAAGTTGAAGAAAAAAAAAATGAAATGCCCATTTCAATTACACATACTTCAATGCACTGAATAATACTACCCATGGCGAACTATAAAGCTGTCAAATTGTCAGTAGCTGTAACTCAAGTGGTCAGTGTAGTCCAGTAACATGGTGCCAAAAGCACACACTAATGCAAATCACTCCACCCTTTAATCACCTCTGTAACATTGTTAAGATTCTCATGCCACTTTTTTATATCAAAGAATCACCCATGAAAAACCAGAATGAAAAATAGGGCTGTATCCAACATCATACTATACAAGTGGGTGGTACAATATTCCATGAAAAATACTACAAGATAACCATTTGCCAAGGTCATACTGCTAAACCAATTTGACTACAGACCTTTCGTGTGGAGGCCTGAGTGTTGCACTGACTTTCACATAAGAATGGGGCAATTTATCGCACAGTCCCTTAGGTGCATTTAACAAATCATTTTAAATGCTTTAAACCTTCCTACGATGCATTTAGAGGATGATCTCAGCCCGAAGAGCCATTTGCATGCATCAAAATGAAACGGCTGCAGGCTGGTGTAAGAAGTGCAAAAGGCCCGGCATATAAAACCAGCATTTTCGCTCTGGGTGTATATGGTGAATGTGCAACCAAACAGGTCCAAAGGTTGCTAGCTGACACAACATGGTTGACAGTTTAATATATGTGGAAGAAAAGACCTACTGTGGGCCAATCCATGTGAGCACAACTAAAATATTTATGTCCATTTTAAGGCTGGGTAAAAATAGTTTATGATTATAATCGTCATTTGAAATGATCACAATATTGATTTGTGGCTGCAGGCTGCATGCAAAACCAAGCATACAATACAGCCAAAGTGGTATGAATCTCAAGCAAATGACTCTTATGAGCCATTTAAATGATTTAAAGACATACAGTGTGACTCTTATGAGCAGGCTTTTTTTAATGAATGGTTCAAAAAGGTGAATTATTGATTTAAATCAGTTGTTACCATTTCCTAAAATTAATAAAATAAATAAAAAAGTATTTCAGTATTGAAAAAGCGGAAATCATTTGTTTTGTTTTTTAAACACATTGCAAAGACTGTGAACTGTGTAGTATTGAATTGGGGAGTTATGGATAGTTGCAATCAGGGTATATATACATATACATATACACATATATATATATATACACACATACACACATTTGTTTGTGATTTTTGTGAGATAAAAATGACTGATTTTGTGGAGGTCATTTCCAGACATTTGCATGTTTTTTTCCATAATTAAGGCCTGTACACACGGGGACGAATATCGCACGCGCTTATCGCCAGCGTTTTTCGTGACGTTTTTCGGCGCGTCTTGAGTGTTCACACCCAAGCGATTTCCAATGGCGATGCGCCGAGTGAACGTGCACATTCAGTAGATGCGCTCTCGGTACACAAGGTGGTGCTGCGGCACTTACGCTTCTGACACTCGCTTGTCACACAGAAGAAAAGGAGAGACAGTATTTACGTGCTTGCCAAAACCACAGATATATTACGTCTATGGCAAAACCATTCACACACTTTTTGCTAACTGGCAAGCAGCATTAGCAGCCCATCTTCTTCTTTGTCTACTTACTACTTCTTCGTCGTATCAATGTGTGCTCGGCAAGACCGATTTTGTGCTTGAGCGCCACCAAGTCGTGTTTTACTGTCACTTCAGCAGCTCCAGGCACGTGAACAAAAGCGCTGATCTCATTGGTCGGCCAGTTAACGCGCCGCGTCAAAATAAAAAAACGAACCAGAGGCGTTTTTTTTAAAATGACGCTTTTACGCCTGGCGTTTTACGCGTCGGTTTGAACACTCACATTGGCGCCCATTGTTTAGTCACGAGGCGTTAAACGTCGGCGATAAACGCGCGCGAAAATCGTCCCGGTGTGAACAGGCCTTAAGGATGCCACATTTACCATGTCATTATGTTAGATGCACAATAGTCACACATGACAATAAAACAAACAAAATGTATGAACATATGCAAGGCTCGACATTAAGCCGGTTCACGTGCTTGCCCTTCGGACAAGTAAATCTGTCATTCACTTGTCCGAGTAAAACATTTGCTTGTCCGTTTTTTGTTTTGTTTTTTTTGTAAATATAAAATGTATTCTGAAGTTTATTTAATTTTTTTATTTGATCTAGAAATTAAATTAGAATAAGACGGTATAGGGCTGTTACCAATTAAATTAAATAACTTACACTAAAAAAATTACAACTGCATTAAATAATGTAATGAGATTGTTTTAAATATGTTTGAATATACAAATAAGAAATAAACTAAACCACCAGTAGATGGCAGCAGGTGACCCTCTTAATGAGTGAGCCATTGACTCATTTATATAAACGATTGATTCAAACAGATGAATCATTCAAGAATGAGGCAGTCGTTTACGAATAGTTCATTGAATCTTTGATTCAACTGACTTATTTAAACGCTGAATCACTCAGTAACACACCGTTGCTGTGAGATGCGTTATGGTTCTGCTGTGATCTTTGTTTGGAACTATTTTTGCTGAACTATTTTTACAAAAACTGAATATTGCATCTAAAACGTAAGTAACTTAATGTTAATTAATTGTTTATGGAACTGTCATATGAAATCAGTGTCACATTTTCAATCCTGATGGCATTCAGGAAAACAGCACTCTTGGTTCTGTGATGTTGCTTTACTGTAGGCTATCATATGTTATAAATATAAAAACTCCACAATTTGTAATGTTAACCGTGTATGTTGACTGAGTTTCTTTGTATGAGCGGCACTCATTTGTTGTGATTTCTCCTCGAGAGGCTGCGCGAGCGTCTACAGCGCAATCGTCATTAATGCAGAATTATTGTTGCATTTTGGTGATTTCCTAGTTATTTTTTCACGTTTTAATCAGCTTGTCCGATCGGGCAAGTAAAATTCTCTTTCACTTGCCCCTTCAAAAAATCCACTTGTCCCGGACAAGCGAACAAACCTTAATGTCGAGCCCTGATATGATTGCAAAGCAAAATGGTGTTCTGGCAAGAAGACAATGTCCTGGAGGTCCTCTTGCTGTGATCCATATTTACTATAAAAAGTTATAGCCTATAGAAATTTCATCAGTAAATTGTTGATTTCAAAGCTCATTTGGGTAGTGATGCTCATCATAAAGGCATTACACCCTGTAGCAGTCACCAGACACATGGTTCAGTAAAAAGAGAGGTCGGCGTCTGCTAAAAACCTCAGTGGTGGCGAAATAGTGTGGCTGTGTAAATGGAGAAGAGTGTGCACCAAGTGCGAGCGTGAGGAGGATGGTAAGACACTGAGAGGATTAAAGCATCTGAGCTCAGGCTGTATCACTATGGCTGAACGTGTGGATCAAGCTGGAGAGGACGGAGGGTGGGGAGTGGCTGCGGTAGTGATAGAGAGGCTATGAGACACCAGGGGAGTGCAAAAGTGGGTGGGGACATCTGGGTGAGCGGAAGATGCCAAAGTAAGGGAGAGAGGAAGGAAATAAGAGTGAGGCATTGCTGTGAGATTAAAGCGTATGAGCAGTCACTGGTAGGCAGCAGATGTAAATCATGGCCACATCTGTTTCCTCCGCTGTCCTGCAGCAGTGGTGCCAGCGCAGGCCTTTAGGCCTCATATCCACCTCCACTCCGCTGGGGCTTTGCAGCACCACAAACCCTACACTGCCTCGCCACCTCTTCCTTTCTTCAGTCTTTTGTTCCTCTCTCTTCACCCTCTCACTCGGTCTCTGTCAGGTTTTTATAAGAGTGACTCATCAGTCTACATTGTACCGCAAAAGTAAAACATGCAAGTTAGTGCACATCTAAAAGAAGAGAAAACATCTCAGCTCCCTGCAGACGAAGCCGCTTTATGCTGCTAAAGTCTAAAAATTACAATAATGCTCTTGCTCACTGCTGAAATGTCTGCCGAGTGCAGTCTGCCAGCCATTACCAAAAACCCAATAATGCTGCTTTATCGTTTTAGACTGAGTGTGGTAGTTTTATCTGCCTTTAATCAGAAAGTGAATCAAATTAGGCAGCTACCTAATTCATCTATCAAAATCGTGTGGAAGAGAGCTGGGCGGAAGTCTCAATTATAATTTTTTTGCATTTCAACAATATATGGTTACAGCGAGATGCAACGAAGCAAAGTAGGCCAGTTCAAGCCATGAAAGCCAGAGGGGTGAATCAAACAGTCTGATGCACTCCCAATAATTAAAGGCGGAGCACCGGATGGAGGAAGACATTAAATTACCCCTGAAAGGATGAAGTTCAATTCAGGTAAGGCGGAGGGGAAGCCGTTTACGCAAAGTATTCTAAAAGGAGGACGGTTTATTTTTGAGCATCAGCTTCAATTGTAATAGGCGAAAACATCCATTTGGATCATGGAAATGGCTATGAGGGCTCACAGACAACCAGTAGCTCCCTGGGGAGAGAAATGAAAAATAATAGTGCACAAATAAATAAATAAAAACACACAGGGAACTTGCAAATTCTCATTTTGTAATGTTGGAAAAGCAACAGATGCCCAGTACTGAGTGCATAGTTAGTAATTTTTAACCCTCTAAAGGGGGTGATGATCAGTCAATAGAACCAAAATGGTGGATGTTGTCCCTCTTTCCCTTTTCAAGAAGCTAGACAGACAGGTGATCTGTCTTTGCTTCCCTCAGCTCTTAAAATTTCAGCTTTTCATTCATCAGCTTCCCCTAGATCCCTGACAGGGAGAGCGAGAACCAAATAAGCTGTGGCTGAAACAGATGACAAGGAGGGCTGATCTGAAAAAAGGATGATAGTGGATGTGCATCAAAGTAGACTAGAACGGTCTTTTATTTTTTTTTTAAAAGGCATAGCTGGAAAACGACTGCAAGAGATGGACAGGGAAGCATTTTGACTGAGAGGGGAAGACAGCAAGATGGGAGATGGAAAGGAAAGCATGTCAAACAGACAGATGAGCCGTTTAGAAAGGGACAGAAAATGATTGTGCTCGGTTTTGTGTATGTTTGTGTAACAGGGGGCATGTAATTGGATGCGGCCGGGAGCGAAATACCGTGTCTGTGTGTCGAGGCGTCGCCCTGCGCCCACCCTCCTCCCTCTGACTGCAGCCACACCTGCCTTGCATACTAAACCGGCAGAATGCGGAGCCCTGGACCCAGCTGCTCGCTCTGCACCAATCCAGCAAATTCAAGCTCACTTGATGCACACAAAACCTTTAAATCGAATTGTAGTAAACTGAAAAGTAACCCACCACCAAGTTGTGGCATGGCATTGAGTCAATGTGGCATTGTACAGTCTTTACGGAGTTGTGTATCCCACAATTCAAGAGTGTAGTACACCAAAAAAAACATATACTGCAACTGTGTGGCAAGGCTCAAAATTGCGACCATTATGTTCACATACGCTCCCAAAATTTTCATCTGTGTGACCTCAAAATATATTTGGGAGCATTTGTGAGAGAGCAATAATTGTTGAGGTGCGATCTGTTTTCATTTCTCTACAAAGCATTGGCTAATTACTGCACAGTATGAGCCTGCTGTGAACTGATACAGTCCACCGTTCTATCACATAACCAATTAAACTTCATCTTTACATTCTTAACTTTAATATAGATTTTAGGTTGGTTAAAATTAGCCAATCAAATCACTTCCTTTCACTGTGCTCCGTTGTCATGTGACAGGGAGCTGACTAGCATGCAAAATGTAAAGAGCTGAAGAGAGAAGATGAAAAGAAATACTTGTAAAAATGAACTGAATCCATTTTTCTCTGACATTGGGATCCTTCAGCAGCTTATGCAAAGATGATGTTTTTCCACAGCCAGAAACAGCATCACAATCTTGTTATTATCGCTAGGGATGGGTATCGAGAACCGGTTGCAAATTGCCCAGAACCGGTGAATAGATAAGAAATGTGCATTTTGATTCCGCTTATCGGTTACTGTGCGCGCATTTTATTGTGATTTTTAACCATTTGAGCGCCAAAAAGACGCATGCTGTTTTCTGTGCTGTAGACACACACTCACACACACACACACACACACACAGAACGGTTTCTCATAGTGAATCAATGAATAGTGCGCGATAATGAACGGAGTTCTCTTCCTGGTCTTTTTGCACAGCACGTGAATGGACAAATGCACACAAAAATGTCAAAATACTCTCGTAAACGCAGATTTTCTTGATGCCGTCTCTATGATAACAATAATCAAAAAAAACTAAAGACGAGAAAATTATCTTGCCGTACTAGACAGAATAACTTAACTATATCTGTAATGTATAGCCTATATTTTATCAATAAAGTGCAGTGTTATTTTACATTTGATTACAGTTTCTATACCTAACTGAAAATGAAGATCTTTTTTCAATTGTATTTACATGTGCAATTGCTAATATGTTTATTTGTTCTTTTCTTAGTGTTTACTTAGTCTTTAATAATGCTTGAAATGTATATTTTTTTATGTATGGTATTGTGCTATGGTATTTTTAAACCATTGGCAAAAGTAGATTTTTGTTCATGGTATTCAGGTACAATGAAATGTTTTGCAATAATAGCCTAAGAATAAATGTGAATGATTATCTAAGGTTTTTTTTGTATTACCCTATTGGAATCTAAATTAGGAATTGATAGTCAGAATCGGAATCGTTAAAATTCAAACAATACCCAACCCTAAATATCACATCTTGTAAACAACTACTTTAAGGCGCATTCACACCAGACGCAAATGAAGCGTTAAGCGCGAGTGATTTACATGTTAAGTCAATGCAAAGACGCGAATAGACATTCTGTGGCGCGATATGCACAAATTAAGCGCCTCGCGCGTTTGAAGCGCGAATTGCGCAAGTTGAAAATTCTGAACTTTGGCGGACAAAATCATATGTGGATACCCGGAGCTGTACGACACGTATTCGTACTTTATAGAAACAGGAATAAAAAGGATCTTGCTTGGAAGAAAGTGAGTGAGGAGGTCATACAGTCTGGTAAGTTGTAAAAACGCTCTTTACTCAATTTGAGCTATACACAGCCTATTGAGACTACAAGATAGTTAAAGCCGGCAAATTGAGCTTATTCGCCGCATTTTAAAAACAATCCATGTCAGCCATTTCGCAACGAGACGATCCAGCTGGCAGAAGCCCCTCCCATGACGCAAATTCACGTCTATTGTGAAGTGAATGTCACGCACGTATGAAGCGAATAAACTCAAAATGTTCAAGCGTCCAACTACACACAAATAGCACGATTTATTCGCGCAAGTCACGTCTGGTGTGAACGCAGTTAGATCCACTCGACTGAACACCAATGGGCGGGGAAAACAATGCCATGAGGCAAGCGGGACGCTGGGCAGTGCTTGGGGTGGTGACTGAAGGCAGTGACATCACACTACGTTTACGTGCACACTTTTTTTTGTCATACCCATTAAAATCATTCAAATGCATTGATCTAATGTCTAACAATACGATGCATCGATGCAAAGCATTAAAAATCCATACATGTAGGCTATTTATATATTTAAGAGGCACATTTGTTTTAACACTCTCCACATTTTCACAAAATGTCAATGAGTCTATGTATTATCGCCAGCCCGTTCATTCTCGTTTAAATTACCTTTCAGAGCTTGTGAAAGACGCTCAGACAGTGCTTCACGAAAGTTTATCATTTACTCGTGTTTAAAGCCTTTCAAAAAGCAGCGCACACTCATCTCAAATAGAGCACAAATAGGCCACTGAATTGAGTCTTCTTTTATTTATTTTTTTGTGCTTCAGTAGATAAAGGTCTATGGTTTTGCATATAAGGAGAATAGGGTGCTATGAATCATTCTTCACACTGAAATTTAAAACCGATAAAAGAAAAAGCTCAAACTGCGGCATGGATCGCTGCACGCTGTGAGCATAGACCGTAAAAAAATATGGACGACGCGACTTCATTGACTTCCGCTGACCAAAGTTGAAGCTTTCATAGGCCCGCTCACGGCGCTGACATCTTGGGACCGAGTCTGCGCAGTAGCGATCTCGGGACCGGAGCGCAGTAGAGAACAGGAAGTAGAGGCGCGATTATCAAAAGCCCGCCCACACTCTCGCAGATGCAGAACAATTCATTATGTTGGTGTGAAATAAATATGCAAAAGTTATGGAAGTGTAGAAATTAAAGCTAAAGCTCCAATCTCCTCCCAAAAATCCAGAAAAAAGTCCGTTAGTGCCTCAGTGACACTCAGAGAAGTTCACTCAGAGAAGCCGTCAATCTCAGCTGTCAATCATGACGTCACACCCCCCGTTTTTATAGCATCAAATAACTCACTAAAACTAAACTTATTTAAAAAACGAACACTTGAAATGAAATTATTGTAATAAAAACTGCCTAAAATGACAGAAACCATCTTTAGGAAACAATTATTTGAAGTGTAATTAAATTGTTTAGTGTGTCTCGCGCCCATTCAAATACATGGAGAGGCGTTTAGGAGCTATACTGGGACCGGCCACCGGGGGGCGATCGAGGCGCGAAAGCTTCAATTTCTGACTGGAGCACTACAGGCTTGGCTGTGAGCCTGTGACTCGGTGTTGCTTCAAGCGCATCATTCTGCACACGGGATGCGCATAAGTGCTTTGTGCCACTCTGGATATGCACGTAACGTCACCGTCAGCTGGCGTGACTGCGGTTATGAGTCGTGATGAACCGTCCGCTTTACACCCCTGGTGCCGACTAGCAGCAGGAACACATCAAATCGGTTCTGTTCCACCATCTGAAGCAGTTCTGAAGATTCTGTTTTCAGCTAATCTGAGCACTTTTCATATTCTTTATCCTGGCTGAAGCACTTTTGTTTTAATATAAATTAAGAATAATATAATCAGCCTACGTTATAGTTTAAAGTTAAAGATATCAATATTAATAAAGTGAGTGAGAGTCTTATGTTAATTTGACGGTGATTTCACATGTCTTTTTAGTAGGAAGGCTAAATACAAATCAAAGGTGAACATGAATTTATTTGTACAATTTTTATTTCTAAAATTTTATATATTTTTATAGGAGGTTTCATAGACTTGGCAAATACATTTTTCAGAAGTTTGTAGGTACAGAAATCCATTGTGGGCATTCTTGGCAATTTTTCTGAGGCTTTTATTTAGTTCATATCGATATCGGAATTATATCGTATCGACCGAAATTAAGAAATATATTGTGATATAAATGTTGGCCATATCGTCCAGCCCTATGTTTACATGAGACAATATCTAAACTGATCTGGTGTTTACATGTGCTGACGCTTTCAATCGGAATCATTTTGTGACATGCGCACAGCTTGTCTGCCGCATCAGAAATGTCGACGCGGTCCTCTCTAGCAGCTGGAATGTGTTGCCATGGCAACTCTCAACGGCCACCAGGTCTTATACAGTTTAATAAAAGCCATTTAAAGTGTAAGAATCATCTCAGAAAAATAAATTCTTAAGTAAAAAGTGCCTGGGACAAAAGCTGTGAAGATGAGATGGTGTAGCCAGGCTATGTCTGTGTCATTATTCTAACATAATCTTCATAACTTTAACAAAATAAAAAGTTCAACACCTGAGAAAAATTTGCTTTCCTCTCTTGTCAACATTATAGCCTGGTGTGAGCACGGCGTGCACTCTTCAACTGTGGAGGTGCGCTGTATATCACATCACAGATGGACGCACGCTCACAGTTTTCAACAAAGTTGGAAAACTTTTTTAATCAGGATAATTATTGCATATTATAATGACCACTAGGAGGTGCTTGAGGCATGTTTTCCTTGATTGGTTTTCCCTGAAGAGTTATAAGTTGTTGTTGAAACCAAAAGTAAAAGAGTGACACGTTTATTGCGTTCTACCGTGAAATGACAGTTGTCATTGTCTTTATTAAAATCAACAGATAATGATTTCTCTCTCATCCATCTGCGACCCACCCGCAATTAATTGGAATGTTATTTTTTATTACTTGGCCCTCCCAAGCCGTGAATTATCTTATTATTTTAAGCACAAGAGCTTGATTAAACACAAGGGAGTAGTTGTGTAGTTGTGGTGCTCCTAAATTTTTGCTGGTGCTCCTAACTTTTTGAAGTTGGGAGCACCGGTGCTACCAAGTAAAAAAGTTAATGCTGAGCCTTGTGTGGTAGTGTGTAGTATGCTGTTAAACAAACAGCGGCTGGCACATTAAAAAGCTTCAGGTGAACTTTGTGAGATGAGTTACAGGCCAACGCTTAATACTTTAAGGTTAGAAGTTGCACAGTGTTGGGTGTAACGGATTAAAAAGTTATTGATTACTGTATCAAGAATGCACTATATACACCATATGTACAAAGTATAGAACATAAAATATTATATCAGTTTTAATGTAATAAATACTTTTATTCAGCATGGATGCATTAAATTGATTTATTCGTCAGAAATAAATAATTTTTAAACTTTTTTTTTAATTGTAATATTTTACAAATAACTGTTTTCACTGTTTTACTATTGTTTGTGAATAAATAATTGCAGTCTTAGCGAGCAAAAGATATTTCTTTCAAAAACAAAATCTTACCAACCCCAAACTTTTGAACAGTAAATTATAAATATAAAATTCTATACTATTGTGAGTGTTAAAGGATGGCAAAGGTATTCTAGGCAAGACAAAAAAAAGACAGAGCATGCACACCTAAATATCCAAAAATCAACCGATATACTGATAAAGTCACTTTTATTGGCCGAAAACATATTACATAATTATGCATACCCAAAATGATCAAATTTACATCCATGTTCTTTAATGAGTCAGTTAAAAGATGCATGCCCCCTAAAAAGACACTGAGGGAGTTCCAGCCCTTGGAGCAAGTTACCCTAGCAATGCCCTAGCAATTACAAAGTAGCACGCTACAAAAATTCAGAAGCCCTAGCAAGTTTTGCTTTGGCCAGTAGCACTGTTTTCAAACGTCCTGTTTATATAGACTGGATAAGGTGGGAGGTACAGCCACACCCCTCTTTTTCTGAGTGCATACTGTGAAAGTCTGTGTGTGCTGAGATGGTGGGGTTGGCATGAACACTGACTCACTGACACAAACAGCTTGGAAAAAGGCCTGAAAAAAGGCCACACCCTGTCTGCAGTCATGTGACCCAAGGGAAGTAGGAAATCCCTTACACAATCTAAGAATCTCTCATATATATATATATATATATATATATATATATATATATATATATATATATATATATATATATATATATATATATATATATATATATATATATATATATATATATATGAGAATGAGAGAGAGTGTGAGTGAGTGAGTGAGTGAGTGAGTGAGTGAGTGAGTGAGTGAGTGAGTGAGTGAGTGAGTGAGTGAGTGAGTGAGTGAGTGAGTGAGTGAGTGAGTGAGTGAGTGAGTGAGTGAGTGAGTGAGTGAGTGAGTGAGTGAGTGAGTGAGTGAGTGAGTGAGTGAGTGAGTGAGTGAGTGAGATATAGGAGAAGGAAGGAAGGGTTTTTGGTTGAGGAGGAAAAAAACCAAAAAAGCAAGCAAGCAAGCAAGCAAGCAGTTACATCAAAAGCTGTAGAACGTAGAGAGAGCAATGAGGAAGAGAGTGAGCAGTTTTGCGTTCTTGTCATTTCATGAGCAACATACTGAATTTATTGAGGCGTCGAGCATAGATATAGTGCGGCATACCAAATCTTTGTGTAAACAACCAGGTCGGTAGAAAGCAATTAAACCCACCATTAGCAGAGCGTGGGTAGCAGGAGATTTCATGCCACAGGAGCGCAAGTAAGAATAAAGACACAAAACAAACATGGAAGAGAAAAAAAATAAATAAATAAATTTGGCCAGCCAAAAGGCCTGGGGGTAGAGGTGTAGTTGGAGGGATAAGATGGATTACATACAGGTGCAAGCAAACAAGGCAAAGGCGCCAACTGTTTCTTCCAATGCTAAACTCTACTCTGCTCTGCCTGTAAATGTAAACAGAATATGTTTTACAGTCTAACTGACACCATGTCCTAACCAGAAGCAACACAATAACATTCAAGTGACAAGCAATTTGTCTGTCCAAAATCCTTCACAATGTGAAATAATCAATGTTTTCCACGATGCTTATCAAGCGTAATACTTTAAATTTCTCAACACCACAATCAGACTCACCTCATCCACATTTGATAATCAATATGCACGAGGAGTGGTACTTCAGTCCAATGAGATTAGGGATGCACCAATATTAAAGGGATAGTTCACCCAAAAATGAAAATTCTGTCATCATTTACTCATCCTCAAGTTGTTCCAAACCTGTATGAGTTTCTTTGTTCTGCTGAACACAAAAGAAGATAGAGTGAAGAATGTTTGTAACCATAGTAGGGAAAAAAATACTATGGTAGTCAATGGTTGCTCTATCTGCTTTAAAATATCTTCTTTTGTGTTCAGCAGAACAAAAAAACTCATACAGGTTTGGAACAAAGGTGAACTATCCCTTTAATATTGTGAAATATTACAATTTAAAATAACTTTTCTATTTTAATATATTTCTAAATGTAATTTATTCATGTGATGGCAAAACTGAATTTTCAGGCCATTACTCCAGTCTTAAATGTCACAATCCATATTTATGCGTCACATGATCCATTCTAAAATGCTGATTTGGTGCTTAAAAACTTATTAAATGTTAACCTTAATTTAATGCTAAATAACTGCAAAATTAAAAACAAATGACTGACAAATAGAAGTGCTGTAAAGGAATGGTTCGGACGATTCTAAGGGACCTAATTTGACAGGGGCCCAGCATTTTATGACAAGGGGGCTGGAACGAGATTTTAACTGATGGAGACCGTGGCAACAAACTGTTCAGGGGGCCCAGAAACCCTAGTGGTGACAAAATGCAGCATTGCTTGTCATGGTCATGTCTAGTAAGAACAAAAAACAGAATAACATAAGCTTGACTTTATAAAAAACGCGTAACATCTGCTGAGTCACACCGGGTTTAACCTCATGCACCAGCTATGGACCTTCCTGACGAGTTACATTGTCATTTATGGAAGAAGTGTGGCACACGCTGTGAAATGAGAAACAAAATCATGCACCATCATTAGAAGCATTAGTGGTAATGAACCTTATTACAACTGCCATTAGAGTCTGCAATATGTTTGTCTGTTCCTGGAGCTAGAAAATCTCCTTCACTGGCCCTTGAGGAGAGTTTTACCCAGAATTCAAGAGTCTCTCAAAAGAAAATGTATTAATTTTCACAACAATAGCACAAGGGCTCAACTAATAGGCTCTCACAAGATGGTAAACATTGTGGTCCTTTCTTGTTTTTCACCTAGAAACGCAGACATAATTCAACCTGAGCCATGGGTACCTCTGGATTCCCTGGCTGATGGAAAAACAAACAAGGCTGAATGACAGAAGAACAGTCCTCGAGAAAATGAGCACAATTCTGCCGAGAGCAGGAGAGATGATGAAGTTCATGCCGTCGACAGAGCGCCATGTTGTTTTGGGCACCTTTTGATATCACAGATGATGGGGACCTAAGCACACCGCCACTAGTTGTTTGTAGAATACTCTTCTTTGTACAATAACCACATAATAAGTAGAAGACAAAGGAAAAAGAGAAGCAGAGGGAAGCAGTCATGTTGATCGACGACTCCTGGCGCATCTTGCCAAATTCATGAGGATTGTGACCTGCATCAAGCCTGGATGTGAGCGTGCGGTTTGTTTCAGAGGAAGTCAGGTATTAGAATAGGATGGGGTATTCCTCAGGCCATGTACACTCTGGAGCTGAGCATCCAACTCTGTGATAACTTAAGTTCTTTCCACTCTGCTGCAGAAAGTTGTGAGGGTAAGAAAAACTACTTCTTAATCAAGTAGCAAGTCGGTAGTGGTCGCATCTGCAAGCTGCGAGTTTTCTTTGGATAATAACATAAATCTAAATTAGTAAGAGACATTTTAACCTTGAGCTCTCAACCCGCACCGGCTCATATTGATCAACAGGAGAAAATAAACACCAGTCTTGATTTCTTCAAAGAATTCCTCAACAGCTTTTGCAGACCAGGAAATTAAAATAACTTTGCTTAAAAATGCATTGTTTAGGCTAGCCTGGTTAGTTAATAGCTAAACAGAGTGTTATATACATGTAAGAAGGTACAGTACCTTTTAAAATCTATTTAAATTATATTGAAAAAATTATTTAAAAACTGAGAATGATACCATTTATGCGTTTCACATTCTTTCTGGGATAAGAAAGCATCGCTACAACTTCTGAAAGTGACGAGCAGTGTTTTAGCAAAAATGAATGTCACAAATCTGACAATATAATTTTAACATCAATGTAAACAAACAAAAAACTAGGGCTGTAATCAACCAAAGAAAATCTTTATTAAACAAGCCAGATCAAGAGCAGAAACGAAATAAAGTGCATAACTGAAAAATACAGCATAGGCTCAAAACTAATACAAACAGTGGGCACAGCGCATCACGCATTAGGCTACAAATAAAAAACATTGAAATATAGCAATTCTGATATGTTCATATAGCCTACTCAAAACAGACGGGGCAACCTAACGCAGACAAGTTAGTAGAGCTGCAACTAACGATTATTTTTTCTGTCGACTAATCTAACGATTATTTTTTCGATTAGTCGACTAATCTAACGACTATTTTTCCGGATTAATCTTATGATTCTTTTTTACTGATTATTGTATTTCAAAGAGGGTAGTGAATTTGTATATTATTTTAACATGAAATCAATGAATGATGACAATATTAATTGTATTTCAGGAAGGGTAGTGTACATAGTAGGCTATGCCATTTTATAATGAAATATATAAACACAAGAAGCTTTTTAAACATAATATATAATGATACTATTCATTATAAAATGTATACAGAGTAGGCCTAATTAGGAAAAGTTGTTTACTAGTTGAGTATGATTTACTTATTGATTTGTGTCAATAGTAAACGAAAATGCACTTGTATTTATCTGCAAAAGGTTCACATACAGGAGCTTTCAGCATAGTTTTAATATAGTATAACTAGTCGTCTATTTTGAAGATACATGTGCATAAACAACGACTAAAGCTGCCAGAAGTGTTTGCCCAAACTTCAAAGACACATTTAAATGATTAAAGCTAGAGGCATATCTTAACTTTAATGTTACTTTAATCATGTAAACTACCTATATACAGCATGTTATTATGCATATGTGTTTGGGACAGAGGGGAACCAGGTCGCATTAACAGGAGATATATGCAGCCCATAATAAATAAAAGCACGAGACGTACTGGGGTCGGAGAAGAACCCCGGAAAATGTGACCGTCTGTTGCAATACACGCGCCACGGTTCAGCTGCGCGAGAGAACACTGGCAGCAGGGTTGCCAGGTTTTCACAATAAAACCCACCCATTCGTTACTTAGAACTAGCTCAAAACAAGCCCAATCGCGTTTCGGGGAGGTTCTCTGGTAAACATTGCGTTCGGGGGGTTAAATATGTGTGTTTTTTTTGCAGGGCTGCCAGCTAAAATTCTCATTCCCGGGGCTAAATATCACATAGTTGGGATCGCTTCAACCCGCGGACATGAGACACAGCCCGCGGCAACAGTGTAGAAGTAGCCCAATTCCGCGGAAAAAACCGGGACTTGGCAACACTGATTGGCAGTGTGAAAGCTCCCGCTCTCCACGCGCACAGCTCCTGCTCTGCCACCGCGCGCAGTGTGAAACCGGCATTACAGAGCGAACAAAGCACAGTTTTATTCGGCTTCTGTTCAAAGTTGTCCCACACTTTTGAATGTCGCGGTCTGGCTTTATATGATAAATGATCATTTTCACTATGCCCGGGAGCAGAAGCCGCCATTATTCTAGATCTTCTGTTCCATTCTAGAACGTAAATAATGTGCCGCCGACGCGTCGACGCATTTCACGCACGTCGACGTATTTTCGTAGTCGACGTCATCGACGACGTCGACGCGTCGTTGCAGCCCTACAAGTTAGCGTACCGTTTTTAGGTGATATAACATGTTTGTCGTCGAGCTGTGATATGCAAACTGTTGCTTGCAAAATTTGCATTGAATTTTTCCCATGTCGGTTATTTCGGTTTTAGTCACGTGACTCCGCCCCGTCAGTCACATCAAGTGCAGTTTGCAGGCCCACAGAGAGATGCAGGACCGGTTATCTGTGTTTATAGATGCCCAGAATCACTATAGTAACTGCATGTTATACTTTATACAGGTAAGTTAATTGTCGTTCTTCTTATAGCTTACGCGCTGCGACACACACACACACAGAGAGATGGCGCACACAAGCCCCGAAGATAGATCGCTTTCACTTTCGTCCTCATAAAGTTTGTCAAGTAAATGCGTTTAAAGGCTTGAACATTTAAAGCGATTGTGGACTATTCAAAAACAACAATGCGGAAAACTTCTCCGTTCAGTGCTCAGCTTTTTTCTGTGACACAGAGCCGAGGCGTGTCGCGTCTCTGACAACGCGTGTGCGCCCTGAAGGCAGACCTGCGTCCTCACAAAGCTTTGTCATTTGTATGCGTTTTAAGGCCTGCCAGTTTGAACATTGGAGCGATTTTATACCATCAGATGTGTATTATGTTGAACTAATGCCTGATATAGGCTATTGTGACAAACGAACACTCAGACAGAAGCTCACACATCACATGAAGATCGTGCGCAGAGAGCAGCGCAGAAACGCAGTGTCAACACTGTCCTGTGACTAAAATAAAGTCACTAAAGTAGCTTAGAAACTCAACCGTTATAGGCATATATTTTAATACCTTTGAAGTAAGTACAAACCACAGCTTCATAATGAATAGAGACGGTATGAGTAATTCACACACACAATCACTCTCTCATTAATGCATTCAAATAAATGTAATGTAGGCCTATGCCTACTAATTTATCTGTATCTGATGTACAACGAGCAGAAATCTGCCCCCATAGACAATAACTGCGGAAAGTGAACCCTATTTTTTTTTTAAGTATTTCAAATCACAGAGAAATGCACTTTCATTAGAAAAAAAAATTCCACCTTTAATAGTAGAAAATATTTACAGTAGAAACTAGGGGTGTAACGATTCATCTACTACATCGATGTATCGATTTATATTCCTATGATCTAACTACATCGATCTGTGCTCGGCAAGTTGGCCTTCCGGACGACATGTATCGATCTAACATCGTTTTAAAAGGTAATCAATCGATTGTATCGATAATAGGAAATAACGCATTGGATTTAAGCACGTCAGACTTTATATGGATGTTTTTTCTTAGCACTTTTAATGATAAAGGCGTTAAACGTTACTCGATTCAGTCTGCCCATCTGTGACATCATCGCAACGCACCAGCAGCAGCGCTAAGAAAACAAAACATAGCATGGCGGATGGCAGAGGAGAAGCCAACCAGCGAGAAATAATCAAGCCACCAGGAGAAAGAGCTAAAGTTACCTGTACTATCAACCCTTGCTAAATGTTACCTGTGCATTACTGGCAGCAGTGTGCCAGCAGAGCGAGTTTTTAATACTGCTGGTGACATAGTGAACGCACAGAGAAGTGTTCTGAAGTGTTGAGGCTCGCGCAGCATCTCGAGAACGAAAACAAATGAGCGCCGCTCATACAAAGAAACTCAGTTAACATACACAGTTAAAATTGTGCAGTTTTTAAATTTATAACATATGATACAGTTAAGCAACATTACTCTAACAAGAGTGTTGTTTTCCTGAATACCATCACGACTGAAAATGACACTGATTTCATAAGCCAGTTCCATAAACAATTTAACATAAAGTCACTTACATTTTAGAAGCAATATGGACTGTTTTTGTTCTATTTCAGCACCGAAAATAGTTCCAAACAAATATCACAGCAGAACCGTAAAGCATCTCACAGGAACATTGTGTGTTAGTGAATGATTCAGCGTTTTAATGAATCGGTTGAATCAAAGATTCAATGGCCTATTCGTAAACGACCGCCAAATTCTTGAATGATTCAGCCGTTTCACTGAATCGACTCAATGAATCGCTCATTAAGATGGTCACCTGCTGCCACCTACTGGTGGTTTAGTTTCATCTTCCCAACATTTCTTATTTGTATATTCAAAAATATTTAAAATAATCTCATAAAATTATTTAATGCAGTTGTAATTTTTCAGTGTAAATGATTTAATTTTATTTATAATTTTTATTATTAATTTATTATGTTTATATTTATTTACCAAATGTATTTATTTATTGTCCATGACAACACCACATATCTGTAACACTCCCGCTCCGCGACACTAGTAGTTTCGGGAGGTCTACCACCCCCCTGAAAAAAATCCTAGGGGAAACACTGATATTCTGATGCAGACAGAATGCAACACAAACATTAGATTTAGACGTACCTTGATGCCTTCCAACCTATGCATATTGCCTGCTCCTTTTTCAGCTTTCAGACAAACCCAAACCAAGCATCAGTCTTACCTGTCATCTGAATAGGAGCTATTTTTAAATCTCACCACCAATTATTCAGTTTAAATGGTTAGCAGGATCTCTGACCATATTCAAGAAACAGTATAAAACCCATCTCTATGCGGTCTTCTAAATCTAAGATTTCTTAATCTCTCCCTGTTTTAGTTTATACTTATTTTAAACAATGACAGAAACTTTGTATTACCTGCACTTCTCATGTGTATTGCCTCTTTACGATGAATCACTTGTTGTATTCCTCGTTTGTGTAAGTCGCTTTGGATGTAAATGTGATAATTAGGCACGCATTATGACCTACGCAAGCCCTACAGAACAGTTATATTGAACCACATAAATAAAAATCTGATGAAAAAAGCAAGGATGGGTTTAACACTTCTTAAAATATAACCAAGGAAGCAGATGACTTGTTTTGCTGACATCCCAGCTACAATCAGATTTACGCACTTATCTAAATAATAAATGGACTAAACACAGCAAGTGAGGATATGCATTAGATTGCTATGGAAACACCCATGTAAATATTCATGCAAAATGTGGGAGAGCACTGATTTTCAATTGTCTATATGTGTGGGGGAAAAACCCATGGTGGTCCAAACTACTCCCCTGTTCAGTCACAAGTGCATTTCCAACCCTTATGCCCCCTGAATACCAACATCATCAAACAAACCGAGAATAGTTGCACAGCAAGAACGCTGTATGGCAGCTGGCCCAAACAGCCGCCTCTGCCCTGATCATGTGTCTATTTGATAAATACTCCAGTAACTGAAGCTGAAAGAAGCAAAGAGTACATGTGAGAAAGCAAAGCTCTGTACCGCAGAGAGTGGTGATGACCGTTTCTAACAACTCATGACTGATTAACAAGTCATTGTAAAGCATTTCAACAACAGTGCACCTCAGTCCAACTATTCTCCAGAAACGTCAGCAAATGCTGGTCAAGTTTACACAGACCCTGATCTCAACCTGGCCTCACCAGAATATCTGAAAATCAAAAATACATACACACGCGTCAACAGATGGCCAGTCCATACAAAAAGTGAGCAGTGCCTGAGGTCTATCCCAACATCGACTGGTTGGATGTCAGTTTGAGAGTCAGGGGGCAATGGGACGGAAGGGCAAAGGCAGACGTAGCGCCTGTTCTGGAGTCATGGGAAGTGAGGTATATACGAAGGCTGGAGGTGAGCTATTAATAAAGTGATGATGAGTGTAAAGGGAGGGGGATCCCTGAATTACCGACTGCACTGGGTTAATTATAGTATGACTCAAGGCAAATACTGATGTCCCATCAGCCTCTAGATGACTAACTACAGGAGCTTTTTTTTTTTCAGGAGTTTTTTCAACAAGCATGTGCATGCTACTCATAAAATGTGTGGGATTAAATGGGTGTGAACTTGCAGTCAAGTTTGGTTCACTATATATTTACAGTGCACATGGCATTGTGGTCTGCTACATATTTTTTCTAGCGATAGACTGCCATTTTTTAGATTATCGGCATCAGCGGTTCAGTCCATTTCACTGATAGAAGAGCCATTTTGTTCTTGTAACATTTCAAAAGTAGTAAAGAGAGGGAGAGGGAGAGTTACGTTTTTCCGTAACGGCAGGAAAATATAACTCAAATTACAGTGGCATACATATACATTCATTTTATAATAATGGAAATAAGCTAGATTTATGACGTTAATTGTGGACACGTGTCATCACAGTCTGTGAAAAAGGTCCACCATGCTTTTGTACAGACAGTCAGAACTCAGCATCTTGTATTCAATACATACACCATTGGCTACACCCTGGACTCTAGATATCAGTATGGACTAGGGATGTTAATGATTAATCAATGAGCGATTAATTGTCGATAATACATTATTTAATCGATAAAACCTAACGATCATCGATTAATCAGGGTCATGTGCGTGCATGCTGCTCAACCGCGAAACATGTACTGTAAATCAGACATGAGGAATAAAGCTGCACCATAGACTGTAAAAAGGGTCTGCGCAGCGTGCGAGGGTGACTGCGCAAGGGTGCGCACGGCAAAAATGACGGCATCATAGAGTGCCAAGCGGACGAGGCGCGCCTCAGTCAGCCTCCGGAGGCTCACGCGGCAGAGCCAGGCGAAAGTATAAACAAGGCTTAATGATGCGAGCGCACCAGAGCTCTGTTTGGGACCATTTTACAGATAGAGTGACACCTTAATCTTGACTACAAGTTTGCATTCTCTTTATCATCTGGTTAAAAATTAATGCAGTAGTGAAGCGTGCCAGTGATCAGCGTCAGTGCATGTAGCTCCAACAACAATGCACTTATACTAAACTTATAATGACTATGATTGGGACTGTCATGTTACATATCATTATAAAGAGAACAATATTGTAATACATCGTTGTGAATTTACTGGGTCTAGTTGGCGTTTTCAGCGCGTTGTTTCAGGAAGAGCACGTCCACACATTCTGGAGAGCACGCATCTGAGGTGGAGCTGGTGACATGTTGACTTGTATTACTCATAATTGATTACTAAATAAGTAATTTAATTAAATGATCAATCACATCGATTCATTTTACAATCCTATAGCCCTTTATTTAGATTAAAAACCCTTCTCCTTGATTTAGCGAGGAACATGGTGTCTTGAGCAGCGTTTGCACACCCTGTCATGCAGTCGGCTATAAGCCACTGCTGTAGACGCATATGCAGTGTTAAGGCTAACGATTAATCGATTAATTGATCGTTAATTTAAACTAGGGATGCACCGGTTGACCGGCCAAAAACCGGAACCGGCCGGTTTTTGCTTCTAACGCGCGATCGGCAACCGGACGGTTTTCTTTGTATTTTTCTGCCGATTTTTCCCGCGTGCTAGGCTTGCTACGATAGTCGGTGTTGCCGGTGTTACCGGTGTCCAGACTCAACACCGGTTACATCACTTGCCCACCGTGGCACCGCCCACCGTCTTTTTGATTTTTTTATAGTAATAAAATAATTTAGTTCAGTTAGAGAACAGACAATACAAATACAAACTGAACGTATCTGCTTAATAAAGCAGGATCCGACCGTGAGTCTCGTCAGTGGCAGGAGTCATTCATCAGATTTAAGAGTGAGGAGCTGACTGAGATGATCGCGGAAGATTTGGTTTCAAAGCGAAACGTAAAAGCGCCTATTTAAGGGAGTTTGTCATTTGTTTTGTTGTTGTGTTTTTCATTAAAAATAATAGGCTAATGAACCCACAATTCAAGCAACCCGCAGCCGAATTGGCACTAATTCAAAACCGAAAGTAAAATGTGCACGGCAGCACAGAGCGCGCATTGTTTACTTTCGCCTGGCTCCGCAGTGCGAGCCTCCGCGCTACGCTGACTGCGCGCATTTATTTTTGCCGCGCGCACTCTCGCGCTCGTGCGGGCGCGTCGAGTATAAACAAGGGGACGAACTGTTATTCATTCATGGCGTGCATCTCAATCATAGGCTGATCAATGCTTGATCAGTGCCCTGACTACTGAACTAGGGAACTGATCGAGACGCACCCATGGCCTCACAGAGCGCGCAGACGAGCTGTCATTCACGGTGTGTGCGCACTGGCGCGTTTTCAGTTCAGAGCAGTCGTGTGCATGTTACTTTCGGTTAGATAGAATTAGTGATTTAAAAGCCTCCGCCGGTGATACCGGTATTACCGGTGTTGTCACACATCAATTAACCGGTGGGAAAATTTCCTCACCGTCACATCCCTACCGCATGCACATACGCGCATATTGCAACCATTCGCGAACACGAACATGTCACTGTTACAAACGGAAACTGGAGAACTGTGGGAAGAGACGCTGAAGGGAATGAAGAGCCGCTTTCCTGCGCGAGCTGAAGTTGCGTGAGCTTACCTCTCCTAAGCGTAGATAGTGAGCGTTTGTTCAGCTCAGCTTTTCACGTGTTGGATCGGATGAGAATGAAACCGACTAACTTGCGACAAAGCCGAAATACTTATTTTTGTAGCCTAAAGAAGAACATGCATGCACTTTTGAAATGAAATCCTATCAGTTCTGTATAGGATGATCATTTTCATTTTACCTTAAAATTACATTGACTTAATTTGATTTAAAAAGCACCTGCTGTAGCATCGTAGTTTTTTTCGTTGCACTAAACTGATTTGATTATAACATTTTGGAACAATTATATACTTTGGTTTTATTTAATTTCACTGGTAAAGACTTTTTTTCTTTACACTGAATTTAAAAACAAATGCTGATTTAAGTAACATCTTTGTTTGGATTGCAGAATATGCAGTTGTTGCCTTTAATTTCACCTTTCAGCCTTTTAATTTCCAATTCAATTTCCCGTTAATTTCAGATTGTGGACTTGTTTTCATTAGCCAAAAGCCAATTTGGCCTGTTAAATACCAAATAAACATCTTGTTCATGTATACTTTCGTTCTTTTATTGTGTAAAAAAATAAAATAAAAAAAATAATCGGAAATCGGTATCGGAATCGGACTGTTTTATTGAAAAAAAAATCGGAATCGGCCATGTAAAATCATGATCGGTGCATCACTAATTTAAACGACGATCGATCATGGAAATATGTGTATATTGACATCCCTAGTATGGACCATTGAAAAAAGAAAAGAAAAAAAACGTAAGTACACCACTAATTATTATTTCAGCAGACTTCTAATAAATACAAAAGCATCAATGAGCTTTAACACCACAACTGTATCCAGCAAACTGGTAGCCAGTAAAGATGCTGCAATACTTGGTAAAGAGGATTAGTACTTTGAACAAATATAGTACTTTCCTCAAGATCTGAATCGTTCCCAACTTCAGTCACAGCAGATGTTACGACTGAAATAAAACAGCTGGGACTGTGCTGACTTGAGATTACTGGTGTTGTCTTTTTGAGCATTGCATTATTTGTGAAGAATACAATAAGCAAATTTGCAGTGCATTTATGCCTTTCTTAAATAGGACAGGCGTTTTTTGGCATCTGCGTCATGGGATGCTCTCTTGGTCGCCTGGAATGTCCCACAACAAGTCTGTAATTGTATAGGAATATATACAAGTACAACTGCGCGAGTGTTTTTTTGTAAGAGTTCATCTCTGCAGACCATAACCAAAGATTGAAATTAATCTAATTCCAGGCATTCCAGTCCTGCCTTACAGTCCAGACACAAGCTGAATGCAAAGACAAGCAGAAATATGCCATTCCAAACTATTCAGCGAAACAGTCTGAGGCACACAATGCGCATTCCTGCAATTCCGTTGCAAGAATTTTGAAATTGCTAGCTAACAATCTGATGTGGAAAACTTTCCACACACACCAGCCCATTCTCTCTTCCTCTTGCCTTCCCTGTTCCCCTTTTTCATTTCGCCTCTCTCCAGCCTGGCTTTTGTACCGGTCAGAGAAAAAAGACTGAGCTTGTGCCTGTCATTCCGAGCCACTCCCAAAAGCCTGCGTGGGCCAGCCTCCATTTAGAAATTATTCCATGCTGTCAGTCCCAGAGAAGAAGGTGGGAAAATACTACCTACAGACGCACAAAATAAAGCGAGACAGAAAAAGGAAAAGTTCCAAATGACTTTAGGGAAACTTAAACACATTGGGAAAGAAACACCACCCTGGTCTCATGTAGGCGGTGAAGTGGTTGTGTGATATTTCTTGTTCCAAAGCCATATTTGTCAACCACCTCCACGCTAATGACATGCTATACAAGTTTAAACAGTCCGAGGCTCAGCACTAGGGAAAAAGGGAAAAAAGCAGCTGTGCAGATCGGCCATCCTGGTCGCTCTTATTGCATTAACATCTTGTCACTCCTGTGACCTTTGCATCGTGTGTGCCGCCTTGAGGTGTACTTGTTACAGAAAATTGACTGCCAGATGGACTGGATGAACTTCAGATTCATTAAACAAAAAACAATCAACACGCATGCTGACATTCATGTTGTGCAAGGGCTGAGCGGCAGTCGAGCTTTAAAATAAAATGCCACAATGAATGTTGCGTAACCTCCCCGGCACCTCTGCAACAAGCCTTGGCAAGAAGCAGATAAAAAGGTGTCTAGCCCAAATGTTTAGTATATGATGAAATGGGAACTGAAACTGTTTATGGAGCATAGTGAAGCCTTCAGAGCTTATAGGATTTCAAACACCAGCTGACGGATGCATTACTGCACTTGAGGAAGTATTCGGTTAATAGCCACAATCTCTTACAGACGCCTGGGTAATAGTACTGACAGATGACTTACATGTTTCGTCAAAAAGGATAAACCAACATGACCTAGTTCGCAGTGTGGCACTTTTCTAACAGCTTGACATTGCGCTGTCTCACCTGAGTGACGACTATGAAGGCTTTGAAGTGAAGTGCTTTGAAATGTAACATCAGATGTGAGAATCCAGTTTTTTAATTGCCGAGTTGTGTTAATGAGCAGCATCTTCACTATGCGGTCTGTGCTTCTTTTTTTTTTTTTTATCAGGTCATGGGTGGGGTCTTTAGCACAAAGACAGGTAATCAGAGTAGTCAGTGCACTGGAATGCCTTCTGGATGCCTAAGTGTTTGCATGTACTGTGTTAACATCATTTATGGGGTTTTGAAAGGCGTTATGCAAAGAAGCCAACAAAATGAATAATAATAATTATTATTATTTGAGGAACAGAGAGAAAGTAGCGAACTGACCTTAAAACTAGTGTTAGGCCGATATATCGGGCCGATATTTGCGATTTTTACGTGTATCGGCCGATACAAGGCTGCTGCGTTCGCCGATATTTTTCCCCCGGCATTATTTACAGACAGGCGTTCACAGGCAGCTCTTTGCTGCTGGAGACGCTGCAGTTCATGCACTGCCCCTCCCCCACTAGCAGTGCTGGAATCTTTCTTCAAGACAACGATAAGTTTTAAACTTTCAAAGCATCTTTTAACTGTTTGACTTAGTTCAAATATTGCCATACACTTTGAAAGTGGAAACACATTGCTCTATATGTGCTTGCAACTATAGCTAAGCAAGTTTGTGCGTCCAAATGGAAAACGCACATGCTGTTTTATTCAGCGACCACCTGGCTGCGGTTTGGACGCGTGTGGTGTGTCTCTCCAGTGTTTCCCACACATAGAATGAAGGCAACACGGAGTCCGAAATTCGCATGTGAAATTTTCGCACGTCAAAAAATAAATTCGACCTCACGTTATGTCAATTACGCTTGCACACTGCCTCCGAAACTTTCATCTGTCAAAAAAAAAAAAAAAAAACGGAACAGGTTCGATTTGTCAGACACGCTTCTGGTGTGCAAAGACACAGAAAACGCCACGCAGCTGACACGCAACAGAAACGCCACGCTCACAGTGTGTCGGTTCAGACTGCACGATTTTCAAACTCGTCCGATCACAGTTCTTTTCACACTGCATGACTATCTTGGGTAGCATTCAGTCACTGCTGTGTTCACACTGCACGATGGATTGGCGACAGGGGGTTTCACACTGGATGACTGTACAAGAGGAAAAATCGCCGACAGCTCTGTCCCCTCTGCGAACTACGTTTCACAAGCAAACACACGCAAGAAGTGAGTACGTTTCACAAGCAAACATATATAGTGATGACCGATTTCAAAACAATGCATCATGAAGCTTCGAAGCATTATGAATCAGCGAGTCAAATCATGATTGAGATTGCGTGTCAAACCGCCAAACTGCTGAAATCACGTGACTTTGGCGATCGACTCACTGATTCATAACGCTTCGAAGCTTCATGATGCATTGTTTTGAAATAGGTCATCACTATATAAGTCGTTATTTGGTTGTTGTTTTTTTTCGCACAAAAACTATTATCGTCGTTTCATAAAGTTATTGTAGAACCACGGTAGTGAGATGGACTTTGTAACGACGTCTTTAGTTCCTTTTAAGGGTCTTGAGAGTGTAAAGTGCATTTTGCCAATGGAGGCCTTTCTGAGCCATCAGATTTCAACTAAAATATCTTCATTTGTGTTCCGAAGATGAACGGAGGTCTCATGGTTGTCGAACAACATGAGGGTAAGAAATTAATGACAGAATTTTCGTTTTTGGGTGAACCAACCCTTTAACCACAGGTAATTTGCGACCCTTGATTTAAATGGTTTTCCAAATGTATCTCCCCAACGTAAAAGTTAGAATTATTTAGCAAAATAAATGATTAATTATAAAAAGCACACAAATAGCTACCATTTAGCAATGAAAAATAAACAGTGGAGTAGGCATGTGCCGGTATCAAATTTTCATGTTGCGATTAATTGCTGAAGCTTTTATCACGGTATACGGTATTACCACGATATTGGAATAAGTTGCAAAAAAAAGTGTTGTCATACCATAACAGGTTTGATAACTTTCTTATAACAAAAAGAACCAAACATTTAAATACAATAAAGCAATACACAAAAATGTATAAAGTAAACAAATATTTAAAACAGATTAAAGTGCCAAAGAATTATAAAGAACAATAGGTAACACTTTACAATAAGGTCTCACCAGTTAATGCATTAACATCAACAAAGAGCAAATAACTACATTTTTACAGTTATTATTCTTTGATAATGTTAGTTAAAAAAGCAACTGTTAGTGTTAGCTCAGGTCCATTAAATAATAGTTACAACTTTTGATATTAATAATGGGTTATTAAAGGGGCTATATGCGTTTTTCTGAAATTTAAACTCGCGACTGACACCTGTGGCCAAAAAATAGAACTGCTCTCATTTTCTGCTCGCTCTCGCAGCGGTAGTGACGTCACATCCGCAGACAGCGCGGGAAAAGACGACCCGCCAGAAAATAGGAAAAATAGGATACAGGCTTATAGGTGCACCCACTGTGAGCGGACAAGGTGTCAGTATGCTCATCAGGAGATGTTTGAGTTATAAATGGTAAAATAAAAAGGCTATTGTTACGTTTATTTTGGGGAAAAAGTTGCATATAGCCCCTTTAAATTCTGAAATTTACATTTAACAAAGATTAATAAATGCTTTAGAAGTATTTTTCATTGTCAGTTTGTTAATGAATGAACTAATGTTAAATTATGGAGCCTTATTGTAAAGTGTGTGACTGAACAACAATCAGAACGTATTCAAACAATATCTAGTCCATTTAATTTAGTCCAGATTAAAATATAAAATGTTTAAGTTTGAAAATGAATAGCCTTAAGTCTTTAAGTATTAAGTTTTTGGTTGTGTGATGAGTTTTGTTTACGAGGGTTACTGGGGAAACGGCTGCATTTCTGCTGTTCCATCAGCGCCCTCTGCTGTCAGAGAGTGAATGTGCATTTCATTCCTTCACTCGTTCCGCCATGTGCTCATGCAGGTTGGGTGTTGTTTAAATCAGTGCGTGTTCCTCTTTGACGTATTGTTCATTTTAAACGCTTGATGGGTAAAGTATTCTTAAAATGCATTCTACAAATCTGAATATATCGTAAGAAATAATTATTCACTGTATTTTTTCACGATAACAATATTGTGCATGTTCAATATTGCGGTATATCGTATTACCGTTTACCGGCACATGTCTACAGTGGAGTACACAATTCAGACCAGGAATCAGACAGTTTCTGCTAATTTCCGCCCAGCATAACTTGCTGGTTATCATAGAAGCACTGCTGAACAAATCATTATAAAATCCAATAATGTTTTTAATTGGCACTGATGAAACATTCATAAACAACCAACGTTATTGGGAAAAATCAGTGCTACGTTATCAGTGGTTTTCTACAATTACAGCTGCATTATAGCAGCCAATGGATAATACTGAATGACCAAAACTGTCCTAAGACAAAAAATAATGCAGATACTGAAGAAATTACAATTGTGACAAAAATGCTATGAATCATGGAAAAAGATTGCGCACAGTCTTAATCATGACGCTCCACAGGGTTTTTCAAGAACTAAAATATTCTATTTGTGACACCTCAGCAGTTTCCACTCTCTGCGATGGCAATGAAGAAACATGTGACATGCAAGCCTGAAGGCTATGATTTTCATTCTCTTCCTCCCTCTATGCATTCTTCCCTTGCTCTTGCACTAGCTTAACATGCCCTCTCTCAACGCAGAACAAGTTCAGGACCACTGCAGCTTGTGAAAATTATACCACCAGCAAAACAAGTCTAAACACATTGCAACACTGCCTGGGATTTGTCTGTGCAATCAATGTGGCTTAGTTCATATCAACAGTTCTGCCAATAACTGGAATGAATGTCATGTGTTCTTGTCTGAAACCATCCCCTGCCTTCCAGTTTTTTCTTTTTTTCTTTTTCTGCGGAGCTTCTTCAAATCCAGAGTGTCTGTTTGGGCCCGAAATGGATGGATGGAGTTCTTGACAATGTCTACAGATGTCACATTCTCTGCATGGAAGACCTGTTTTGCTCTGGAGGGAAAAGCTATAAGAACATAAAGGAATCTTTGTAGGGTTATCTTCACTGACTAGACAGCTTCTGAGGAGGCTCCCTTTTATGCTACAAATTATTAGACAGCGACAGAGGCTTTTTAAACCAAATGTCAACGGCTGAGAGACTCACAGATAGACACACACCCTTGTGACTTTTGTGTCTTTTGTTCCATTCAGCATGCCTATCTACATAGAAATGCTTGAGTCTTGTTCTCAATGGACAACACCCAAATCGCAAACCCAACACCACACACACACCTACAAAAAAAGCCTGCTACTCTATGAGAAGTTTAACATCATGGCAGCTTTGGATCAAAACATGAACATTTTGTGTTAGAGCTCTGACAATACAGCCCCCGTTAGAATAAACTCAAAAGCAGCAGAATATACACAGCTACAATAACATACTAGAATCTTACATTTTCTGAAGATCTGTTTTATCCAATCCCATAGAAAAGTAGCACATATGACTTCGCACATATCTCCTCAACAAACCACACGATTTATAAATAGTAGGGATGCACGATATATCGGCAACATATCGTTATCGGCCGATAAATGATTATTTTTGATGTTATCGTTATCGGTCCAATAAGAAAATTTGACCGATATAGTCAAGCCGATAGATAATGTATTATTTCCTTCAGCTGAGACGGACGCGCTGTCCACCATGATGGGTTTGAATTGCTCTAAATATGTTTGGAATCACTTCGAAAAGGAAAATACAGTTATGTGCAACATGTGCAGCGCAAGTCTTCTATAATCTACATAAAATGATAATGAGAATAGAATAGGCTGTAAAAGAGCGTTGTGTTTCAGCGCGTTTGTTGAGGGAAGAGCGCGCCCACGGAGTTACACCTTCATGACGAGCACAGTCAAGTTCGCTTGTGCATTCACAGCCTTTTGTGCCATTGTAAGTTGTAATATTATATTTATTATTATTCTGTGTATGTAATATCATATAGGATGCGTTTGGTTGAGTTAATAAACGATGCAGTAAAGCACTTCATTGTACCGGTCTTTAGCTTCAGCGCGCGCCCACGGAGTTACACCTTCATGACGAGCACAGTCAAGTTTGCTTGTGCATTCACAGCCTTTTGTGCCATTGTAAGTTGTAATATTATATTTATTATTTTGTGTATATAATCCCATATAGGATGCGTTTGGTTGAGTTAATTAACGATGCAGTAAAGCACTTCATTGTACCGGCGCGCGCATTTCAAACAGAAATGCACAGCATTAATAACTACTGGGACTGTCCTATACATAACACTGCAATGAGAATATTTCTGTTATAAAACGTAGTGAATTCTCTGGGTTTAGTTGTTTTTCAGCGCGCTGTTGTGGGAATCGTCAACAACGCATTCTGACCAGCACAGTCAAGTTCGCTTGTGCATTCGCGTCATTTTAAGCATATGTAAGTCGTAATATTACGTTTTTGTAGTATAAACATCTGATTAAAGTCATATAGGATGTGTTTCGTTAAGTCAATAACCCGCAGTGCTTCACTGTACCGGTGATCATCTTCAGTTTCAGCACGCTCTCAAACAGGGGAAGAGCATCCACAGGAGTTATAACCCTTCACCTATGCGTGATTTTGTGCTAATATAAGTTGTAATATTATATTTATTTTGTATAAATATCTGATTGGTTCTCATATATGATGCGTTTAGTTGTTAATTAAACTTCTAAGCGCTTCAGTTTATGGTTGTTCGTTCATTCTCTCCAGCTTCAGCGCGCTCTCAAACAGCAACATTATTCCTAATAGACTAGACTAATATTACAGATGTTTACTATTACTGTAATATTAAACATATTTTTTTTTCAAAAACACAGAAGCATTATTTTTTATAATTAGCACTTTTATTGTTCTCGTATCATTTCCATCAACAATATGGTTTGATTAAAACCATTTCTTTATCGTCTGTGCGGAGGTTATTTCATGCACTTGCATTCTGATTCTTTATTATGCAGCCTAAGTAATGCTGTTCAATTACTTGTTTGCATTATTTAGGTATATTATTTTTATTTTTTAGACAATATAATTTTTGGTAACATTTTACAAATAAGGTCTCATTTTATTAATGCATTAACTATCATGAACAAACAGAGAGCAATAACCTTTGTTTCTTTTAGTAATAAAATGTTTGTTTTGTAACAGTCCATTCACAGTTCATACCTAATGTTAAAAGACACAACTTTGGGTCTGAATATGTTGAGATTAACATGAACTAAAATTAATAAATCCTGTTGAAGTATTGTTCATTCATTGTTGGTTAACTAATACTAACAAAAATTAAACCTTATTGTAAAGTGTTAAAAAAAAAAATTTGGCCATAGGAGTGTAAAATTAATTTGAAAAGGTAAGGAATCTCACACTGGTTCAAATAGGCTACTGTAGTGTATAGGTTTGATTTATGTTGAAGTGTTTGGGACATGGCTTTTAATGGTGAGCCTTTTGTTTTTGTAATCAGGCTCTCAGAGTTTATTAAAATTTGTATTTAGATTTATCGGCCAATATATCGGTTATCGGCTTTCAAATATTACGGTAAGAATTATCGGTTATCGGTATCGGTAATGTTCATATCGGTGCATCCCTAATAAATAGATGTTGCTATGAAGTTTCCAAATACAGTGATTAATTGCTGTTAACTGCAGGGTAAACAGTTTCAATGTACAGTTAACGGATTAAAAACATTTTACATTTTAAATTTCTGCATCTCATGCTCCACTCACATTTGTTTCATTAGAGTTGGCAAGGGACAAACATAAAACATTGTTCGAACATTCTAATACCCTACAACACCAACTGAACACTTGGATTGAACACTTCAAATGATCAACACTTATGTAAAATGTTTAAATACATTACAATTTTTAGAACTTAATAAAAAGGTTCTGAGACAGACATTTATCCTCAAACAGACACTTTGCCTAATACTGCTCTGCAAGTTTCAAAAACACCCAGGTAGCCGACACTCTCCATATGAAAGAGCCGCGGAGGGAAGCATCCGAGGCTGACAACTAAAAACATTGACAGGCTACATGTGAACAATTCAGACTTAAATCTTTAGACAACAAAATTATTAAAACATGTAGATGAAGGAATTAAAGCATTTACATGTTGTCATCTAGAATTTTGGCCGTAAAAGCGAAACATAAAATATTTAATGATTGAAGAGTTCAAACTGACTTCGATGCTTTTCTTGGTAAAGTGCTTTGCTTTAAGAGGCTGGCTACTTTTTTCCAAGCAAAACCAAATTGTAGGCTACAAAATGTCCATTCATGTTTGTCATAAACATCCCCGGGGTATCTTACCCCGTCACTTACCCCAACATTTTATTTGTTACATATTTAATAATGCGGTCACAACACAATATTGACAAAGTAAATAAAGCAATGCATTAGAAACCTAGACTATCAACTCAATGTTCGTATTCGCAGTAATCCACCCTTTCTCAGGGCCTGAATTTTGCATAATTTTACACATTCCCGCAGGTTTCAAGATATTACCAAAAACATTTATGCACTATAGCATGTACGTTGAATGAGTAAATTAATCCAAAGTGATTATCAGGGCAAATTGTAGGGATGCACCGATTTTTGGGGGCGATATTGATTTTAACAAACAATTATTAGTAGATTCCAATACCGATATTTGTCACTTGCCCTCTTATTTGAAATGTTGTTATTAAAATAGATAGTGTTTTGATCATGTTTTAAATCAGCAAAGTAAAAAAAAAAAAAAAAAAACATACATTAACTTATTATAGCCTACTAAGCTGGTTTTTTGCTGCATTATTAAATAATCTCTAATGAAAATAGACTGGATCCATTTAACATTCAGCAAAACAAATACAACAGAACAAAGATACATTTGAAATACACAGTGCTTTTTAGGTAGGTTTAACAATTTCTAGGTACAGAAATAAAGTAAACAAATGTTAAATAACACTGCATATTCTTCACTGTAAAATTTAAATACATATTTTATTATTACTTTTTGAGACGTAGCTAAATTAACCTGTACAACATTAATATATTTCTGCCACATTTACTTTGTTAAACTGAAATTTTATTTTGACAGGTTGCCGTGAAGACCTTCGAGTTTCGGTGTGTTGATGAAATGATGATAGATTTGGTCAAATGAAATGGTAAAATGCTCATGAAGTGACTGGACATGGTGACTGGAGGTTCTTGCATTCATTAGGGTTGGGTATCGCTTGGTTTTTTTTCCGATACCGATGCCAAACCGATACTTTTAAAATGGTACCGGTGCCTAAACCGATACTTAAATTAAAAAAAAAGAGCCACAAAACGAGATGGATGACATTAAAGAATGGCTTTTTATTGAATTTTTTTTTCAAATAATTTAAATTGAACCATTTATTAAAAGTTTAAAGTATACTTAAATATATAAATATAAATGAATACAAAACACAATTTACTGAACAAATTCACAGTAAATACCTAAGCCACCTAACCCAACTACAATAGGCCTAATTTAACCCTAAATAACAGTTATAGTACTAATAACAGCAAAGTAGTTTGTATTCTTGATATGCTACAAACCAGCTTCAAGGTTCAGCATTATTTTGAAATATGACCATATTCTCTGGCTAAATGTCTCTGCTTCTCACATGACACACAGCAGCCGCAATATAGCGCTGTATGACAGCTCGGCTGTATCGGGTTTATTTAGTTTTTTCTTTTTTATTCAAAATATTCACAAACTATGTCACAAACTATCCAAGAAGCAAAAGAAAGTCTGGGCTGTTTTGATATAGTAAAGGCCTTCCGCTTTGTCATGAAGAGATGCACCCTATTGGCGCCTCAGATCAGATGTGTCAACTGTTGACCTCGTCCCTCTCTGTTGTCTCTCTCGCTTCGTCATGACTTGGGATTGAGCCGCAGGGAGCCTCCAAAAGACCTTAAGCTTGCTCAGTTGAAGGCCAGCTGCAGCCCATGAGTTTCCATCCATCTCGAGGTTTGTCTTTGACATCTGCAGGGAAATTGGCTGATAGGAGGCTTGACCACAGAGCCGTGCCCAATGTCAGCCAATGACCCTGTAGGAAATTCCACTCAAAGCAGCCCGAATTCTGACAGACGTTCTGTTACACTGTATAAGATCAGCTACATGAAACATGCATTACTTGCGCTACAATGAATTGGAAATGGTTCCACAAATTCGGTGGAGAGATTAGGAATCCTCCAACCAACCCCACCCCTGTGAATGCATGTCACAGGATGCTAGCACATGCAGAGCACACAATTTTGACCTCTTAGCAACTTCTGCACTAACACAGAACATTTGGGAGCCATAATGGGGCTTGTTTTAAATGGGGTAATGGAATTTCTTGTAACGCCTCTTTTTTAAGTGGTGATGAAGACCGAAAACACAGAAATTCTTGTCCAACACTAGGCGTATCTTACCACATTCTGCTATGCTGCTTGTCACACACAAAACCACATTAACAGTCAGCCTTACACAGCAGTGGAAAAAGTTGGGAAGGAGAACGCAATCTACAAAGGCTCCTTCTTCCACTCCTCTCTAACTTGGGACTCACATGGTCGCAATTCAGTCCTTACTACAGCCTGTCTTGAATACTGAGTGTTCTTGTGTGGAGAGCGAGCGTGTGGGTTTCAGAAACTTGCGCATTTTTGACCCGCTTTACACTGCATGTGCTGTCCACAACCTCGACATTCACTACCAACCCATGAATATATTGGGTGTGTCACATTGCATGGAACAACATCACAACAGTTTCCACCCATGACAAAGCTAAGATAGATTCTAAACTTCCCCGAACACCACAAGAGGAAAGTGGCTGATGACATTAAGGGAAAAAAATATTCCATTTATCACCGTGCAGAATTTTTTGGGGGGAAAAAACAGTTACTGTAGAGATTACCTGTCATCAATGTGTCAAACAATAAGGTTTTAAAGGAAAATGTCTTCTGTAAACAGAAAAGAACAATTTGTGTAACACCACACCCTCATCCACTAACCAAATAAGCTATTCCATCTCTGTGAGAAATATGATGTGGCAATGTACGTCACTGCCAGGCATTGAAAAGGCATGACACAGTATTTTGCATCCATCATAAGGATCAGCATGAGATAAACACAATTTTGCTTTAGATGGCAGAAACATATCCAAGTTTCACACATCTGAGGAGTCAAATTGTAGAGCCATTTTGTATATTTCATAAAGCACTATAACTTTAAGGACTCAATACATAAATAAATAAAATAAAAAACATTTCAAAAAGATCATTTATCAAAACTAACCAGCAAAAATAGTTCACTTTGAAATGGAGACATACGTTCATGCTTGCAGCGCCTGCCACTCTTGCATATTAGGGTGGGAATCTTTTGGTACCAAATTTTCACCAAAAGATTTGGTACCAAAAAATTCAAATTGACTCGAGGTCACAAGTAGATTTAAAATTGATTCTCAAATTTGAATCACATTTGGATTTTATATATGCATAGATTTTTATGGTTTTGTGTTCCTTTTCTTATGTGACTGGGATAGACAATTTAATATGTCAAGAAGAAAAAAATTTATTGTTTTTTTCCCACATTTTAGTCAACCCAATTATTACACATGGATATGGCCAAAAAAAATTATCACTAACATTTTTCATATCAGTCGATATTAATAATAAATCACAATAAATGTCTAATCTTTATTTCAGTTAGTGTTACTACAGTAGGCTAAATCCATGGTAAATGATGGCGATTTGTAGTTTAAAAAGCCCTGACTGTATCGTTGCACACCACACAGTGTTTCTCCTGTTTGTCAGCAGGGTTTCATCTGGATTTAAAGGGGTGGGTGGTTGATTATGATTTCATTTTTTTAAACTTTAATTAGTGTGTAATGTTGCTGTTTGAGCATAAACAACATCTGCAAAGTAATGACGTTCAAAGCAAAGGGAGATATTTTATTTTAAAGAAATTGCTTTAAAATAAGGACTACAGCAAACGGCTGGTAGTGACTACAACAAGCTTATTATTAGTGTTGTGCAAAATATTGATATTTTGATATGTATCGATACGGAAATATCTGAAACGATACCAATACTCCTTTCTACAGTATCGATACACCGATACCAGCTGTGCTTTCTGGCTCTCCTCTCCGACCGACAGAGAGTTGACACGCACCCGCCTCCTCTCATTCAGTTGGTGTGACGGGTCTGAATGTGAATGTGTTACAGGAACAGTATTTTGGATCAATGCGTGCGTCAGGTCTTAAAGCGACAGCAGCCAAAATAAACATGCCACTCTCTTTATTATTCAAACTACAAAATGACAAACGATCACTTACTGCTCTTGACTGATTAACTTGTGTAACTTTAATGGATTAATCTGAATAAATTTTCCAATGTTATTTTACATTTGATTACTTTTGCGGGGTTTTTTTCAGTTTCTTAACTGAATACTGCTGTTAGACCTACCTGAAAAAATAAAGCAATCCATTTCATTTGTATCTTTATTATATTGTATTTGTGCAATTGTTAGTAATGTGTTTATTTGTTCTTATTTTTATTACAGGTTACTTGTCTTTTTAAATTAAATGTACCATTTGAAAGCAAGCTTCCTTGTGCTGTGTGTAAGCTATTGCAACAAAATTACCCCATTGTAAAAAATACATTGAGCAAATAATTGTGAGAATTGTAATGGTACAGTTATAGCCTAAAAATAAAAAAGTAATGAAACTTCACTTTGCCCTCAGCCTAAACGATTTGCCAGGGAACAAATTATAGATCCATGAGACCAAAGATCGGCCGTTACAAGACGAATTATAGCTAGAGACACACCACAGAGACATCAGAGCCAGCGGCAGACGGCAGAAGGACTGGCCGAGGAAAGGTTGCCCTCGCCGGCGTTGACAAGCGCTGACAGCCGCTGATCCGCTGGAGCTCACAACTCTGAAAACGCCAGATAAAATGTTCAAATAGGCACTCTTTATATAAATAAACCACCGATTTGAGCTTTAAACAACTACATTATCGACTGAAAAAGTCTTAAAACTACGTTGTCACACATTAACAGTAGATTTTAACAAAAAAAAGACATGTAAACACAGACAATGTCAGCCATTTCTCAACGAGACGAGCCGCTGGCAGAAGCCCCTCCCATGAAGCGAATTCGCGTCTGTTGTGCAGTGAATGTCACACGCGATTCGCGCGAATGAAGCGAGTAAACTCAAAATGTTCAAGCGTCCACCTACGCGCGAAAAGTGCGAATTTTTCGCACAAATCTCGTCCGGTGTGAACGCCACATAAGTAACACAAATGCAATAGCATGTCATAAAAGCAAGATGACAACATAAGTTAAAACGGTCTCTTCTATCTTCATGTAGCATATATTCTCTGGCTCAGTTTTATAGTGTATAATTGTGTAGATTATCATGACAGAATATGCTTATCAATGACTTGAAGATAGTTAACTCCACATCAGCTATATAAATTCATCAACTAGCCTAACCATCAGAAACGGTAATCGGAGCTCTTGAAGCTCTGCCCTGTTCTAGAAAGTGGGCTGGGAGCAGCAGCTTATTTGCATTTAAAGGGACACACACAACAGTGCGTTTTTTTCTCCCCCTCAGAAAGTGACATTTTTAATATGCTGTAAAAAATGATCTGTGGGGTATTTTGAGCTAAGACTTAACATACACACTTTGGGGACATCAGAGACTTATTTTACATCTTGTAAAAAAGAGGCAATATAGGACTCGTTAAACTAGTTTAAATCACAGAGACGCGTTTTCTTCGCTGAATTCAAACACTTCTTAAATGGATCTCACAGCGGTGTTTAGTGGTCACATGATCAACGAGTAAACGCATCTGCTCTAGTAAGCTTGCGCTGTACTGCCACTTGAACTTTGAACACTTGAGCATCTGTGCTCGCACGTCGGCTGTGTCCGTCAGCGCAAGCACCGCACCGGTATTTTCCTTTTTTGAAGAGATTTCAATCATATTTCAAGCAATTCAAAACCCTCATGACAAACAGTGTGCATCTGAAGTGGCTCAGCTGAAGGAAAAATCCATTATCACAAAATTGTCTTATCGGGCCAATAACGTTAACATTAAAAATGATCATATATCGGCCGATACTGATATGGTGGCCGATATATCCAGCATCCCAAATTTTAGCATTCGCATTTCAAGCTCAGATTGTTTTATGATTGTAAAAGAGACAAAGAGATCCATTCAATTTTAAAGGAGTGTAAATAGGTAATAAAAAACTAATTATGACTAATTTTAACAATTTTTTTTTTACTTCTCTTTGCCATGTTTTGTAACTGCTTTGTTGATGAGGACAAGCTTCTTCAGCAATCATCAAGCTGCACTGGTCAGTGGGCAGCCTTTAGTTCACACAGATCCCAACACTAAGCCCGCAAAAAAGATCAGGGAGGGCCTCGATAGGAGGCATCATGCCCAAGAGTTTCCCACTTGGCGCGATGCCCAGCAACTAAATTAGAACCATGCCTCTGCCAGGCACCTCTGAGACATAAACAACTACAACCAACTGGAGCAAGGCAAAGAACTGCAACCTAAAAAAATAAGAGCGAAAAACTCTGTAAACAACATTTTGTAGTCTTGATGAAAAGGAGACAGAGAATAGCAAAGATTTGTAAAAAGCATTTATGAAGCAAGCAAGGACATGCTTTTCCTATATCCATGGCCAGCAAGTCAGGTGGGGTCTTGCATTATGTTCAGTAGCCTCTAACCTGCAAACCGGTTTGTGATGGATTCAATACAATTCTCTTCTTTTTTTAGGACTAGCGTTAGTGACTGTGTCATTGTTTGGCTTTAACTAAGTATCAAATGAGCAGACAATGCAAAATAAACAATGATGTGGCTTTTTTAACAATTGATGAAGTAATGAAGTTAATATAGATACGATCTTAACGCAGAGAGAAACCGGCTTTCCTGTATCACTTAAGTAAAAGTATTTGAGAAGCATCAGTTTTCGCTTGCTATAGCCAACATGTAAGATTGTTTAATCCAAATACTCTCAATCGGTTCAGCAATTGAGCACTCCCTCAGCGTTGTCTCTTAAAACATTTAATTAAGAATCTGACAGAATCCGTTTAATGGGTCTGTCATACTGTCCAAGGCATTAATCCACTTCACTCTATTCATCCATATCTCGTTCTCACTACCTCACAAGGGTATCTGACACCATTCATCTTTCAGATGGAGGAAAAGTTTTGGTAAGAAAAGGCCAGAGACAGATTGCTCATTGAGGTTAAATGGCTGATGAGGTAGTTAAATCTTGAGGAATGGCATGTGACGGGCACAGGCATTTCACTGTTTTCTGTTTGTCAGCAGTTTTGACAACACAGCCACCACATTGAATCTCTCTTAATACAAGTGGAATTCAATATGGGCCAGTAATAACAAAGAACAAGTCGTGACAGTTCTCACATTAGTTTTGGGCCTGCATTTACTGACAGTATAAGTACTAGGGGTGTAAAGATACATAGTTATATCAAGATATCACAATATAAAAATGCAACTGTGTATCATTAATGTAAACGACATGATTTACGATATAGTGTAAGTTTTATCCAAGATTTAGCTTACTAAATTTATAAGATATAACTCACCCAAAAATGTAAATTCTGTCTTCATGTACTCACGTTCATGTTGTTTTAAACCCAAGATTTAACCCGTTTAACTTCCAAACACAAACAAAGATATTTTTTATGAAACCGGAGACATTTCTATCCCTCTGAAGACCATTCATCTAAAACTTAAGACAGGCATTGTGTAAATAAAAAAATAAAATAAAATAAAGAGTTGTCTAATCCAAATTTAAGTCTTCTGAAGAGATACAATGGCTTTATATGCTGAACAGATTTACAACGGCTAGCATAAACTGTAGTAAACATGGACGCTCAAATGCTTGCATAATGCGCAAAAACGGCATAAGAATGAATAAATGCAGACTTAAAATGTACAGTTACAGTAATTTTAACACACTTTCTTGCGATTAGAACTGTGATTGAGTGCACTGATCATCTGAAGATACGTGCTGTAACGGCACTCTTCAAAGTGAAAGCACAAACATCATTTAAATCACCATTTCACATTTAGTTTTAGTAGTATGAGTATTCAAAGCATTTTAGATGGTTTATTCTTACATGTAATGTGCATTAACAGCGGGAAAGGCAAGAACCTGCATGCACGGCTTGTCTGTGTAGGGATCCAACAAATGCCTGCATTGAAAGCAATTTCAGTGACATTACTACATTAAAATACTATAATGTTGAATATAATGTATAATAATGCAATGGGGGAATATTTGTGGGTCCTGATAATAAAACAATAATTATAATAATAATAATTAAATAATGTAATAATCTTTCTTTATTTTGGCTTAGTTAAAATATCGCAATAGTATCATAAACATGGGTTCAGTATCGTGATTTGTATCGAATCAAGTGTATCGTTACACCCCTAATAAGTACACTCAAATCCCTTCAGCTGTTTCATTTGCCCTTGAAGAGTGTTACCTCTGAGGTTCTTGCTCATCTGTGGCTATTGATGCAGAAGGCCATATCCCTAACTACCCCAGGCTAATACCCCATTCAATGAATACATTCCCTTCCTTAAATAATTTCATAAATGAGAAACATGTTGAGTTTCAATATGACGCCCTGAATGCAATCTCAGTAAGCTGCCCTGCTTGGAAATTTTCCTACATAGCATTGTCATGTTCTCCTTTCCATCCGATCTTCCACCCAGGCTCGAGCTATTGACTATGCCGCCCACCATGGCCCACAGTACAAGGCCAGCAGTGGAGGTTGAACGTGGGACCTGCCGATTGACTCTAACGGTTGTGCGGGGAGACATCAGTGATCATTATGTAACTGCCATTGCTGCGTGGGTTGCAGGAGCAGCGCTATCATTCTGATAGAGCCAGGAAGGCTGCTGTCTCAGTGAGCTAAGACCAGGTTCTCTCAATGTTATACTGGACATGTTTCTCATAATTCAGAATATTATAAAAAGGTGAACTTGATATATAAATGTGAAAGTGTATACGTCCCTCGAAGGCACGGTTTTGTAAACAAGGTCCTGCAAACTTGCTTAGCTGCTTTGTGCATCTCCAGTTTAGTTTTTATACTAAACATCTTATCAAACCCACACAGTACACAGCATTGGCATACTCTCCAGAACAGAGGCTTACAACAGGTGTTTTACACTACAGATTAGGGGTGTTGAAATTAATCATTGCATCGCGATGGGGATGATTCTGCATCAATGCAGTAATAGACCATAATCAATTACACGTTCCTCTGACATAATTCGTCACATTCATGCTTCTTGCGTTAGCGTAAAATGTGGCGGAACGAGGGAGGCGAAACACAAAAGTTAATTAAAACTAATTTTTTCAAAAAGAATGCACCCACTATGTGGCAAGCAGGACGAGGCCAAGGGCTGTGAGAACGGGGCGTGGTTGATAACGAGCACCACCTGCACTCCGCACCGGTCTCGAGTTTCTCAGGGAGGAGCTTCGGAAGCATAAAAGGAGGAGCGATGACAGTGAAGGACGAGAGAGGACCAGGATTGGACTATTTATGGTATGTTTTGTTTGTTTGTTGCACAGTCGCTCGAGCACTCCCATGTATGCTTGTTGTTTTCTGTTGCTCAAATCAGTTCAGTTCAAATCAAAAAAGTTGTTTTGTTTATTAAGTAATGCTGTGGACGGTATAGCGTTTTTGACGGACACTTTCACAGGGAATAAAGTGCGAGCTGTGAAATGTACATCGCCTCCGTGTCTGCAATAACTCCAGTTAAGTGAGCTATCACTATTTTCCTCTGGACACAACGAGTTACAAAATCCTTTAAATTTAACGGTATTCAGAAAAGATCAAGAATTAAAAAATATAAGTATAACTATAACTATAAAGCCAAAACGAAATCATTTATATCATCATAGGCTTTGTACTGCACTCACGCGTCTCAATATTGATGGAAAAAAAATTATCCTCTTCACATGCGCACAAATATGCTTGGAAACACCACAGCGGAGAGGCGGCACTCACACTGAATGGCACGAATTGTAGGCTACTACTGACTATTTAAACTGAGCTGTGTAACTTTTTATATGTTAGGTTGACTATTTTATGTTGATTTTATGCTGCAATGTCTAGTTTGCAACGCTAGAATATGTTGTGTGCGCGCGTTAGGCGCCCGCGCGAACAAGCAGAGGAAAAACATTTTGGTCATAGGCCTACAGATAATAAGAGTAGGACATTGTTCAAAATTGCAAAGTGTTTACAGTCTTCTGGTGAGACTCGGAAAATTCATTCGGCATGACCCTCACAGTGCATTATGGGTATTCTCTAGCATAACGAGCGTACATCAGTTGTACACTCGTTCTTACAGTCCATTATGGGATTGAAAGAGTGCACTTGATAACGTCCACCATGGTTTCGGACCCCACTAAAAATGTCTGTCAACTCAAATAATGCTATTGATCTGTACAATAACCTCCCAGAAACACCTCATACATAAAACTTAATGACATGTATCCGCTGAAATGTTTTTAATTCAAAAACAAATTGGAGTAAAAACATAATTATGACATTAAAAAGTTATTATAACAATGTGTTAATCCAAACTGCCTTAATATTTGTATACAAATGAGTTAATTTTTAACTTTCAATATTATAGTAATGTATCAAGTGACAGGGTTCAGTGAAGTTTACAGCATTAGTGCATAGAAATTTTACTAACTGTACATGATATACAGTATATCCAAATTAATCTATCGAAATATAACATCGCAAGCTTGTGAAACAAAAAGTCGAATCTAACCGTGAAATGTGTGTCAATGTGTACTGCCTAGCCCTACTATCTAATGTTGATGCAACAGCAAACAGTTAAAGACTGTTGGATAACCAGCAATCACGCACACTCAAACATCACTGTACACAAACATGCCATAGTATTGCATTAAACATCACACAGAAGTGGGAGGGTGAAAAATAAATAGAGACAGAATAGAAGAGGGAGGGAAAAAGAGTAATGGATTGAGTGAGTGAATGAAGGAAAGAGAAAAAAAACAAGATGAAAAAAAGCTAAAGCACATCTTCAGACAACCACTAGTTTGAGAGTGGCTTATGAGGGGGTGAAACCCTCCTCCACTAGCTCCCAGTGATAACAACACAAGTGTTGAAGCTCACTGTGATTGGAACGTACAAATAAAAAAGCATGTTTGTTTTTCCAGCCGAACGAATATGAGCATCTGTTACAGGGAGGCCCCTCTCTTTATCTCTGTCAGCAGAGATCTTTCTCCTGCCACTGCATGCCGAGCAACCTCACATCCACATGCGTCCACCCTCTGCAAAGACCCACTGCTAATGCAAAATTACTTTTATTTGCGCATTAATTTTTTCACCCAAGCGGAGTCAATGTGACTTGTGGCATCCCTGCAAGGTTCCTTGGTCGCACTATTCTGCCGTCAAACCTGAGCACACACGCCACGCTGTTTGATAGGAGAGGAAAACAACACGCACGCAGATGCGAAGAATCACCTGACCTCTGTAATCATTACACTGCCACACTTAACCCTGGTATAAATGTTCTCCTATTTAGTGGTGCTAATGTTCTGAATACAAGCAAACTACAGGGAAAACAATGCAAAATAAATCTGTGTAACATGCTGTTGGCAGAGGACAAAAAAAGCAGCTATTCAGGAAACAACTTTCTTGGCGCAAGACAACGTTAATGTGTAATAAAAAGGCAGAAGGCTTCCGGACTAACATGCATTTGAGTGTCCACTCTAATTTTACAGAATCGACTAAGAAAAAACAATTGTTCTTTCCATATTGCTCTGTCAAAGATTAATTATTGCATATATTTTTATTGCGTATATTTTTATTGATTGCTTTCCATTATGGGTGAATCTCACAAATCATCTCAATGTCCAGCCAGATCATATTTCAGCCTATAAATCAAAGGAAAAAATATTATATTATAGTATTATTATTGTATTGACTCACAAGTAAACATGATTACTTAAATTTGTTAACAATTTTTACGCTGGTAAGATTGTTTATCGAATCTGACATATTTATAGGTTTTTGGACGAACCTTCCTGCTGTTTTTTTTTTTTATCATTATCAAAGCTCAACAAGCCAAATCAACACTAGAAAATGTCATTCAAAGATTTAGGCCCAATCCCATTTCTACCCCTTAGCCCTTCTCTTTCCCCTACCCCTTCGTTTTGCGCGTTCACGTGAAGGGGTAGGGGTGTCTCGATTCTTTTTTGGCGTGGTAGGGGTAAGGGGAAGGGCCAGATAGCCCTTCAAACGAAGATTTTTCAGGACCACACTTCGAACGAAGGGGTATGAGAAGTTTTCCTCCACCGGCTACCGTGCTGCTAGAATGTGTGTGTGTTGCCACTCGGGATCGATCACTTGCGTGTCGCCTGGCTGCCGTTTTTCCGTAGCTTGCTAAACTCACTATTTGGGTGATTTGAACACATATTAATAATAGTTAAAAAATATATATCTGGTCATCCTTCATAACGCAGTCGATATTTACAATACATATCGTCTGTAAACTCTCGCGTTACCAAGGCAACGACTGACTTGACGTATAACGTATGAACATTATCGCAGCACCACAGTAGATAACGAAACCATATCCGTACCGGCCGGCTCGGATCAGCACGGAATGGAACGGTTAATAAACAAAGAGAACTGTTTGGTCCAATGGAAAAGCGGCTTCACTAATCTTGTATGTTCTGTATCATTCTGTATCATCTTAGGAAACTCTGGCTCGTATGTTTTTGAACTGAAAACGAGCGCCATTTTATTAAGTCCAAATACAGCGCAAAACTCTGTTGGGAGTGAGTAATTTGTTAAACGTGCTCGCGCCTGATTTCTTTTAGATATAGCCTACGCACTTCATTGCTGTTCATACTGGTTAAATGTCACAGGATTTTATAATAAAAGAAACGGGGTATGATGACGTGTAATGGTATGGTATTGGTGTCCCATTTCTTAGGGGAATATTTTCACCCCTACTCCTTGGCACTCTGTTTCAAGGGGCAAGGGGAACAGGTAGGTGTAGGGGTAGGGGAAGGCGAAGGGGTATGAAATAGAATTGGGATTGGGCCTTAATGTTCAAAATGAATGTGTTCTTGTAATCTTATTCAAAATAACTTTGTAACGACATCTTATCTACTTTGTTAAGTGCACCGACACAAATGAGGATGAATCTTCTTCAGTAAACCGTCACTCACATGAGATCACGGCAATTAGCTAACACTGATCCAAAAATCCAAACGATTCCCAATGGCGACTTTAAAATCACTCCCAGCAATTAGGGCTGTCACGATTATGAAATTTGGCTGACGATTAATTGTCCAATAAATTATTGCGATTATGACGATTAATTGTCTGTTTTATGGCTTTGGCGATTAATTGTCATACAAATTGTTGTGATTATTTAATTGAATCCCTTGTAAGTTGTCACTTGCAATAACACATTAATACACTTAAAGCCTTTAAATATTAAAGTAATTTAATCAATGAAAAATATGTATCTTTCAGAAATGTGTACATTTAAAGAAACAATGTAAATGTATATGAAAGTATAAATAATAGAAACAATCACCATAAAGTTACCATAACACATAAAGGACTGTCAATATCTCATTCCAAACTAAAGTAAAATATATATATATTTTACAACTTTGAAAATTCTGTAAATAACAGAAACAATGAATCACAAATATAAACTATGACCATAACAGAACAGGCCATAAAAATCAAATTCTGAAATAAAAACAATCATGCTCCTTAATGGCTTGGTAGATTACGGGAAAGAAACACTAGCATGTTGACTTTTTCTGGTTTAAGACAGCATCTAACTGGGGTGACAATGTTGCCAGCTGTACTGAACATTCTTTCAGAAGCAGTACTTGTTGCACATATGCACATGTAGGCTACTTTCTCGCCAATTTGGAAATTAAAGGAAACCTATGTATGACACGCCAATTCGTTATGCCATTTTGGAGTGCTATCAAGACGCATAATCGCTTTTCGTGTTTATCAACGCCGTTTCATTCTATCCCCCTACACTGCCCCTACCCATCACACACACACACACACACACACACACACACACACACACACACACAAACACACACTGCCCCTAAACCTACCCATCACAAGAAACATTCTGCATTTTTACATTTTCAAAAAAATTACATAATTTAGTATGTTTATAAATCCATTTACATTCACGCGGAATCACACGGCGTAGACATACACGTGGAGATTATGGTTTGTTTCGGCGTACACATACAAGCGGAATCACACTGCGTAGACATACACGTGGAGATTATGGTTTGTTTCGGCGTACACATACACGCGGAATCACACAGCGTAGACATACACGTGGAGATTATGGTTTGTTTCGGCGTACACATACACGCAGAATCACACAACGTAGACATACACGCGGATAGCTCAAAATGCGTACTGATAACACGCCATTTGGCTTTAGAAAGTTAAGCAAAGCCATGATGTCATGTTGATTGGCGTTGTCGTTTTCGGCTTTGAAACTAAATCCATCTTTGTTGAATAACTGGGCTGCTCTAACTCAGGATGGAGAAATCAACAGGGCAATATAATTTGAACGTAATGCTCAGCGTAATGAATTCAGAGGGAGACCGGTAGAAGTAGAGTGCTGCAGGTACGTCGTTCATGAACGAATGATTCTTTAATATGACTCGGGACTACCGAGTTGTCTCAGAGAGTGATCCGTTCATTTTGTTGGCCGCGCGTGTGCGCAAAATCCCATAGGTTCTGTACATGAAACAGAAAATGTTAGTTCATCCCTCGAGTTCGGGTTGAGTCTTTCGTTCTTCCTGTTATGCTGAAATGACTCAATTTTTTATTTTATTTTCATTTTGCTGAACGAGATTCAAAGATCCGAGTCTGTAAAATGATCCGAACTTCCCGCTACTAACTACAGGGCCCCCTTGTGTCTTCTAATAGTGGGCAATAATAACGATCACCTGTAATGACCGCGATTAGACCAATTAATCGCGATCAAACGATTATTTTTATAATCGTGACAGGTCTACCAGCAATTCTCATTACCACAATGCAGAAATGTATGCTGACTTAAAATAAAAATCTCTCAGCGTTGTCTCTTAAAACATTTAATTAAGAATCTGACAGAATCCGTTTAATGGGTCTGTCATACTGTCCAAGGCATTAATCCACTTCACTCTCTTCATCCATATCTCGTTCTCACTACCTCACAAGGGTATCTGACACCATTCATCTTTCAAATGGAGGAAAAGTTTTGGTAAGAAAAGGCCAGAGACAGATTGCTCATTGAGGTTAAATTTTTTTTTTTTTTTTTTTTTTAAACAGTTTACAGTTATGATAATCAAATAAAAAATTTGGGAACTATAAAATGTCCAAACACACAATGGTAATTAGAATTTGGGGGCACGCACGCCACGCAGTAATTACTTGTCATCAGTGCTGGGTATTAGCTAACTGATTACATAATCTGAATACGTAATCAGACACAAAAAAAATGGAGTGCTTGTAATTATATTACACTTTAAAATACTTGCAATTAGACTACAGTTACTTTTATATTGATTGCATCATTACATGTTAGTCTCAAAATGGCATTTAAGTTTTCCTTTCCAAAAAAAAAGCCTACTGCTTATTATGAATTAAGAAGATTTTCCAGGTTTGTGGAATAACGTCATTTCATATTTCATGTAGGGTACATTTTAAGGGCACTGACCGAATTACGTCAGTACAACAGAATACCGATTCACATTAAATCAATCGGTACCAAATTTCGGTACCCGAGAACGCATCTGGTAATATAGACTAGAGTCTGTGAATATTAAACAGCCAAAATACTATTTAAATACAAATCCTTCTTGTCCCACGTGTCTCTGTGTGAATGAATGGCGTTGATGCGCAGTTCAATTTACCTCTCAAACACACACACAGAATCGCGCATGAGGGCCGCTTGTTTCCATCTCATACGAGGACATGAATGCATGACCATCATCTCCAGAGTCGCTCTGAGAGTCCCTTCATCAGCATTTTACCGTTTCATTTGAGAAAAACTACCGTCATGTCATAAACGCACAGAAACTCAAGATTTTCTCAGCAACCCATCAAAATAAAAGTTCAGTTTAACTTGACAAATATATTACTGTTGTACAGTAAAATTTAGATGGGTCTCAATGTAATAATAATACTAACACTAATATAATAATAAATTATCAAAACTATTTAAGTAATAAATCCCAATTTTTCTTCCATGTTTTAATTTTAACAGTATAAAGCTCAGCTGTGCAGCACTTTGTTTGACAAAAAAGTTTGTTTAATTAAGTTAAAAGTTTTATGGCTTAATTTGATTATCAGTGCTGAGTTATACAGGCTTGCAAAAACTCTCATGAACAAACAAACAAAAGGCATAATAGGCCAAAGATAAGATGGCGAAATAACATTATTTTTATTTTGTATAATGTCTGCTGGAATGCTAAAAATGTTCAGTGTTAGATAAATATTTTTAAATAGTAGTTTTTTTAAAGCAAGACAAAATAGTAAAAAAGCTAATTTAAGCAATGGTGAAAAAATTGGCAAAATAAATAGAAACATTTTTAAAAACCGGGTTCGGTATTCGGCTTTTGCCAAGAATTTTCTTTTCGGTGCATCCCTAGTGAGAAAGTGTTTGAATTCGCCACTAACAATCACTGTGAGATCTAATGAGAAGCAATCAAAATCAGTGCAGAATTCTGTTATAAACCATATCATATCAAACAGCGCTGATGTGAAAACCAGGAGAAACATGTTATCGAAGTACAAGTTAAAGAAAGCTTTTCAGTCCACAAATCATCAATGTTATGCTGCGCTCACACTACCAGCGACTTTGTTGCTGCATGTTGCCAGTGAGGTCGCTAGTGGGCGTTCCCACTACTGGTTGCCTAGTAACGTTTGTGAATGATATTCATGGATGTTACTCCATGTTGTAGACAACAAATCAGTTTTCTTGCCGCTACAAACATTTTGGAAGGAAAAGTCTAAATATAAATGAAATCAGTACATAAAATGCCTGATATTAAAGATAAACGACAAACAGCGAGTGCTCTTTGCCATCGCAGCTATTGATCTGCAGCAAAAAGGGGAAATTCCGGTCTATCGGGCTCATGAAACCATTCAGACTTGGAGTCAGCATGGCGTATGCACACGGAGACATATCGTAAATTATAGGACAGTTGCTGACTGCTAAAATGAGACTCTCCTTTATCTTGCCTCGGCACTGAAGAGCAATGGATTACCTGTGCTCCACTGACTTCACTCCTATTGGTTGTCACTCACTCCTGAAAGTCGCTCTTCATTTGCACAAATTTGAACAGATCTCAACTTTGTCAAGTCGCTGGACACTCTGATTCAGGTTGTCACTCGTGTCGCAAGAAATAGCCCACTCTCGATTTAAATAAATGGGATTGTGTCGCTTTGTCGCTTGTGGTGTGAATGTAGCATTAACCATGGATTTAATGTAGTAACTGTAAACATGGTATTGTGGTAGAAATAGTCTAATGTTTTTGCATGATTAATTTCAGGGTTCGTACAAACTTTTGCGAGTGAAATTCAAGCACTTTTGAAGGATTTAAAGTGCTTCACACACACACACACTCTTAAAGGTCCTGTTCTTCGTGATCCCATTTTTCAATCTTTAGTTAGTGTGTAATGTTGCTGTTAGAGCATAAATAATACCTGTAAAATTATAAAGCTCAAAGTTCAATGCCAAGTGAGATATTTTATTTAACAGAAGTTCCCTTTCAAAGCCTACAGCGAACGGCCGGTTTGAACTACAACCCTGTACATCCTGCTTTAATTACGTCAGTAGAACAGTTTGTTGACTAACCTCCGCCCACGAGAATACGCGAAAAAGGGGGCGTGGTCTTGTTGCTCCCTCGTGGAGAAGAGAAAGTGTTGCGTTCGGTTCGGTTGCGTTTGTCGCCATCAGACGCTGTTATTTTCATCCCGGAGTCAAATCACCTTTGTTTGGCCTTCAGGGGCTGTAGTTTGAGCGCGTTCATCTCCCCGTTATGGTAAGAGGCGTGACCTTTCCGGGCAACGTGCCCTAAGCTGCTGTCGAATCACAACACGGGAACCCCTGGCACAATCAGAACTCGTTACGCATTTCTGAAGGAGGGACTTCATAGAACGAGGAAATTCTCAGGCCGTTTTGAGGACAGTGAAAACAGCGGTATACAGATAAGTAAATTGTGTGAAAAATACTGTGTTTTTTTACACATGAAACATGAACACATGTTATATTGCACACTGTAAACACAATCAAAGCTTAAAAAAAACACGAAAAACGGGACCTTTAATATTATTCCATTTAAATTTTATTTTCCACGTGATGACCAAAAATAAAATAAATAAAAAATGTTCCCTACAAAAATTACGATTTTACGTGTTAATAAAAGTCTGCATCTCAACTCATTTCCAAGAAATAAACATGTCATATTATTAGTTGCTGCACTTAATGTAAAAATAATAATAATTGTATTAGGGCTACACGATTAATCGAAATCGAACCGCAATCGCGATTTGGCTTATGTGCGATTATGAAAGCGCAAAGGCTCCGATTTTTTTGTATAAGTTCTTTAAAATATTATTATTATTATTATTTTGTTATATTTATTTTTAAATACTCTTTAATAATGAAAATGTTATTGTAATAGTAATATTTGTTATTTTGTTAAATATTTTTATTTAGCAATAATAATAATCGTAATTATTATAAATCATATTAATATATAAACAAAATGTTATATATAAACACTTTTCATTTGTAAAAAAAAAAAAAAAAAAAAAATCCCATCTCTAGAGCTTAGTGGCACCGATGCTGCTGCTCTCAGATGTTATTCTGGAGCCCTGAGCTATCCCATTTATAGCCAGTAGTCACACCAGGAAGACCCGAGTCACGGTACAGGCTGATGTTACCACCAGCACCCATGATAATGTCTGAGGAGGAAGGCTGAACAGTACAACTCTCCCCTAATTAGAGGGAACAGATGCTCTGCAGGGTAAACAGCTTGATATGCTCAACAATAAATTGCATCAGTCGGCTGGAGTAATCACTAGAGAAGAAAACTTCTCAATAGCTTCAAACCTACTCACATATGAACGTGTACACAAGTGGTATTGTTCAGCTGTGATATCTGGTTCTTCACGATTACTAAAACTCTCATGAAAAATTAACTGTACGTGTGCAAACACTCAATGCCCAACATTTAAAAGAACGCAGTGTTTGCAAATCTATCGGATGACAATCGGCGTTTCTCAATGTCAAGGAAGTATCCTCGGAAGCCAGAATTCCGAGGATAGTACGTCATCAACATCCGTCGAGGGACTGTTCCAATGTTGAGGATCCTCGGAATTTCAACCAAGGTCTGAGTCCTTCGTTCGAAAAATATGCCATATACAGGAAAGGATGCATACGAGTAGCCTTCGCGCTCTCAAATCACCCACAATCCTAACGCGCGCAGCTTTGCTATCTTGTTCAAAAAATATAAAATATCAGACGTTGGCAGAGTCGGAGCGTTAACGGGACAATATACTTTCAAGTGTAAGTATTTACGTTACCAAACATTTGTTATAACCGTAGTAAATAAGTTTAACGTTTAAATGCCAGTACAAATTACTACCGTATTGATATTATACAAATTACGTTATTGATGGCTAACGGACCTTTTCACTGACGTAATGACGTGCACTTGCTAGCCGGTTTCATTTACGTGTTCTCCGAATGCTAAAGAGGAGCCTCGCCTAGCCTCTGAAGGAAGTGACTTGGAAGGACCAGTCCTGCAGAGGAAGTATCCTTGACATTGAGAAACACCTAATGTGATCGTAATTGTCAAGTCCACTTATAATGTGCGACTTTTGGCTTCTTTTTTGGCAAGTTGCGTAAAAAAAATGTAATCACGGTTTTGTGGGCTTTGAAACAACTTTGTTTCTTTACATTCATGGTTGTTGTTTTCCTCCAATACATTGATTGACACTGTCTGCACACAGTTAATAGCCAATCAGTGCAATAATAAAAGTGCTGTAGCGTAATTCGTCCTCCCACATCCGGCCTCCTTTGTGACGTTGTATAAGCAAGCAATGATAGTTAGTACTAGTAGACATTTGTATGTGCATTTACCACCAACAGAGACGTACAGAGATGGAGAGGAAACATGGGAGGTGATAGAAGGTGCAGGGAGGAGGGGCACCCAAATGTAATTTTAAAAATATTTTTATAATGCATTTATCACTACAGACTATAAAAATAAAAGTATACTAAAACTAACAGTAGGTATGGTTCAAATTTATTTTATTATAAATATGTGGCTGTTACATATAACATGTAAAATAACATGTTTTTGCTTTTCAAACTTCGAGGGGTTGCAGTTTCATATTTTGCAGGCTCAATATTGATGAAAAGAGAAAATATAGGGCTTGTTTTGGGATTTTTTTTGACGCTGCGGTTGCCTAGTTGTCTCGGGAGAGTCTGCAACACTGACAGTGATCTCTGTGAGTTTCAATCACTCTCCTTTGCTTAACAACAGTCCTTCAGTGATGGGTTGAATTCTACTGGATTACAGTGGATCTACAGGGATAATCTTTAAAAGTGATCACAACATATTTCATAATGACTGACCTTTCTCTTCTGATTGTTTTGTGGGCACAATTTCCTCACAACAGCACATTAGATCGAGAACATCACCTGGGGGATGTAAAACAATAAGGTGGCTTTCCATTTCCACACAAGACGACTTTGTGAATGTGACATGATAAACTAACTGCTAGGATTCGTCTCACAGGACTATTAGCCACAGAAACGGAAAAATGTGCTACATTCTGACAGAAGGGACAAAATGGTGTGCGTTTCAAACTAAAAAATTGACCTGACCTTTTTGAGGATCAAAAGTCCTCAAGAGGCCCTCAAGAGAGTACGGTTTACACATAATGCGCAATATCAGTTTGTACTTTGTACGTCGAATAGTTCACTCAAAAATAATAATTTCACCTTAATGCTTCAAACCCCTTTTGACATTATTCAGTAAAACACAAAAGTTAGTCAGAATGAAAGCCTCAGATTCACTCTCATTGTGTGGAAAAAAAACATACAATGAAAATCAATGTTGACTGAGGATTCCCTAACGTTCATTTTAGGCGAATTGCCCGTTTATCATCCCCTCAGGCTGACGAGGCTAGGTTACAAGACACCTGAAGGTGACAACGTTAGAGCGTCAAAAAACAAACCGTTGATAAATCACACACGAATCTTCATTTAACGTTCACATTTAAACATAACACAAACCAGAAAGCCTATGTGCCTCGTGTTTTTCTCTTTCTGACACAACTGGGAATATGTTTTTCTCTTCACAGGACAGAGATTTGAAACTCACCTCACGGAGAAAAAAATCGCAGGGTTTCCCCTTCGACGCACTAGCGCGAGGACACACCCAGAGAGGCGCGAGAGAGAGAGAGAGAGGCGCGGACGTTACCCAAAGGGGGTGACGTCAGATGGATCGCCTGATTACCTCTTTATCAATCAGCTAGAGAGCCTCTTTACACTTCACATGAAATGTACCCGTTTATTTATGCCAATTAAAACCCCTATTTAGCTAGTAGCGCGAAACGTGCACACTTGAACGTTAATATGACTGCGCTGACAGCAATGATTGTGAAATGGTTCTAAAAATGCGCTAATACATACATACATTACAAAAGCATGAACGCTAAGCGTAGGGTTTCCATGCGATAGTCAGGTATATGCGTTACTGGAATGCCCAAAAAAACACTCACAGCTGAAGTATCGTTATATCTGTAAACTATCCAATTTCTCACCGATGAGGTGAGCAGAAATGAATACTTGCAACAGGCAAAAAATGTCTCGTGAACAAACACGGCGCGGCTCTGATGACCGTTTACAAGATGTAACATGCACGCGCACACCTGTGGACAAGAAAATCAAAGTGAAGGAAATGGGTAAAATGAAACAGGAAAAATAACAAACCTACCCAAGGCTGAAGGGTTGTCAGAAAGAGTGAAAGCCGCACATGGGACGTTCCTCCTCATTCAGTCCATCGAGAAACAAGCCCTCTCCTCAAACTCCTAAAGATTAAAGACGCAAAAGGTCTCTAAGTAAACACTTGCACGGATAGGCAATGTCTTTCGTCGCTTGCAACCCGTGTTTGTTTACTCTGCATCTGGAAACTAACTTTAGAATTGGTGCCAGTCAACCAGCAGGATGGAATTAGTCGCTTTTCCTACATGTAAAATGTGTCTCCCGCGTTTAGGCTAAAAACATGTATAAACTTCGTTGAAAAGTAAGAAGCCCGTCTGCTCGAACCCAATCCAACAGCTTTTTCTCGTCCAGAGAAAAGAGGAAATAATCACAAGAGGGATTGAGGTATGTTCCGCTTTTGTTAGCCTACGGAACGCAAACGCAACAGATCCAAGTTTTGTTTGGTTTTCAATCTTGTTTTCTACATGTGAGCTGCTCTATTTGTTCCACCCGTTTAACCGCCGGGAAAAGTGCGGATAAACGCAACCTTTCACCGCGCAACGAAAAAGACAGTTTCAATCACTGGTTGCCGTGGCTGGAAATCGAAAGAGGGAGATAGAGATTCAGTCCGAGGGTTGGGAGCTGCGGCGGCGGAGAGGGAGGGACTTGTGTGTGGGATCAGTCATTTAAGGTGGATCACAAGGAAAATTAAAGCAAATGAATGGTCTGGAAACTGGAATTCCCAACACATCGACTTGCTAGACATTGGTAAATTATACATAGTGCGTGGAACAGAAATATTTGTATGTGATTGAAATTAAATAAATTAGCCTAGATAGTCAGGGGCGCGGGAGGGGGGAGGGGTCACCACATTTGAATAAGAAACAATACCGAGTCTATAAAACACGTCAAAACTCCACGAGGCACAACAAGCTTATGGTTTAAAGTTTAAACAGCATACACACCGGGACATTTGACTTAACATCACATTTTTTTGACATTGTTGATACTGCCTGCAATCGTAATGCAATGGACTAAGTTAACTTTATATAAAAACATAATTCAACATATAAATAATACTATTTTTAAAAGCCCACTTTAAGTGTTACAAATGAATTACTAAATGCTAAAAATGAATAAATGTAAATGAACAAAAAATTGCATTGCATTTGCAAATCTGTGAAATCAGAAGAGGATTTGCCAGCCAGGATTTTTTATGTACATTTATATTGTTTTTGTTGAATAACTCTTGATATAAAAAAAATTAACTGTTTAAAAGTTTGTGGCAGACACTACGTAAAGAGACTTAAATAAAGTAGGCCCTATCCCCAGTTTTACAGACAAGGCTTAAAGGGATAGTTCACCCAAAAATGAAAATTAGCCCATGATTTACTCACCCTCAATATTTAAACATTTATTTAATTTTTTTCCATGGCTCTGCATCAGCCGTCCCCGCGCCATCACTTCCGGCGAATAAGGTCAAAATACATGCAAAATACCGGCGCGATCATAGATATATACATAGATTCCTCATTAGTGCCTGCGCAGATCGGTCGAATGAGGCATCTACGTATATATATATTTGATCACGCCAGTATTTTGACCTTATTTGCCGGAAGTTATGGCGCTGGGAATACTAGATGACATTCATCTGATAAAAGGTAAAATAATAACATATACTGTTCAGTTTCTCACAGAAACCGATCGTTTCGTGTCTTAAGACAATGTGTCGCCACGAGCCGCATGGTTCAATATGGATTCATATGTCTATGTGTTTTAACTCTCATTGCTCTCATACTCTAAAATATCCCCATTGCATTATACAACTATCACACTGCAACGGTTGGAGTTAAAAATCTTAATTTGTGTTCTACTGAAGAAACAAAAACACCTACATCTTGGATGCCCTGGGGGTAAGCAGATAAACATAAAATCGTTTTTGGGTGAACTATCCCTTTAAGCCTATAGTCCCAGACTAAAATGCATGTTTGAGCTGTTTTAACTGCATGAAAGCAACTTGCACTTACATATCTTAAAATATGTCAGTGCCATTGATTTATCTCAAGATGCACAATAGTAATTTTTTAAGGCATGTTTATAAAAGCTACTTCAATGGCCTAACTGAACTAAAGCCTAAACCAGGCTTAATCTAAACCCTGTCTGTGAAACCGGGCTTTAAAATGTGATTTTTAAAGTTGTGTTTAATGAAGTTTCTACAGAAGGACTATACAACTACCACAAGGATGCATGTTTCTGTGCTTGCTGAGTCAGACGACTGTTGTAGTCTTTATAGCAACTTGCATTGCTTTTTCAAAGTTCATTACACTCCAGTCCAGAAAAATAACATTTCTATTTGAATATATTTTAAAATGTAATTTAGCATTGTAAAATATCATTATATAATTATAAATCAGATACAATTATTATATTAAGTAATCATCATTAAAGCCACACAATATACATATTTTTTTCATATAGTGACCTTTAATTTGGAGCAAGAGAAACTGGGGGAGTGACTTGTCCCTTTGCTCACAGCTGATTGGTTCAAATTCAGTTTGAGATCTCTTATCCCGAACCTGCTTAACCAGCTTATGACGATGAACACAGGTAAAAGCCAAGCCACTTTCATGGTACCTAAAACCCAGGATTGGCACAATCTAAACTGAAACGTACCTGGCTAGCCAGCAAAACTGGCTTCATGGTACAGACCCCAGATTTATTCTTTCCTATTGGAAAAATGTTAGTAAAGCCAAAATGATATTTAACCATATAAACATTTACACAATTCTGGACAATTTCGGTTAAATACAGGCTACATTGTGCGTTTACATTGTGTACAGTATAAAACATACAATAGGCTACACTTAAAATGAAATTATTCATATATAATGTAAATATGCATTACTTTAATGACAATACAAGCCAATGTAGCTGTTGTGGAATCACAGCAGCAATCGTTCTCCCCTCCGCCATGTTTAAAGTTTATGGCAAGCCCAACTCGGGAATATGGGTATCAAAATTTTGGGCATGATAATTGAGAATTGTTGCATGATACAATAGAACTGTAGTCAAATAGGCCTACATAGTGGTTAACAAACATTGTATTTTATCCAGACGTGATCTCATCAGTGTTTTGAAACTAAGCTCATTCTGGCTTCCTCGCTGAACCAGTAGCCCACAGGTGGCCCATTACTGTTTGGTAGTCATGGTTACCTATAATTCTATCATTATTGCATACTCTTAAAGGGTTACTGCACCATGTCTTTTGAGATTTCATAGATGTTTTCTTATTCCTTGGACATTTCTGTGACTGTAGCATCTATATAATGAGGCTGAGGCCTTATGAGTTTCACAATTATAGTGTGATGGCCACTGTTTAGCTTACATAGAAAGCTGTAATCTTAGAAAATCTCTGCCTTTCTGAGATAAAAGTGCTAAGAATTTGATATTGATGATTAACAGTTAGGAATTGAATCATGCTAGATACAGGGCAGGGCAGATACTCGCCTGAATGTCACATCAATTTTAACCTCTCAGTCCTGATGGAAACCAAAAGGTTGAAATGTTGCATTGTTGCACAGACATTTACTTTTGATCATATCATAAGATTAGGTCCCCAATGCTGATGATATTGCAACATCAGTTGTGTAACACTATGCAAAGTCATCATTTATTTAGATGCTAACACAAACCAAAACTATGTGTCGTATCCTCTTCTCATGCATCTTGAGGCACCACTTCACAGGCTGAATAAAGAGTTGCATAACTAATATCAGTCTAGGGATGCAACAACACAGTTAGTCCACAGTTCAATACATACCTCGGTTTTTAACCACGGTTTTCGGTTCAGTTCAGTTCTGATGGGTTGTCACATACATTTTTTGTTATTCTATTCTTAGGGACAGGAACAGCAAGAGGTTAAGGAGAAAAAAGACAATTTTTTTATTGCAATACTCTTTCTTTATTTTACAATTTTTTTTTTGAAAAACCTACCTTAAACTTAAAACTTTACTTAAAAAAAACCTTGTATTCCTAGTGTATTGTATAATATATATATATATATATATATATATATATATATATATATATATATATATATATATATATATATATATATATATATATATATATATATATATATATATATATATATATATATATATATATATATATATATATATATATATATATATATATATATATATATATATATAAATAAAGATTTACACTGGCAGCTCAGAGCTGTAGAGCAGCATTAAAGTATGAAATTGAATGAATGAAAGTAAAAATAAAACACTACATAGACTTCACTATAAAATATACATTGATTCTTAGCTACTGTATTAGTTTTTCAGTCAAGAGCAGTGAGTGATTTTCTCTTTGTCTTTTGTTGTTGTATTAACATTAAAGGGATAGTTCATTCAAAAATGAAAATTCTGTCATAGAGAAATTAATACAGGTTACATTATTTTAGAGGTGAACTGTCCCTTTAAGGACCGCGTGTTCACTAGGCTGTGCTGTCAATTTAAGACCTGCGTGCATCTAATATACAGACACACGCGATTTTACTTTCACTTTAGACATAACCGACTGTGTTTATGTTAACCTTGTGTGTATTTAACAGTATTAGCGCCTCGGAAAAGCGCACGTTAAAACTGCGCACGCGAATGAAATCGGCAAGGCTTTAAAACGCATGCAAATAATGAACTATCGTGATTGTGAATAACTATACTGTTCCATGAGTATAACTCTACCACTAACGTGTGACGTGAATGTATGTCGCGTTGTTCAGTAGCCTATATTGGGATGGAGGCAAATTATAGAATTTGTAGAAAAATAATTAATTAAATGCAAAACCGAAATGCAATTCACAAGCGCGTATTGAACAGTGAATGCCGTACCGAACGGGTTCAATATTATATTGAGAATGGTGGCATCCCTTCAATAGCATCATTTTAAATAATCTTAAATGTATTTGGTTTTCTGTTATTTGTTTGTCTACACTTCATGTCCTTGCTGAAGGCTATTTAAATACCAGGATTTACACAGGCAGGGTGTCAACAGATCTGAAGGACTAGATTAAGGAAGTGTAGACTCAAAATATTCCTTCTTGGAGAGCAGAAACTTGACATGTATGGTGTGAAGCATAGGGAGACATCCCAAAAGACATTGTGTGCCCCAATTTTTTTTTTTTTACTGCTATAACTCAAGGATCTGACTGCAGAATGGCATATTTACATTTGATACAAGTGGTGTTGTGGCATCAGTGGATGGCAGAAGGTTGGAGAATGCAGCCGACAGCCAAGAATAAACCGTTGATTGTCCTCCTACCAAACACACACGGAATGGATGATGATGTATGACAGCTACAGTGCAGCTACGTTGCGCAGATGGTCAAAGATGTTGTTTAAAGTGACTAGTGCAATGCTTTCTTATGATATATGGACTGTCACTGCTAATGGGCTATAAGATGATTCATCCGAACCTTATGGTTCATCTCAGCTGTGCCACAAAAATAGTCTTGCCTCTTTTAGGTCTCATGAACCAGCTCTGCAAGGTCAATTAAGTAAACAATTAAGACAAACAGTCCTCACTCTGTTGTAGTAATGATATTCATCTCTGTAATGGAGTCTTTTAAACAGATCTCTCCAATAAACAGCCTGCTTTTGCTTGTGCTATGAAAGCACCCAAATGACAAATGTGTTGATAAGTGCTGTTCAAAAAACAACTTTGGAGATATTTAAGTAGTCCAGATATGACAATAAAAGTATTGCTTGTGTGTTTGTTTTGATGTGCGGAAGCTCAAAACGGTAGGCAAGGCCGAGGGCAGAGGAAACCAACAGCCCACCTAGAGACAAGGGTAAATCTTTAAAAAAAAAAAAAGTGAGAAGAAACGGTCAGGGTTGCTTTTCAAATTTTAATGTTGCGCAACGATGGCAAATAAAAGGAGATGTCTCCTTACAGACTGAGAGATAACGCCTAAAGCCATAACGGATTTTCTCACTTTAAATTTTCCTTTGTGTGTAAAAAAAAATCGCTCTTACATCCCCATTTGCCAAAGAAAATGGACTGTAACAGTGCAGGGCAATAAGTACTGAACAGGAGAACATAAAACCTAAGCAGTTGAAATTAACTACATTTCTACCGTAGCGTCCTCTTAGTGCTTTTTTATTGCTGTAGTTTTTTTGCAACATTCTGTAGGCCTATCTAAAATTAAAATATTTAAACAAAATATCTGCATGGGGTGTTTTAATATATATATATATATATATATATATTAGTGGTGGGCCATTATCGGCATTCGCCGTTAATCTATTCTCGAAGTTGGGTTGGGAGCTGGGTCTATACTACGCAAGCAATGATGACTTTCACCTTGATATTTTAGCGCGGATGTATACCTGGCCGAATTGCACTGTAGGGGGCGAGAGAACGAGTCTTCAAACCTGTGTGTATGCCTACTAGTGTTGTCAAAAATATCCATATTTCGATATGTATCGATACTGAAATATCTGAAACGATACGATACTCATTTTCTACAGTATCGATATCAGTTGCGCTCTCCTCTCCGACCGACAGCGAGTTGACACGCACCCGCCTCCTCTCATTCAGTCCAGTTAACCCTCTGAACATGTCGAACGGGTATTCTGCTGGATTTTTCCTCATGACCACGTGTTAGTATTGGTGTGACCGGTCTGAAATTTGCGCGGGGTTGCACATAACGTAATTCTACTAAATCCCGCAGATTTCGCGTTCGCATCCAAAGCGCATACACATATACCGTAATAAAGCTTCCTCTGACATACAAGTGCAAAAATGAGCTTCCAGCTTATTAATGGTCAAATACACTCAAAATGTCTCAATGCCCATCTTGGTGAGTTTTAACGTAAACCCAGTCGTAACCAGCTCACAGGAACAGTGTTTGGGATCCATGCGTGCGTCAGGTCTTAAAGGGACAGAAGTTATTTATTATTCAAACTACAAAAAGACAAACGATCACTTACGTGCACACATATTCTGAATGCCTTCGGCAGAATTCAAATGAGCCATTTTAATCTAGATTAATTCCAAGATTACAGTGAGATTAATCTAGATTAAAAAAAATTATCTATGCTCACCACTAATATATATATATATATATATATACACTCACCTAAAGGATTATTAGGAACACCACATACTACACATACATACTACACAACACATACTAATACTGTGTTTGACCCCCTTTCGCCTTCAGAACTGCCTTAAGTCTACGTGGCATTGATTCAACAAGGTGCTGAAAGCATTCTTTAGAAATGTTGGCCCATATTGATAGGATAGCATCTTGCAGTTGATGGAGATTTGTGGGATGCACATCCAGGGCACGAAGCTCCCGTTCCACCACATCCCAAAGATGCTCTATTGGGTTGAGATCTGGTGACTGTGGGGGCCATTTTAGTACAGTGAACTCATTGTCATGTTCAAGAAACCAATTTGAAATTATTCGAGCTTTGTGACATGGTGCATTATCTTGCCGGAAGTACATGGTGGTCATAAAGGGATGGCATTGGTCAGAAACAATGCTCAGGTAGGCCGTGGCATTTAAATGATGCCCAATTGGCACTAAGGGGCCTAAAGTGTGCCAAGAAAACATCCCTCACAGCATTACACCACCACCAGCCCAACCTGCACGGTGGTAACAAGGCATGATGGATACATGTTCTCATTCTGTTAACGCCAAATTCTGACTCTACCATCTGACAGAACAGAAATCGAGACTCATCAGACCAGGCAACATTTTTCCAGTCTTCAACTGTCCAATTTTGGTGGGCTTGTGCAAATTGTAGCCTCTTTTTCCTATTTGTAGTGGAGATGAGTGGTACCCGGTGGGGTCTTCTGCTGTTGTAGCCCATCCACCTCAAAGTTGTGTGTGTTGTGGCTTCACAAATGCTTTGCTGCATACCTCGGTTGTAACGAGTGGTTATTTCAGTGAAAGTTGCTCTTCTATCAGCTTGAATCAGTCGGCCCATTCTCCTCTGACCTCTAGCATCAACAAGGCATTTTCGCCCACAGGACTGCCGCATACTGGATGTTTTTACCTTTTCACACCATTCTTTGTAAACCCTAGAAATGGTTGTGCGTGAAAATCCCAGTAACTGAGCAGATTGTGAAATATTCAGACCGGCCTGTATGGCACCAACAACCATGCGCAAAATTGCTTAAATCACCTTTCTTTCCCATTCTGACATTCAGTTTGGAGTTCAGGAGATTGTCTTGACCAGGACCACACCCCTAAATGCATTGAAGCAACTGCCATGTGATTGGTTGATTAGATAATTGCATTAATGAGAAATTGAACAGGTGTTCCTAATAATCCTTTAGGTGAGTGTATATATATATATATATATATATACTAGGGGTGTAACGATTCATCTACTACATCGATGTATCGATTTATTTTCCTATGATCTAACTACATCGATCTGTGCTCGGCAAGTTGGCCTTCCGGATGACATATATCGATCTAACATCGTTTTAAAAGGTAATCGATCGATTGTATCGATCATAGGAAATAACAAATTGGATTTAAGCATGTCAGACTTTATATGGATGTTTTTTCTTAGCACTTTTAATGATAAAGGCGTTAAACGTTACTCGATTCAGTCTGCCTATCTGTGACATCATCGCCATGCACCAGCGCTAAGAAAACAAAACATAGCATGGCGGATGGCAGAGGAGAAGCCAACCTGTGAGAAATGATCAAGCCACCAGGAGAAAGAGCTAAAGTTACCTGTACTTTCAACCCTGGCTAAATGTTACCTGTGCATTCCTGGCACCAGTGTGCCATTAGAGTGAGTTTTTAGTACTGCTGGCGACATAGTGAACGCACAGAGAAGTGTTCTGCGGTCAGTGTAATGATCCAATCTCTAGGATGCCGTTCCACTCCTAGCCTGCAGGGGGTGCCCTCCTTAAGCGTCCATGTTATGCTCCCTCCAGGTCTCCAGATGGCACTTTAACCCCATGCTCAGTGCTCTCCACTCCTGCAGATGGTGCCAGTGTGTTTAATGGTTACTCAGAACTCTCCTCATTAGCCCTGATTCCCTTCACCTGTGTCTTGCCCTTTATAAGTGTGCTTGTTCCTTGCCATTATGTTCAGTCTTGAACCTATGTTCTCCTGTCTCCAGATCTCAAGATAAGTTTTGTGCCTTTATTGTACATTTTTTGACCCTTGTGTCTATTTTTGTTTCTCTGTTTTATGGAAGCTCTGCTCTCCTAGTTCATTTGTACTTTGTGCTTTGGTTTCTCAAGTAAAGACTATTTTTATTTTTTGGAAGACTCAAGTCTCTTGACTCTTTACTCTTCTGCTCTTGGGTTCCATTGTCTGGGAGTTAGCTCAGTGGAGAACACACCACACTTAGAACACCAGAGACCCGGGTTCAAGTCCAGCCAAGGGCGACATCCTTACAGCAAGACTGAACCATGGAAGGGAGCCCAGCAGAAGGACCTTCACCACCCTCTAATGTGGACCGTATTTTGGCAGCCCTCTCAGATCAAGCAACAACCATACAGCGACATGACCAGGCGCTGTCAGAGATTCTCCAGATTTTGAGTCTCCAGTCTCAAGCCGCTTCATCCCAAGAACTTCAGTCACCCCCTGGTCCTCCAGACAGATCCATGTTCCCACTCCCATCAGAGCCCAAGTTACCAGCACCAGAGAGGTTCGATGGCAGTCCCGAGAGATGCAGAGGGTTTATTACCCAGTGTACCCTGGCCTTCCAGCTTCAACCCAGCAGCTTTCCTACAGAGAATAGTAAGGTGGCCTACATTATTACACTCCTAACGGGTAAAGCTTTGGACTGGGCCTCTGCTTTGTGGGACCAGAGTTCTCCAGTAACAACTAACTGCCATACATTCATTTCTGAGATGAAAAGAGTTTTTCACCATCCAGCCAGCAGGGGGGATGTTGATCACCGCCTGCTACACCTCTCTCAAGGTACTCGAAGTGCAGCAGAGTTCGCTATAGAGTTTCGCACTCTTGCCACAGAGAGTGGGTGGGATCAACGGGCCTTGAGGGCTACCTTTCACCATGCTTTGTCTCCTGATATCAAGGATGAGTTAGCCTTCCGAGACACTGCGCCTGACCTCGAGTCCCTCATTGACGTGGCTATCCGGGTAGATCATCGGCTCAGGGAACGCCAGCAGGAGCGACAACAGGAGACTAGATTTTTCGAGTCAGCCAGCGCTGTTAAGCTGCCTTCATCTCCTAGTGCCCCCGAGGAGCCCATGCAGCTGGGCGGAACCAGAATTTCCCAAACCGAGCGCAACCGACGGATAAGGGAGAAATGCTGTCTCTACTGTGGCAAGCCAGGTCACTTTCGCTTTGCCTGTCCTGAGTTGTCGGGAAAAGCCAACTCTCGCCCAGGAGGAGGGGGGCCAGGGCGAGAATAGAAACATTCCCCTGCTCAGCAACCTCAGGTCTGACAATCCAAGCTACTGTCACCCATGGTAACCAACATCACCAAGTATGTGCCTTTGTTGACTCTGGGGCTGCTGGGAGTTTTATGGACTATGAGATGGCTAAGAGACTCACTATCCAGCCAGCGACTCTCCAGAAACCCCTTAACATCACAGCAGTGGATGGCAGTCCTCTGGGTTCAGGAGAAGTTAATCAATGTACTCCACCTCTCCAGCTACAGGTGGGCCAACATCAGGAATGGATACAGTTCTTCCTGATTCATTCTCCTAAACTTCCTCTAATCCTCGGCTTCCCTTGGCTGACTTTACACAACCCACACATTGACTGGTCCCAAGGGGTCGTTAGGACCTGGGGATCTGACTGCCAAATTTTAGATAATGCCTTCTGCCATTCTTCCAAGTTATTAGAGACATTTTCAGAACCCTCACTAGACATCTCCAGGGGGAGATCTGCATTTATTTCTGAGACACAATCCACAGAAGTCATGGCCGTTCCTGAAATGAAGCCAACTGCTACCAAGTCTCTTGCTCATTATCCTGAGTTATCCCGAGTCCCCCAGGAGTATGCAGACCTCAAGGAAGTCTTCAGTAAGTCCCAAGCTGCTACACTACCACCTCATAGAGCTTATGACTGCACTATTGAATTAGTTCCTGGTACTTGCCCACCACGTGGAAGGCTCTATTCCCTCTCTGGCCCTGAGAGATTAGCCATGGACCAATATCTCAAAGAAGCCTTGGACAGTGGATTCATCCGTCCATCCACCTCACCTGCAGGGGCCGGCTTTTTTTTTGTTGAAAAGAAGGACGGGGGTCTCCGACCCTGCATAGACTATCGGGGTTTAAACCATATAACCATCAAGAACCGATACCCTCTCCCTCTTATGTCCACAGCTTTTGAAATTCTGCAAGGGGCTACCATCTTTACGAAACTTGACCTTCGTAATGCATACCATCTAGTTAGAATCCGTGAGGGGGATGAGTGGAAGACGGCATTCAACACCCCGACAGGCCACTACGAATACCAGGTAATGCCGTTTGGCCTGGTCAATGCACCAGCTGTCTTCCAAGCCTTTATTAATGATGTTCTCAGAGAAATGCTGAATATATTTGTTTTTGTCTATCTGGATGATATTTTGATTTTCTCCCGAAATTACGAAGAGCATGTTCAGCAGGTCAAACAGGTCCTGGCCCAGCTACTGAAACATAAGCTTTATGTAAAGTTGGAAAAGAGTGAATTTCATGTTCCAGAAGTTTCCTTCCTCGGCTTCACAGTATCAAAAGGCAGCCTTCAGATGGATCCAGGCAAGATTCAAGCAGTTTTGGATTGGCCACAACCAACTTCAGTGAAGCAGGTACAGCGCTTTCTGGGCTTTTCCAATTTTTATAGAAGATTCATTAGAAACTTCAGTTCTGTTGCCGAGCCTCTTTCCGCATTGACCAGGAATTCAACTAGGCCATTTATGTGGACCAGCAGAGCAGATCATGCCTTCAACAGACTAAAACAGCTCTTTACATCTGCCCCAATCTTAACCCTCCCTGATCCAGAGCTACCTTTTGTGTTGGAGGTGGACGCCTCTGACGTAGGAGTAGGTGCTGTCTTGTCACAGAGAAGTAAGTGCGATAACAAGCTTCACCCGTGCGCTTTCTTCTCTCGTCAGCTTACCTCAACACAGAGGAATTATGATATTGGGAACCGGGAGCTGCTGGCTGTCAAGATGGCTTTAGAGGAGTGGAGGCACTGGCTGGAGGGGGCCAAACAGCCATTCCTCATCTGGACGGACCATAAAAATCTCACTTACATCCAGCAGGCAAAGAGATTGAATGCCCGACAAGCCCGATGGGCCCTCTTTTTTAATCGGTTTAACTTTACTCTCTCCTATCGCCCAGGTTCTAAGAATCTCAAGCCAGACGCACTCTCAAGGCAGTTTGAACCACCAGAAGTGGAGTGTTGTCCAGAACCCATTCTCCCCACTTCCAGAGTGGTAGCTCCCATTCAATGGGATATTGAAACGGCAGTCAAGAGGGCTCAACGGCAGCAGCCAGGTCCAGGTAATGGCCCTCCAGGGTGTCTCTTTGTTCCTAACCTTCTACGTTCTAAGGTTTTGCAGTGGGCTCATGCTTCCCTCCCTTCTGGACACCCTGGGATCACAAAGACATGCAAGCACATCCAGAGGAAGTTCTGGTGGCCTAGATTGCAGAGGGACGTCCGGGCTTTTGTTGCCGCTTGCTCCATCTGTGCTCAGAACAAGGAGCCAAGGACCCACCCTCATGGCCTGCTGCGCCCTCTGCCCATTCCAAGATGCCCATGGTCCCACATTTCCTTGGACTTCATTACAGGCTTGCCACAGTCTCAAGGAAACACGGTAATCCTTGTAGTGGTAGACAGATTTTCTAAGACTTGTCACCTCCTACCTTTGTCCAAGCTCCCCACAGCTAGCCAAACTGCGGAACTATTGATGAAGCATGTGTTCAGAATCCACGGCTTTCCCCAGGATATGGTTTCTGATCGGGGACCGCAGTTTACTTCCCGGTTCTGGAAGGCGTTTGGCCGACTCATCGGATCTTCCATCAGCCTGTCCTCTGGCTTCCACCCCCAGTCAAATGGCCAAACTGAGAGGGTAAATCAAGAAATTGAAAAGACACTGAGGTGCCTGGTTGCAGACAACCAATCCACATGGAGCTCCCATTTAATATGGGCTGAATTTGCACATAATACCCTTTACCATTCCTCACTAGGTATGTCCCCTTTTGAGTGTCAGTATGGTTTCCCTCCCCCTCTATTTCCCGGACAGGAGCCAGAGGATGATGTTCCAGCTGCCACACAGCTTTTCCGCCGGTGCCGGCGTTCCTGGCAAAGAGCACGCGTTGCCTTATTGAGGGCTGCCCGACAACAGCGGAGGCAGGCAAACCGACACCGAAGGGTAGGACCCTCGCTTCGCCTGGGACAAAGGGTATGGCTCTCAACCAGAGACCTTCCATTGCGGGTGGAGTCCCGCAAGCTAGCCCCACGATACATTGGCCCTTTCAAAATCCTTAAGAAGATTAACCCAGTTTCTTATCGACTTCTTCTGCCCAGGTCCATGAAGATTCATCCCACTTTTCATGTTTCCCGTTTAAAACCCGTTGTTTGTTCTACTCTGTCTCCAGCTAAGAAACCCGCCCCAGCACCTCGCATCATTGATGGCCAGCCAGCTTACACGGTCCGCAGGCTGATGGATTCTCGCATGGTTCGTGGGAAGGTTCAATATCTGGTGGATTGGGAGGGCTTTGGCCCAGAGGAGCGGTCCTGGATTCCTGCTCGAGATATTTTAGACCCGACTCTCATCTCAGAGTTTCGCCAAGCCAAAGGGAAACGTTAGAAGAACGTCAGGTGCCGTTCCTAGGGAAGGGGCTCCTGTAATGATCCAATCTCTAGGATGCCGTTCCACTCCTAGCCTGCAGGGGGTGCCCTCCTTAAGCGTCCATGTTATGCTCCCTCCAGGTCTCCAGATGGCACTTTAACCCCATGCTCAGTGCTCTCCACTCCTGCAGATGGTGCCAGTGTGTTTAATGGTTACTCAGAACTCTCCTCATTAGCCCTGATTCCCTTCACCTGTGTCTTGCCCTTTATAAGTGTGCTTGTTCCTTGCCATTATGTTCAGTCTTGAACCTATGTTCTCCTGTCTCCAGATCTCAAGATAAGTTTTGTGCCTTTATTGTACATTTTTTGACCCTTGTGTCTATTTTTGTTTCTCTGTTTTATGGAAGCTCTGCTCTCCTAGTTCATTTGTACTTTGTGCTTTGGTTTCTCAAGTAAAGACTATTTTTATTTTTTGGAAGACTCAAGTCTCTTGACTCTTTACTCTTCTGCTCTTGGGTTCCATTGTCTGGGAGTTAGCTCAGTGGAGAACACACCACACTTAGAACACCAGAGACCCGGGTTCAAGTCCAGCCAAGGGCGACATCCTTACAGTCAGATCATGTTGATATTTTTGAAAAAGAAATCTGTAGAGTCATTGAAGAGTAGTTGGTTTCATTTTATCTTTTGTTAAATATTGTTTGTTTATTAAACTGAGAGTAGTAGCAGGTTCAGACAGTTTATTCAACCTGAAGAAATGTTGGTTGCACTTTATTTTTGATAATAATATTGTATTTGTATTATTTTAATGTTGAAAAACAACAGCAAAAGTAGCAGGTAAACCTACTATTAATTAAACCTGAAGAGAAGTTAGTTGCACTTTATTTTTGATATTAACATTGTAATATTTTTATGTTGGAAAACAAAAGCAGAAGTAGCAGGTTAACCTACTGTTGAAATGTTGGTTGCACTTACTGTGCTTTTATTGAAAATGTATTGAATATTGAAAATGAGAGCAGAAAAGGTTAACTTCCTGTTAATTCAACCTAAACTGTTGCACATTATTCAAATAAAATTAGAATGCATTTGCCATTAATTGTTGTTTACTTTTTTGTTTATATCCATAATTAATTGATACCTGATTCCCTTACAAGAAACAACAGGAATCTTGGAAACTTCACCTGCACTGACCAGTATCCAGATATTTATTTCAGTCACACAATTTTTGGCTAAAAAGTTACTGATTCGATTTCAAGTCACTGAAACCGTATCGTTCTAAATGAACCAATATCGTCCTTGAATCATATCGACAACCTCAAATCGTGATACGAATCGAATCGTTGTTAAAACGAATCGTTACACCCCTAATATATACGTTTAGCCTGGCGTCATCATACTCAATTCTAGTCAGAATTTGAATCTGATACTGCTCCGTTGGGCTGCGATTATGGGGCGTGTTTCAACCGAACCAGGAAAGACCTCAATTGGATAGACCTACAACCAATCAGAGCAACGGAGCGACGCATAACGTTAGTTGTCAAATGTCAACAGAACTCAACTGCGCTGTGTTGCCAAGTCCGCGGGTTGAAGCGACCCCAATTATGGTATGATATATACAGACCCAGGAATGCGAATTTTAGCAGGCAGCCCTGCCAAATTGGGCGGGTAGCAATTGGGCGAGTTTTGTTGTAAAAACTTGGCAACCCTGTCTACCCGCACGCTGGAATAAGTAACGTTAGAAGAAAAAGATGAGTGTAAACGATCTTTGCCGGTGTTGTAAAAAAATAATTTAGAGTACTTACCAACACGATCATCATTTCTGAGAGAAATAGTAAAGGTGAATGCATATATGAAGTTCTCCGTTTAGGATTATAACAAATTCAACCCAAGCGCCTTTGATGACGTGGATGATTACGTTACTGTTTATCATCTGTCCATCAACGTCTAAAGCCCGCCCTGACAATTTCATTGGTCCGAACAGTTTCTGTTCGGGCATAATTACATCTCTATGGATCAAGTCCAGACCGAACTGCCCAAGTTAAAATGTTGTGGGCGGGGCTAAGTTCGGCTGGCATCCAGGCTAGTCATCTCCAGATTTGCTTTGTAAAATGTAAATGCTAAACTAGGAATTAAAGCTCTTGAAGAAAGCTGCCAAGAAAAATTTAAAAGCTTAAAGGGGCTATATGCAACTTTTTCCCCAAAATAAACGTAACAATAGCCTTTTTATTTTACCATTTATGACTCAAACATCTCCTGATGAGCATACTGACACCTTGTCCGCTCACAGTGGGTGCACCAAGCCTGTATCCTATTTTTCCTATTTTCTGGCAGGTCGTTTTTTCCCGCGCTGTCTGCGGATGTGACGTCACCACCACTGCGAGAGCGAGCAGAAAATAAGAGCAGTTCTGTTTTTTGGCCACAGGTGTCAGTCGCGAGTTTAAATTTCAGAAAAACGCATATAGCCCCTTTAAGTTTGAAATTGTTTTCTTAAACCATTTCCTTAGATGTAAAGTTACTTGAAACCTTATACATACACACACACACACATATATATATATATATATATATATATATATATATATATATATATATATATATATATATATATATATATATATATAATATATCTGTCTACAGAACAATGCATGCCATATAGCTGTTCTTTCTGTTTTAGATCAGCTAGTTGATGACGCCTTTTGAACTAAAGTTTCCATCAAATCACTCTCAACAGCACTTAACACATACTGAATGGGTTTACATAATGTAAACATACTGTAGTCCCACTGATAGGATGCATATTATAAGCTGTTTTCTCTGCACTGTCATGGAAATATTGACACATTTGCAGCCTTTATTTGTATAGGACTTTTGCTTTTGGGGGAATTTGTCTTCCAGTTTTTTTAACAAACCTCAAAAGTACCATATACCACACAAAAAGCATACCACTTCTTCTTGGCAACATTTTATTTGCCTGACAAATTCATGGCCCTAACACTAAAGCACCACAGCGTGAAGCACATAGACACACAGTAGTTTCAGCCCAGATTAACACCTCACCTCAAAGTGTGTCATCCTTACGGTGTGAAAGCTCCAAGGTTAAAAATTCCTTCCATTAACACCCTTTCTCATATCCAGTTTGCATATGAAAGTCTAGTGTAGTAGGCTATCCACAGTCTATACTGTTTGTGATAAGTCATTTAGCTGTTTTATTTACAGACTGGAATACCATGGGACTATTGTGAACATTATAATTAAGCATATACAAGGATCGAATGTGGGTTGCTAACACAACCTCTGCAGATTTCAGTAGGGGTTACTTGAGAACAAGAAAGATATCAAGGTCTGAACTTGTGTAGACTATTCCCTTGTGCTAAACACTTGATCCTAGGTTTCTCCAGAGGGAGAGTCACTGCAATCGATGTACGTACATGAATAATGTATGTCACTTTGAATCAAATGATCTACTAAAAGGTAGCAATGAACCTAGCGGACTTCACACAAATGGGAATTTCTTAATTTGACACATTTACCCTTATTTTATATTTACTGGTGATTCTACCATACAGGTAAGATCACTTGGGTGGGTCAGTAAAATATGAGTTCATTGACTTTCAGGTGAGCTGTGCCTTAATGTGAGCAGAACAACATTGAAGCTGGAAATGTGCAAGCTTTTAGCCACAGTCAGGACAGTGTGTCAGAGACTAATTTCAAAATTTATGAAGCCACCTCTTAATTAGCATATGCAACTCATCACACGCTACTTTCACACTGATTTTTGGATAATGCTTTGAATTTTACACAAATTCACTCTTTGGTATATTTGGTAACGCTAGAACAAGGCTCAATTCGGTAATATTTAAAGGTGGCCTGAACTGGCTTTTTATATATATAGTATATATATTGTGGTCTGAGGTTATGATGAGGATAGGATGTTCGCAGGGTTTTTACATTCAAATTCTATTTTCTTCCCTGGTTTTGAGGCTCTCTCCTGAATGCTCGGTTTTTATGGGCGTGCCCAGTAAATGCCCATGGCTAGGATTGGATAATATTTGCATATTTAATGAGCTTCAGCTCCCCTGTCAGTACATGTGGGAATTGTTTTGAAAGTGTGTGGGAAAAACTGGAATGAATTGCCCACAGGGCTCGCAAAACGTCTTTATCGAACAAACACAATGATGTATCTCTCATCCACCCGCGATTGATTGGAATGTAATTCTTTTATTACTTGGCCACCCCGATGGGTGGATATAAGCATTAACCCACCAAGTACGTTGCAGACAGTATGTTCAAAACTTACGCGATTGTATTTTTCCTTTAAATATCAAGTCAAGAGAGTGAACAGGCTTACGTTTTGGTAGTCTGTATGGAAAGCACATAGCCCCGGGACGTTGGGCTTTGCGAGCCCTGGCCCATACATGTCAGAGTCTGATCCCGAATCGCCATGGGCATCACTAGGCCCTTTTTAGGGCCTAAAAAATTTGTGATTAACCTTTATAACATATGAAACTTGCGGGAGGCTTCACCTTCGTCCCGTCTTTTAACCAGCGTGTTCTTCAATCCGCTGTGGCGGCGATTTGAGCGCACGTTAGAAGCAGAAGTGTGTGCGTTGATCTGAGCCTCATTGGTCTGTCACTGCTCGTCAATGTCAAAATATTTGAGAAAACCAATCAAATCAGAGTAGGTGGGCTTTATGTACGCACAGATGCTGCCGAGGCTGAGCGCGAATTTTAGCAGCACGACTCAACGTCAAGTGCGACATTTGTAAGTAGCTAAACTAAACATTTCATATTTGACAGCTGCTTCTTTGTTGAACTGTTAAACTAATGACAAAAATATTCAGGCAAATTAATAAACTTTTGTCTAATTTCGCCATTTTGAATTGAAATAGGCCTATGTATTGTCATTTTTAATATAATTAACAAACAAGACATATGAACAAAGCCGTTTTCTTCAGATTAGGCCTAAGATTAATAGTAAAGAATGTGTGCATATTGTAAATTAATATAATTCCATTTGTAACATTCAGAAGAAAAAAAGCTCAGCTTTTTTCAGCCTGTATTGGGCATAAGATTAGTAATGAATGTGTGCATATTGTGAATAAATGTAATACATTTAGTTACCTAGCTTTCCTGTTAGCCTTCAGTAAATTACAGTTTTTTACAATCGCTATGACAATTTTTTCAACACTTTTAACAAATTTCCTAAACTCTTAACGCACCAACACACCTACCACAAACAATTGGCAAAACGGTTAATTCCATGTTCAAAATCACACATTGTAAACTAAACTCTAACACTTATTTTCTAAATAAAATAACACACTAACACAATACACTAACACATGTTCTCTTCCAACAGGCATTGATTGACATTTAGTCAATCATAGCACAATGTTATAAAAACACTAACATAAGATGGAATTACAGAAACTGCATTATTTTTTGTGTCAGGTCTGCCCTTATACAATAGACTGTATATTTTATTGATCATAGATTGTGTGTCGTTTGAAGACTCTCCACATTTGTGTTTTGTTGGGTTTAGTAAATGCATGCATTTTGTTCTTTTGCGGCAGAAATTCAATACAAAAAATGAATAACCCATCTCAGGGTAGCTTTATAGAATGCCCTTCAGTTTTATTTCATTATCAGCATCACCATGTTGACAATAGCAAGTTCCCGTTCTTCATTTAGGAGCTTTCCTCTGCCCCCTGAGGGAGGTTGATTTTGAATCCTTAGAGGGACAAAATACAGTTACATATTAGAGACCAGAGGTATACAGTCACTGAAATACATGGTAAAAGTATTTACACTTTGCAGAAGGAGAAGCCCTTATACAATATCATACCTGTTGGTTTCTGGAAAAAAATCTGGATAATGGATGCCACTGTGTCCCGGCTGAGATTTGGCTGTACTCGTTCACCAGCCTCTCTGTATGATAGCCTGTGGTTTATGACATGGTCTATGATAGTAGGTCTTATTTCATCAGTTACCCTAATTCTGGCCCTTCTTTGAATGTCACCATGCATTCACCCTCCTCAATCTCTACCTTGCACTTGTCCAGGCATTCCTCTCCCTTGCTCTAGTCCCATTCCTCTCCCTGGTCCTGGTGCTCATCTTCCTCTCCCTCATAAAGGCATTTTTCTTACTTTCTTTGTGTTGCTCTATATTCCTTTTCCACACAAGATCAGCCCAAAGATGTCCTCTTTTACTGTTTACCATATGGTCATGAGATTGAAAGAACATCAACAGCTGAACAATTCCTAGATGGGTTCAACAATTCCAATTCCAATGGATTGCTTAACTTCACTCAGCTGTTTCTCAGTAACAATGGAATAAAATACTGGGGATATATTTGTGTTTCAATTCTCAATATAAACAGCTGTTCACTTTTACTTTAGTCTATAAGGTTAGGGTTTAGAACATGGTGTTATCTGTTCTGACATACAGTGTTAAAGCATTGGTAAATTTGGCAGTGAAAATCCATTGTTTTGGTTTTGGTTGAGCTTGTGTGTAAAAGAAGTTCAAGCATTTTAAATTTGTGTTAACTGTATGCATTTTGTGTAAAAGCAACAATAAATGTGTTAATTGTATAGCCTACACAGACAGATGTGCTAACTGTGTTAAGAGTTTAGGAAATTTGTTAAAAGTATTGAAAAATTGTCAGCGATTGTACAAAACTGTAACATGTCTACAAAAATTATTCATAAAACATAAATATCAGTTAAACATATGTTTAACTGTCTTCACTGACAAAAATGGAAAAAACGTTATCAGTCATCTCTGCCCACTGACATGGTTTTCAAGCTATTGTTATCTAATTTTTGGCGTTCAGAACATCTTAAAATGCACATATGTAGATCATGGAAATCAAAATTTTCTCGGGGGAGCAAGCCCCCCAACCCCCCTAACTACCTCACATTTGGGATCTCAGTGATTATAAACCTGCCTACATTGTATGATTAAGGTATGTATGGTTATGCAGAATAAGGCATTAATATTTTCTTTATAAGTAATAATAAATACCAAATATCCTAATATGCATACTAATAAGCTACTAGTTAATAGTGAGAATTGGAGCCTAAACTAAAGTGTTACCATTTTTTTTCACATACTCTCACTGGGGGCTGAGCCCCCCTAAAATGAAAATCCTAGAAACGCCCCTGCGAATCGCAATGAACCAAGAACACCACAAATAAAGGATTCTCCAGCCTGTGACAGCGTGCTAAGGTAAGGTATGAAGGTAAATTGATCAAGAATCGCAAGAGCAGGGTAAGATTTGTGAAAGTGTACAAAGGATTGCAAGCGTAAATTAAATTTGCATGCGCAAGATAAGTTTTGTAAAGGTGTAAATTGCCTTTCAAGTGTAAGAAAAAAATATTTGCAGCATTTTACTGTTATTCGTAAGTGTAATTCATGTATTGTGAAACTGCAGCTTCATGTTAACGCAAAATAAATATGTTTTGACTTCCATTTTTTCCGTGCTAAGACTTTTGACATGTTTCTTTCGCCAAGATACGGCCAAAATCATTGCACGACTGTGAACATCAATTTGCAAGCGAAAACATCAGAGTCAGGAACTGCAAAACAGATTGGCTGTGTAAAACCAACCTTTGTGGAAAAAAAATAAACTGTTGCAAATGTCTAAATGACTTGTTGTGTACGTAGGGCAAACAAGTTCCCGAAAGAAACCGATTTGTACAGTTCCATCTTTCTTTTAGCTGCGCTTAAGGTTTTGGCACGATTCTCTCACTCGCTGAGTTTTGCAAGCGCAAGGAGGATGGCGGGTCCACCTTCTTCTGTAGCCAATCAAATGAGCTGCTCGCTGACTCTCGATTTACACTCTAAAAAATAATTCAGTAGCTTAATAAATATCACAGTAATAATTCACTTTATTAACTTAATAAAATCTCTAAATATCATTTACTTGATGTTTTGAGTTGAACATACCAAAATTTTTTACTAAAAATCCAACAGTTAATTTTGTCTAAAATTTACAGTTATATTTAAGTTTTTTTCACAAAAAGAATTTAGTGTTCGAATAACCAATTATTTATTTAAAATATACTTAATATATTTGTGAAATTTCAATCAAAATATTTGAGAAAGGAGAATTAAATTGATCTGTTTCAAGAACCACAAATATTACTTAATTAAAATCAAGATTATTAAAGCAGCACTAGGTAACTTTTCAACCTTCATAATATATTTTCAAGACTCTTGTGATGATACATCGACTTCCAATAGGTTGAATGACACGTCTGCCATAGCCTGACGGGGTCTGTATCGTTTTTAATCGTACTTTTAAACTTCGGGTTTCGGGTAGTAACCCGAGAACAAAAAGAACTACAAAATTCGACTGCTTTACGGCATATATGTAACTTCCACCACCACTTCCTTAAATTCGGACATGCGAGCCGGAGCCCAACTATCGTTTGTTTGCCGGATTTTATAGTCATGGCCGAAGCAGCACAGAAAAATAAGAAAGCAAAGGTTTTGTCGGAGGAAAGCAAAAAGAGGAAACGAGACAATGATCGGATTAAAGGCAGGACGAGGATCAACATTGGGCCAGCGTTTGCTCGTTGGCATGAGCTGAAGGAGGAGGGGCTATATTCTTGCAAGTAAATGCATAAGACGTACAAAATCATATTTTAGGATACCTAACATGTCTGTGATATTTGTTTATTTGTCTTGCCTCAAGCTATAATGCAAATCGATTTTTCAAATTTGTAGATGGTAGCTTAATATTATAATATTGACGATAGGCCTATATGGTTGTTATTATTATTACTACCTACCACTCAAACATTGAATTGAAGTATCATAGATTCCGTAAAACGGAATTCCTTAAGATAATGAATATAACGTTCATTAATTTGGATGATAAAATGTTCTTAAAACTGTGCACTGTATGTTTATTGGCAGATTATGGAGTCAGGTGCGTTGCAGCATCTTTGAGCTACGGGTGAATCGCAGGACGGCGGTCTGAAGTTCAAAGTCCACCCGCAGAGCGCGAGTCCATCTAAGGCTCGAGAAACTGCGCTGATACAGTGGAAATGGGATAACAGACAGGTTGATTACACTTGAATTACTTTTAAATGTTTATTTTTTTACTTCTAAAATGTTTGTTACATGAGTTTAAATGTTTGCAATATTGTACACATGTCAAAACTGTAATATATGCTGTATTGCTCATCAACAATAAAGGCCAATGTCATGTATAAGTGTGGTTGTGTGGAGTATTTTACAAAGGTTTAGAGGAAATTAAAGGTAATATTAAAGTTATACTATAAGAGTTAATATTACTCATAAATAAAAACAGTTAATATTAATCATAAATATTGGTTTTTAAATGTTTTCCCCCCAATTTTTTCTACTGAATTTTATTTGTAAATGGAGTATATTACTCAGATCTACTTAGTTTTTTTACATGCATTTGCTCAGCTCATACAGTGTATGTTATTGATTTCACTGCTTTAAAATGTACTCAATTTTTTTTGTGTAAAAATGTTTCACCAAAAAAATTGAGTAAATCATTGTAAACGTTTTTAGAGTGTACCCTTATCTGATTGGTTCAATAAACACCCCAGACGCCAGAACACATCTTTATCTTCATTAAACTGTTAGTTATAATTTAATTAAAGGACAGACTCTTTTTTTTCAGTAAACCACTGTTTAATAAAAATAAATAAAAAGCAATTTTGTAAATGTACGGTTCCACCAATGTACGTACCGAACCGTCAGTTTTGTGTACCGTTACACCCCTAGTAACAATGCAATACTATCACATATGAATTTTTTTTTACTCACATTAGTGTGTTGCTTCATTCATTTATGTAATCTCATCCTGTCTGCAAATCCAGTCTCTTGTTTACAAACTAATCCGTGGTGAAATGAAGGAACAAACGCGTAATGTCTTCCTCACGTGAGCTGGATATTCATCAAAAATAAAGTTCATCCATGCATTCATTATATTGGAATCCGAATGAAGCGTATGCGGTATGTTTACCGCTTAGAAATTCAATCCGGTTTAGCTCTATGTAGGCCTATATCATCCCAGACACAAGTCGGTGGGCGGGGCTACAGAATCAGGCGTTGTTCTTCTTCTGTTGAGGCAGAGTTTCACTACACTCTGACGACACAGCCTGGCACATTCTGAGATTGATCGTTTGCTGGGCCTGGTGTCAATAAAAGTTTTTCTTTGACTAACAAGGAAGTTTTCAGCTCTGTATTCAAACTTACAATTTATTATTTTATTACCATAACCTTTTATATATCAAAAGCTTAAGGGAAAGTTGATTTCTCAATTCAGGACCCCTTTAAGCTAACATTAAATAATGAACATTACTTTTACAGCATGCTGTTCATTTTGGCCTTCCATCCACATCGAGATACAGTTTTCATGTTGTTGTGGACTGTGAAAACAGAGGTATTTGAAAATGATGAATGCTTTTTTAGTCATGTGATATACCCACACTCTAAAAAAAAGGTTCTATATGGCACCAAAAATGGTTCTTGGCTCGTAATCATAGGGGAACCTTTTTAAGTGCTATATAGCACCAATTTTGGTGCTTCAGTGGTTCTTCAGCAGTTCTTCACCGGTTCTTTGACTAAGGTGCTATATAGAACCGCTAACTATGGTGCTATATAGCACCGCTACCATGCAGAACATGTTAAGATATGGTGCTATATAGCACCAAAAGTGGTTCCTCTATGATTACAACGAAGAACCATTTTTGGTGCCATATAGAACCTATTTTTTTTAGAGTGCATATATATATATGGTTATACCTGCTAGGCATGTGCCGGTATCAAATTTTCATGTTGCGATTAATTGCTGAAGTTTTTATAACGCTATACAGTATTATCACGATATTGAAATAAGTTGCAAAAAAAGTGTTGTCATACTATAACAGGTTTAATACCTTTCTTATAACAAAAGAACCAAACGTTTAAATACAATAAAGCAATACACAAAAATGTATAAAGTAAACAAATATTTAAAACAGATTAAGTGCAAAAGAATTATGAAGAACAATAGGTAACACTTTACAATAATGTCTCACCAGTTAATGTATTAAAGGGATAGTTCACCCAAAAATGAAAATTCTTTCATCCTTTACTCACCCTCAAGTTGTTCCAAACCTGTTTGAGTCTTTTTGTTCTGCTGAACACAAAAGAAGATATTTTGAAGAATGTTTGTAACCAAGCAGATAGAGCAACCATTGACTACCATAGTAGGGAAAAAAATACTATGGTAGTCAATGGTTGCTCTATCTGATTTGTTAAAAACATTCTTCAAAAAACATTATTTTGTGTTTAGCAGAACAAAGAAACTCATACAGGTTTGGAACAATTTGAGGGTGAGTAAATGATGACAGAATAAATTTTTTTGGGTGAACTATCCCTTTAAGTATTAAGTATTAGGTTATGTGATGACAAGCACCGTACATACCGTATCATTTTGTTTACGAGGGTTACCGGGGAAACGGCTGCATTTCTGCGGTGTGCACTGTGCACTTCAGCGCGTCTCCTTCACTCGTTCCCCGATGTGCAACTCATCAGTGCGCGTTCCTCTTTGAAGTGTTGTTCATTTTAAACGGTTGATGGGTAAAGTATTCTTAAAATGAATTCTAAAAATCTGAATAATTCGTAATAAATAATTATTCACGGTATTTTGAAGTGCCCACGTGCATGTTCATTATTGCAGTATATCGTTACCGTTTACCTGCACATGCCTAGTGTAGGCCTACATGTCACTGGTCCATCGGCCAGACACTATTTGCTTGTTTGCCAGGGTTCAAAGTCCAAGTGCGAGAAACTCACCGCTAAAACGTAATGTTACTCGTCAGTTGCCCGGTAACCTTTTTATGAATGGATGGATTTGAGAATGTGACATGGTTTAGTTTCTTGTCTGATGTGCTGCATGTTTTGTACGGAGTACAGCATATAGCTTCCAGTTTCTCAATAAATGTTTTTCTGCAAACTGCTATATCGTCCCCTTGGAATTATAAGTTGTGTAGCCTATATTTTGGAAGGTTTTATTTAGAAAATAAAAAGGTTCTTTCTACACAGTTGAATGGAATGCAAAAAAAAAAATGTTCCCGCCAAAATAAAAGCTCTTTTTAATGTTTGAAAGAAATCAACATTTCTTGTTTTTAAAAGAAGTCTCTTCTGCTCATCAAGGCTGCATTTATTTGATCAAAAATACAGTAAAAACGGTAATATTGTGAAATATTATTATAATGTAAAACATCTGTTTTATATGTGAATATAGTACAGTGTGATTTATTCCTGTGATCAAAGCTGAATTTATTATCATTACTCCAGTCTTCAGTGTCACATGATCCTTCAGAATTCATTCTGATATGAGGATTTGATGCTCAAGAAACATTTATGATTATTATCAATGGTGAAAACAGTTGTGTACAATATTTTTAGGGTTTTTTGAAAGCTTTCTATTTCAGAGAAATGCTGTTCTTTTGAACCTCCTATTCATCAAAGAATCCTGGGCAAAAGTGAGCATATTCAGCAAGAGACTACTTACAATTTTTTTTTTAGTACATATCCCAGTCTAAACTGTAGTAGAGTAAGGCTTTGAATATTAACACCTGACCACACCTGTGGGTTTGCTACTGTTACAATTAAAATCCGTAAGACCATTACAGCCAGACATGATGAAAGCAACACAGCTAAAACTACTAAAATTGATACTGGGTGTGCAAATTATCAAGAATTGACAGTAGTCAATCATATTGGTGGCACCGAGGGGCCCCCAAATAAAATTCTGCTTAGGGCCCCGGCTTAGGCCGGCCCTGCCTGCAAAGATGACTGAAAAAAATATTCAAGAAATTGCTGTCCTGCGGCAAAACATGATGACAATTGTGTATTAGACCAAGCAATTTTGAGTACAACCTATAGATGCAACACTGAGTGGTGGGATATTTTGCTAATTAAATGAGCCAGAAGAAAAGCGTGAGAACTTTATTATGTCTGCTTACTCTGTATCGTCTCATGAACTTTTAGTATGTTTTACACATGCGCAGTAAGGTGATTTAAGCAATTTCAGATGGTTTAATGTGGATAAGTAACTTTTGGAAAACGCTAGAGTGAACAAGGAGTGTTTTGAAATGGAAACGCTGTTTTCAAATGCGTCGCCTATAATGCTAATTAATTTAAGTGTTATTTTATAAAGTGTTTCCATATTTTTTTCTTAATGTATTTTTACATTTTCAAACAGTATCTTGCAATGTGATGATTTCACTATCAGCAATCATTCCTTAACAATCAAGTACATCTTCAAGACAATTTAAGGCAATGGTTGTGATGATACCTGGTTTTGATGAAACAGTGTCTATAATTGTCTGTGTACAAGTGGGTGGGTTGTGGGTGTGAGTGTGTGCATCCAACACGTGCGACAAGTAGTCTCCATGGCTACTCTGACAGGCAATCTTTATTTCTCTTGCAACTTGCTATGCATGCTTTGACCTCTTAATGATTGCCTTCCGGGATTTTTTTGGATGAACATTTTCTGAAGAAATGAAATCTAGCCAAGTGATGACAACTGATGGATATAAAATGAAAATAATGCATAGTATTAAGAGATGTGGACGGGACATTAGAATTCATTATTTGCTTTAAAGGTCCCATGGCATGAAATTTTCATTTTATGAGGTTTTTCAACATTAATATGAGTTCCCCTAACCTGAATATTGTCCCCAAGTGGATAGAAATGTTGATCGGTGTAGCCATTATGGACGCAGACATATAGATGAGTTAATCTTCCAATGATTCGATCAAATTAACATCCTTTTCAACAAAGCACAATGCAGCTCCAGGAAACCATCATCATCACGAGTGAGATGGGGGGTTTGTTTCTGCCCGGAGCTACTAGTTCTGACTTCCTATGGACTCGCCACCAAACTCAGTTAAAAGAGGACAAAAGGCTCGTGGTTGTCACAAGACAAAGAAACAACCAGACCTCTGTCTTTGCATGACCAGCAAATGAACTCCACGTGACAGCTAAAACTCAGAGTAAGCTCACAGAAACTGTTAGCTTATGGAGTACATCAAATAACTGATTATTGGACTTTCATTCAAATAGCCTTCGACATAACTTGTTAGTGTGTTTACAACTAATACACATGACTATCATGCATGTATATTACTCACAATTCATGCAATTATGTAACTATTGAATGAGTGGATGAAAAAGCATCGTGTTTGGTACCGGTGCGTTCGTATGGGTATAATCCAACAGATGAGCTGAATGAAATCTTTATAGAATTGATCATGTCCTTATAGTAAGAAATTAGGTCTAAATTTACTCTCTGCTTAAGAGCAGGAAACTAAATTCTAGAGATAACCTAATTTTGTGGGAGGGGTGGAGACACAGTCACCCCTGAAGCCTAATTGGCCAGAACCCATCCAGGGGATGGGCAAATGTTTGAGTTTAGTCTCAGAACACGAACGAAAAGTTCAGTTCTGTTCTCAAGTTCTGTGTTGAGTTCTGTTCTCAAGTTCAGTTCTCAGTTCTGTTCTCAAGTTCAGTTCTCAGTTCTGTTCTCAAGTTCAGTTCTCAGTTCTGTTCACAGTTCTGTTCCCTACAGTTCTGTACAGTTCAGACCAGAAGCAGTGCAGAGTCCAGCTCAAGTTCGGTTCCAGTTCGGTTCGAGCTGGTTCGCGGCCTGTTCGCAGTTCAGAGATGAGCTAAGTCCTAGCAGTATGACCAGAGAGAGTCCAGGAGACGATCTGACGATCGTGACAGACCAACTTCAGAGAAAATGGGTTAACAACGATTTCATTCAGGCCATCTGCTTTTCTCTCACTTTCCTTTCTTTTACTTAAAGTTTATTTTATTTCCGCTAAGTCTCGGGTCTGTTAAGTTTCGCCGTAAAAGTCTCTCAACAACGAGTTTCTAACAGCGCGCTCCAACTTCAAACAACGCCCACAAGATTTTCATCCAGCCGTCAACACCCCACGTGTTCGGCTTCCCCAGACGTCAACCAGACCTTCAGCGAATCAAAGATCCGGGAAAACCCCTGTCCAGCCAGGAGAAAGGAAATTCCCCTTTGTCAGGCGACACGCGAAACCCAAACGCAAGTAACGCCTTTTTGATTCCAAGCTGAACTGGTGCATTAGATCAAATGTAATAACCCTGCCTAAGAAACGATAGGAGGTTAAATTACTGATCAATGGTTTCTTCAGGTCATGTTTCATAAATGCATAGATTGCTTAGGATTTCATAATTTCTCTCTCTTAGAACTTATTCTTTCCTCACCTTCTTCCTTTCTGCAACGTGTGAATGTGCGAGTGTGTGTGTTTATGTTAGATATTAGTTTGATGTGTTAGATTAGTCAATAAAGTTCCGTTTGTATTCAAAGATAACTGTTCTTGTGTTATGTGCTTATCAATTTAATGTCTTGAACTGCCGATCTAAGTTACCTGGCTGTTAAATAGTGTTTCACTATTGTTCGGATATTAATATCCGCTGCAGAGTTGATATTTACGGCCCGTTCAAATGAACGCTGGACGAGTCATTTGCTCGGCTGTAAAATAGACTCTCAAAATTCCCTATGAATTCATTAAATTCATTCATTTGAGCTAAATATACATGTTTCCCTTTAACAGAGCCCCCTTTAAGTCCTTACATATCGGCGGACGAATAAGTTAAGGTGTAAACATTAATTCTGAATTATTTATACTACATAGTGTCATTCGAGTCTTTCATTTTAATTCAGTTCCCCGTTGAGTTATTATTTTATCTGACTCATAGTCGCTACAGTATTGGTGGAGAATGCGGGGCAGTTTAACCTAAATCATAAGCATATAAATCGAGATTTTATCTTTGAATTACATTTTGAGAGATCAGACCGCTAGACGCGTCTGTCTGTGTGTGCGCGCGCTCGTGACGCAAGCTGCGCGCGCGCCTATTTGAAAGCTGTGTTGAATGAATGAGGAACGCTGTGTAACCCAAGTCTGTCCCTGTTCTAAAACTGCATTAGAGTAATTTAAGATCTGAGATCTCACACTATACGATAAGGTAAGAATTAAGCGTGTTCCTTAATTTCTAGAATGCCTCGTTTATAGCCGAATTGATGTCATTGCGTGTTCCAGTGTCATTAAATAGCTAACGTTATAACGTTACGTATATCAGTCAGCCAGAGAACTGAACGAACTTAAACTGCATAAATTGAAATACCCTGCGAGGAATAATCTCCTCACAGCGCGGTCAGATCAAGCGTGTTCCTTGATCGATGTATTAAAGCCTTATTTATAGCTAATTCAGTGCGTGTTCCACTGTAATTCGAAGAGCTATATCTTCCCTGTGCTAATGTTAAGCAGTTAAAGCTTGCCGGTGTGTGTATCATCTCGTAAAAACACTGCGTGTCCCAGTGTGATTTAAAGGAGAATGATTTGAACCCAAGTAAAGCTGACATTGATAGAATCAACAGTAGAAGAAACCCTGTGGTTCTATATGCACATAGATCCGCCGAGATCAATAGTGTTCTATTTACAGCGCAAAACTGTAACATTGAACTGTAACTGTAAAGTTTAATCTCACTCTTAACAAACTGAGTGAAAAGCCCCACAGAGCAAGACCAGCTACGAGTGGTGTTCCTTATTTTAATTTTCATTGTTGAAATGTGCCGACGTTTCACGTAATACACTCGATTACACGTGCTAAACTTATGTGTAACTTTACAGGGTGAAAAGCGCTGACTTTTCTTGTTACTCCTAACTACCCTGTCTGCAATTCACATGTTTGCCGCTAGCGTTTGTTTGTCGCCATAGTCACGACTGCGGCACGGAAGTCAACCAGCGCTTCCGGATAAACTCAGCGCATGCGCAGTGCGTCGAAGCCATATTTGTAAACAAACCTTACGGTAGCTAACAGCTACAGGCTAAGCTAATCGAAGCAGTTGTTTACATTGAAGCCTAAATGCTAAAGCTTTAGCATTAGTTTTAGGCATCAACCGTATTAACATACGTGTAAATGCAGTGTCTGTTTGAGTCACTTTAAAGTGATTTAACCATTTAAACACCTCAACTTTATGTACACTGTTGGTCTTTCTTACTTTTCTCTTATCTTTCTAATACATTACGTTATACTCTACTTTAAGGGAAATATTGGTTCACAATTGTTAGTTACTTTACCTACATTTTACTTGAAGAGGAAAGATACTGGTTTGCAATTATTAATTGTTAAGTTCGAATTTAATGAAAGAAAAAATTCAAGATTCATTCCTCAAAGTCATGTAAAATGATTTTAAAGTTATTCTAACTATTCTGGAATTTACTCATTTTCAGAATTTCTCATTGAGACCCAATTACTTTAGGTATTCGTCTGGAACTTTAGAAGTTCAAGTGAACCACTAAATTGATATCTATTACCAAAACCTTTTGGACTCACACTTATTCATTATTTTTATTGCGTTATACCCTCCTTTATCCCCTCTTCCTATTGTAGCTATTCACTTAGCCACTCTATTTTATTTACTAATTTATCTCTTTATTTAACTTCCTTTTTTGTAACACACCTGAGCCTCAATAGGAGACAGTGCCAGATTCCTACGAGTTTCAAAATAAATCAGAGACAATCCTCATTGACTAAATATTTATTTTGGGTGATTAGTTGACCATCAACTATCAACTTTATACTCGTAGTCAGACAAAGGCTTCAGAGCCATTTGTGGGGCCGGATCTCCTTGCTTTCCTCCCTTCTCCTCACGTCTTCCCTGTTCTGTCCTGCTCTATTCAATTTTATTCTTCATGTTTATAGGGAACAAGCCTGGAAGAATCATTGATCATTTCTAAAAGAAAGAAAGATAATTCTTCCCAGAGAAACAAACCAGTAGGCATTTGATTGGTAATCAAACCCTCCTTTGTTCTCCATGCTTTCCCTGCATTTGTAAACGCAATTTAAAATTTTGACATATCTAAGTTCATTTAACAGAGACAAGTGTTGAGCCACCGTCGCCTTCAACGCATCCCTGCGTAAGCGGTCCGCCTGTAAGGTGTGTGGCGTCAATCCTGTCAGACTAAGGAAAGAGGTATCAGCATTATTATTGTATTATTTTACTCTGTAACATAAACAATAATATTGTTTCTGTTTTGAAAAAAGATTTTCATTGATAGGAAGTAGTTATAGAAAAAAAAGAACTTTTTCTCCCAGTGAAAGTTATTTTTGTTTCTTTCAATTGAAATAGGTTTTTAACCTTTTCTCTCTTCCTCCCTTACTAAGCTGAGTGACATAGTCCTCGCATCACGATTTGGAAACAGCTTTTCATTGATAGAATTTTCTTTTTAGAAAAAAAGGAAATTCTCCAAGTGAAAAGAAAATTGTTTCAATCTATTGAGATTTGTTTTAACCCTTTTCTCTCTCTTTCCCTTACCTAGTTGAGTGACAAAGCCTTCACATCACTAGCCTACCTGTCTACACTGAGACCAACACTTAGTCGTCACAACACGCCACTATTGGTGTACAATCACTGAAACGACACTTAGCTGTCCCACCACACATAGGCTTATACCCCACACAGATCTGTGTCAGTCTCTTCTCCCAGCGTACCAACATGTCGCAGACGACAAACCCCACTGCCCAAGGGGAAGATGTGGACGCCTGTCTCAGAGGCATTACAGACTGCCTCATACCAAAGACAATTGAACTGTTATTATTTTTAATAATAATCATGATTCTGAGAAGGTTCCTGACACATGATTCAAGCCAGAACAACAACCACATGGAACTAGCCAAGATCACCTGTTCCCTAAGCAACGCCTTCACAGCCCAGCTGAAACTAAGCGACAAGCACATCATCCACCTTCAAGAGGAGCTGACACGTGCCCAAAACCGCATAGACAAGCTGGAAGTGAAAGTCCAGGACGACTTCAAGCGTCAGACCACAGAGTTCCTGAGAGAGCTGATGCACACTCAACGCTGCACAGACCAGCTCAAGGCTAAAGCTCAAGACAAACTCAAAGTGCCTGACGAAGTGGAGCAAGAAACAAAGAAACCAGTTGACAAGCTCCAAGAAGCCCTTGCAGTCGCTGAACGCGACAAACAAGAGTCAAAGACTGCACATAAACACCTGTTAAACCAACTCCAGTCTGCTGAACATCAGCTAGAGAAAGCCAACGCTGATATTAAAGACCAGAACTCTAAAATCAATGCTCTGGAAGACAACCTTGAAAGGTACAGCACTGAGATGGACCATCTGATCCGACAGCGAGACGACACCAACGACGAGCTCTACGCGGTCAGATATGAACTCAATCATGCTGTCAAACAGAGACCAGAGCCAAGAAGGGATAGAACTCCCTCAGCATCACTACTGCTGAGTAGAACACAGTCTTCCTTCCAAGAACTGCCATACAACGGAAGAAGTGAATGGCCGCAACCCAAAGCGTCACCGGCCTTCACCACAGAACTTGTCCCGGCCAACAAAAGAGAGCTCATCCAAGCAGCCTCCGAACCTGCACAAAAGATGACCTTTGAAAACCTCGACAAGCTCGCTAAGAACATCACCCAGTTCAACCCAAACTCCACGGAGGGCCGCGACATCCAGGCCTACCTCCAAGATATTGACTTCTACCTAGAGGCAAGACCTCAGGTGACCGACCGACACAGGTTATACCTCCTCAGAGCCACATCCAGTCCCGAGGTACGAAGCTTTCTAGATCGGCAACCTGTTCACGTAAAGTACAACTACCAGCTACTACGTGGGACGCTGACCCAAGAATTTACAGGCCCTGAGTCTGAACACGGACTGTTAATCGCCTGGGAAACCAAACAAGGTCGACAAGAGACTCCCCAAGCCTACTACAGCCGTTTCCGACAAGCCTACTTTGGTGCGTATAACGAACCTGAACTTGAAGAGGATTTGAACTTCAAAACCATCTTCCTGAGAAACTTGCACCCTGGAGTGAGTCGTCATCTAGGCATCATGGCCTGCCCAGACACGATGACAATCCAACAGCTGCGTGACCTGACACACAAGGCCTACATCAAACAAAAGATGGCCTCAAAGAAAGGTTTGAAAACATCCACAGTGTCAAACTCCGTCAGCCAAGACCCAAGCCTTGCACTGGACGACACCCAGTGGCATGACTACACCACAGTCCATCTTAAAGAGTACAGAGAACGTGACTCCCATGACAGCTACCACACCAACCGCTGGGAAAAGCCATGGGACCAGCCTCGCTTCTCAAGAAACCCTAAAGATGCCAAAGACCATCGCCATCCCACACATTCCAGAGCATCTAACGTGGGTAAGCGACGACAAAACCCACCTCGGCACCACTCAGTCGAGCACAGCACTGAGTACGCCGAAGAACAAGACTCTCATGCCAATGCCAGATCCAAACAACCAGACGGCCGTGGGCATAAGCAAAGCAGCGACTCACAAGAAGTCATGCAGCTATTGAGAGAATCCCTCAAATGCCATGAAGAGGACAGGAAATGGGATGAGTCAGATTCTGATTGACACACCTTCCAGGAAAGGGGGGACCAAAAACAGACTAGAACAGATCTGACCATACATCCACTAACATTACATACACTACATAACTTACATACTCGCTAACATACAGAAGTTAACCACATCTGCCAGGGAAAACATTCAGCAAACATGTTCTTCCCACAGGTAGAAACTAGCTTCAGAAACTAGCTTAGCATGGACCCGGCTACACTCATCATAGGAAACATTGCACAATCTACCCAACAAGTAGAACACCTCTCATTAAGTTAGGGTACACGACACCTTAGCTGCACGAGTAGTTGTAGGCAAGACCTAGAGACACTCAACTGTTTTGTTTTGTTTCACCTCTTCCTTCCCTCTCCTTCTTCTTTTATTAGGTAAAATGCCTGTCTACCCCATAAGGGTCAAGGTCACGATATAGGGATTGATGCACCACGCCTAATATCGGCAGGCCACCTTTGAACCAATGTGAGCTAGAGAGCTCCATGATTAAGAGGTCACCTCATTTGTACCACAAATGATGTCACCACGTCATGAAGAAAGGTACAACGGTCTCAACCTAGTACGATTTAGAAGTGAAGAAAACAAACAAAACAAAAGTTAAACACAGAATTTGGTCAAAGAGTCACCGTACCGAACCAAATTAGAACAACACCAAAGTTAAACTACACGATCGACACGATAAACCGAGGAACGTTAAAACGTAAACTTCAAATTAACCTTAAGTTTAAAGTTTAAAACTGTTAGTACTCGAATAATCTAAGGCCCTGCACCAGTACAGTGGCCAATCATGGAGGTGTTGTCTTGTTGTTTGTTGTGTATTGTGTCTGCTTCTTCTCCTTGTGCTTCTACAGCGTTCGCCGATGTCTTCATCCCAACACATCGCCTAACGAAGGGGGGATTATGTAGCCATTATGGACGCAGACATATAGATGAGTTAATCTTCCAATGATTCGATCAAATTAACATCCTTTTCAACAAAGCACAATGCAGCTCCAGGAAACCATCATCATCACGAGTGAGATGGGGGGTTTGTTTCTGCCCGGAGCTACTAGTTCTGACTTCCTATGGACTCGCCACCAAACTCAGTTAAAAGAGGACAAAAGGCTCGTGGTTGTCACAAGACAAAGAAACAACCAGACCTCTGTCTTTGCATGACCAGCAAATGAACTCCACGTGACAGCTAAAACTCAGAGTAAGCTCACAGAAACTGTTAGCTTATGGAGTACATCAAATAACTGATTATTGGACTTTCATTCAAATAGCCTTCGACATAACTTGTTAGTGTGTTTACAACTAATACACATGACTATCATGCATGTATATTACTCACAATTCATGCAATTATGTAACTATTGAATGAGTGGATGAAAAAGCATCGTGTTTGGTACCGGTGCGTTCGTATGGGTATAATCCAACAGATGAGCTGAATGAAATCTTTATAGAATTGATCATGTCCTTATAGTAAGAAATTAGGTCTAAATTTACTCTCTGCTTAAGAGCAGGAAACTAAATTCTAGAGATAACCTAATTTTGTGGGAGGGGTGGAGACACAGTCACCCCTGAAGCCTAATTGGCCAGAACCCATCCAGGGGATGGGCAAATGTTTGAGTTTAGTCTCAGAACACGAACGAAAAGTTCAGTTCTGTTCTCAAGTTCTGTGTTGAGTTCTGTTCTCAAGTTCAGTTCTCAGTTCTGTTCTCAAGTTCAGTTCTCAGTTCTGTTCTCAAGTTCAGTTCTCAGTTCTGTTCACAGTTCTGTTCCCTACAGTTCTGTACAGTTCAGACCAGAAGCAGTGCAGAGTCCAGCTCAAGTTCGGTTCCAGTTCGGTTCGAGCTGGTTCGCGGCCTGTTCGCAGTTCAGAGATGAGCTAAGTCCTAGCAGTATGACCAGAGAGAGTCCAGGAGACGATCTGACGATCGTGACAGACCAACTTCAGAGAAAATGGGTTAACAACGATTTCATTCAGGCCATCTGCTTTTCTCTCACTTTCCTTTCTTTTACTTAAAGTTTATTTTATTTCCGCTAAGTCTCGGGTCTGTTAAGTTTCGCCGTAAAAGTCTCTCAACAACGAGTTTCTAACAGCGCGCTCCAACTTCAAACAACGCCCACAAGATTTTCATCCAGCCGTCAACACCCCACGTGTTCGGCTTCCCCAGACGTCAACCAGACCTTCAGCGAATCAAAGATCCGGGAAAACCCCTGTCCAGCCAGGAGAAAGGAAATTCCCCTTTGTCAGACGACACGCGAAACCCAAACGCAAGTAACGCCTTTTTGATTCCAAGCTGAACTGGTGCATTAGATCAAATGTAATAACCCTGCCTAAGAAACGATAGGAGGTTAAATTACTGATCAATGGTTTCTTCAGGTCATGTTTCATAAATGCATAGATTGCTTAGGATTTCATAATTTCTCTCTCTTAGAACTTATTCTTTCCTCACCTTCTTCCTTTCTGCAACGTGTGAATGTGCGAGTGTGTGTGTTTATGTTAGATATTAGTTTGATGTGTTAGATTAGTCAATAAAGTTCCGTTTGTATTCAAAGATAACTGTTCTTGTGTTATGTGCTTATCAATTTAATGTCTTGAACTGCCGATCTAAGTTACCTGGCTGTTAAATAGTGTTTCACTATTGTTCGGATATTAATATCCGCTGCAGAGTTGATATTTACGGCCCGTTCAAATGAACGCTGGACGAGTCATTTGCTCGGCTGTAAAATAGACTCTCAAAATTCCCTATGAATTCATTAAATTCATTCATTTGAGCTAAATATACATGTTTCCCTTTAACAGAGCCCCCTTTAAGTCCTTACATATCGGCGGACGAATAAGTTAAGGTGTAAACATTAATTCTGAATTATTTATACTACATAGTGTCATTCGAGTCTTTCATTTTAATTCAGTTCCCCGTTGAGTTATTATTTTATCTGACTCATAGTCGCTACATCGGTGTAAAACCGAGTTGTGGCTGTCTTTCTCTGCCTTTGAGAAAATGACAGGCCAGACTAGCCAATCCTGAAGTCTCCTGGTTTGACGTCCAAGCAGGCACGGTTTCCTCCCTTTCCTCCGCCCAGAGAATCTGGCACGCCCATGCAAACGCTCGTCGAGAGATCATTGCATCATTGCTTGTGAACGAGTGAACGCTGGCAGTTTCTCAGTGTTTGGATGTACAAATGAAAACAGAAGTCTTTTTTCAGTTCCTTCTGATCTGTGATCAGTGATTTCTGATGTGTAGCTAATTATTTATTATTCGTGCACACAATGCGGCTTCTCTCTCTCCAGACAGAACGGTGTTTTCGTGTTTTATATCTTGTGAGTCAGTGTTTTTGTACGTCCTCGTCGCGTCTATCGGTTCTAAAATGTGCATACAGTCATGAGTTTCTGCTCAACATCAGCAGAGATAAACCTCACACACGCCGAAGCTCGGCCTTCAACATCCCCGACCCACAGTACTGCATCTGGCCCACAGCGGAGGCACCAAACGCGGCGTGAGATTAAGCAGAAGGGGGGTAAGCTTGAGCATATCCTAGCTAGCCAGCCTAGCCCCACAATAAACTGGATTACATCCGATTACTGCTGTTGTGTCTTTGTTTGCGCTGTGTACTCAACGCGCGTCACTGACGCTTTTATTTTATTTTAAAAATAATGCTATTATCAACACTTACTTTTAACTCGTTCATCTCGACAGCTGTAATGGTACTTTGCATGTGTTACAAAGTTGGTAGAATAATGATGAAGAGACGGACTCGGTGTGACTGTTTATTCAGAACTCTCAGATACAAACACAATAAACTCGCGCTGACTGACAGCGCTCTCATAACTCAGTAGTTACTATAAATAACTTTGTTAGCAATCGCTGAGCTCAGTCTCTGATACATTAGTGATGTCCGGTTCGCGAACGATCTTTCTTTTGAACCAGTTCTTTTTAGTGAACCGAATCAGTTCACCAAATCGGACTGAATCGTTCTAAACGGTTCGCGTCTCCAGTCAGCGCTGATACATAATTTACTAAAGTTACTAACTTTCTGACATGAGTGACAGTCCCTCCGACTAGAAATAGACTAATAACCTAAAGTATATGCTGTAACTAAAACAGTTCAGACATGCTGAGAACTGATGTGAAGTGAACTCAGGCAGACTGGCTAACCTGGTAGACTCGTGCCTGCTCGTGCCTCGATAAACCACGCCCCCTCCGCTCATATAAAATGCAAAGATGTCAGCCAATCACAACAGTGGGTGTTTTTACTGAAGTCTCACAGCAGACACGCCTCTTGAAGCAGGGCATTCAGCCACAGGGCAAACAGCAGTATAGAAAAAATGCCTTTTATTTCTAAATTATGACATTTTATGATGTAAAAGTCATACTAACAATATAAGTACAGCTCAGGAAACATTATAAAATAATAGAAAAATGCCATGCCATGGGACCTTTAATGTGCAAAATTCACATTTACCATATTTCTGTCTGGACCGCAATCGTCAAAGATGATTGACAATAGCATATAGTTTGGATTAGCGGTATGTGGTTCTGTTCTGGGCAAGAATTCCCTGCAGGGAGTAAACCCCCCTTAGGGTAAACAGAACAGAACCAACAATGTATTGCAGATATCATTAATGTCAATATTTAAAATAATTTAGTCTGATTCAAGGGGAATCAGAATGCCAAATCCTCACTGACGAGAAGTTTTTTAGTTGGAGTTGGAATTGGCCACATCACAGAAAAACCTGGAACCTTTAAACCTCAATGCTTTTCTTTTTTCCAAGTTCTTGACAAAATAAAACTTAGTTAAACGTCGTTAAATTTCAGTTCATCCTTCGTTTCATTCAAATCTGCATTCTGTTTGCTACTTTAATTCAAATTCAATACAAATGCAGGAATTTAATTGGACTTTAAAATGTATTCTCAATTCTATTTTAGATGGTGCACAACTCTGAATGTGTTAAGATTTAGCTAAATAAGGTATTTGTGATTAAAGGCACAATATGTAAGATTTTTGGATTCAAATATCCAAAAAACACCAGAACAATGTTATATATTTTGTTGACTTGTGTACTTGCATTATCCCAAATGTCTCCAAGAATGTTTAAATCCAGAGAAATATGCAATTTTAACCAGGACACGGGCTGTGTCCGTGCGTGGTCTATCATTGACATCATATCCGTGTTTCCCTCGTTTTTTTTTATTAGTACTATTTTTATTTTTATTTTTATTTTGTAGAAACCATGGAAACACCAAAGACACTTTAATATATTATGTGTTTTATTAGACAGGTGAGCAACTGTATGGATACATTCATTGACAGAAAACAAATTATTGTAATATAGCTCAACACAGTAGTCTTATAGTTTAAATCTCGTTTTCTTGATTTACTGCCATGTTTTATCATGCCTAATATGGATCTAGCTTACTGCAGTGTGTAACAAGTGTCTCCTAGTAGCCAAAGAGTGAACACAGAGAGTAGCATTATAACATAACTTTCAACACACTAAAATGCATCTAATATAATAAAACAACCCTGCGTTACCCCACATACGCATGACCGGAAGAATATAAAAGCAATATAAAATCTGCAGCAATATAAAAGCTCCACCGCTCTCGAGCCGTGTGTCGCGCTTGTCTCTCATTAGCAATCTCTCAAGCAGCCTCGTTCCACTGCAACATCCTTCAGCCCCACCCTGCTTCATACAACAGTAACATTCATACATCTTTAATACATTAGCTCATCCATGAATAGGATTTCTGCCCGAGATTCTTTTCCACCGGCTGTAGAGGTAAAGACAACAACTCCCATGATTCTACGAAATCAAGGCGTCATCAAGCTACACCTTTGTTTTCAATAAGCGACCTCTAGTGGTGAAAATTACATATCGTGCCTTTAAATGCATTATTCAGAATGTCTATGCTAGTAGCCCATAATGCACCATGTCTTTTTCTGTAAATTGTCATGTTTTTCATTTCACGTTATATCTTTCCTCATCTTTAGTGTTGGCTTGACTCCACAGACAGTGTGACACCCTCAGAGGAATATTTTTCCAGCCTGTAGCCAGAATTGTTTCTCTAACCTTTCACTGCTGGCAATACAATTATATGTGGTGCCGGGCTGATTTTGAGGCTCAGAAATGCATGAGCTCTGTGGTGCAGCTCTGACAAAGCTTTTTCCAAACAGGCTTCATAAGGACACTTGAATATAAGCTTCTGCACACACAGTACACCACCTTTAACCATGATCATCTCCTACTGAGCTCCTGAGTCATTTCTGGTGCCAAACACTAATTTGCAATTAGTTACCTCAGACTTTCGGGTGGATTGCGATCTACCATGATCAGAAAATGAGTGAGCGATTACAGTGTGTCAGAGACTAATTTCCTAATTAAGACTCATTCAGTAGAGTTCCAATGAGCATCAAGTGCACCTCATCACACACTACCAGCAGGGCTCCATTGTCATGCCCCTGCTTTTGGCCATCCGTCCATGACATTAGCATACGTTTTTAATACAACATTGCAATATTGTCATACTTCATGTAGTTGATTTGTCACAAATTTATGTTAGCCATAAACATAAGCTTTTTAACGATTTATTGATTTTATTAAAATGAGTAGAGACAAGCTGACTGCATTGTGCATGAACACTTTAAAACAAATCTGGCATTAGAAATCCTTCAGATATGAGATGCCTTGCATTTTGAAAGCCATAATAAGAAATTGTGAAGCATTTTGATAATGACTGTCATTTTCAGAGGAATGTTATATGGAACACCAAGAACAAAGCATTTGGATACTTTAGTGTTACTATAGCTACAGAAGAGTGCATGACTATTTCCGTCATCATGTTCCAGTTAGGAAAAGGCACACATATTTTGTGATTTATGAAAAGCATATTTCCCTTTTTATGAGCTTGCAGAAAACAGAAGTGACTGTCAATGCTAGTAAACCAGTAAAACGGCAACCTTCCCCATTTCTTACCCAAATGTTTTTCCGGTAAGACTTTACAATAAGGTTTCTTTTGTTAACATGTTAACCAACATGAACTAACAATGAGCAATTTATTTATTAATCCTTGTTAACGTTTCTTAAGAAAAAATAAAGTCATTAATAGTTTGTTTATGCTAGTTCAGTTCATAAACTAATGATAAAGGGATAGTTCACCCAAAAATGAAAATTGTGTCATCACTTCCTCACTTTGTTCCAAACCTGTATGAGTTTCTTTCTTCTGTTGAACACAAAGATATTTTAATATTTTGAAGAATGTTGGTAACCAGTATGTTGACGACACCCATTGACTTTCATAGCATTTTATTTGTCCTATTATGTCCAGCATTCTTTAAAATATTAAAATATCTTCTTTGTGTTCAACAGAAGAAAGAAACTCATACAGGTTTGGAACAACTTGAGGGTGTGTAATGACTAATGAGTAACTATCCCTTTAAGAAATACAACGTTTGATTTTAATAATGCATTAGTAAAGATTAGTAAGATTAATAAATGTTGTAGAAGTATTGTTCATTCTTAGTTCATGTTAACTAAAGTAGTTAACTAATGTTAACTGAAACCTTATTGTAAAGTGTTATCGCTTTTCCTTATGGATGATCTTCCTTTAACTTAAAGCGGTTGAGACTGTGAAACATAAGAGGACACAAGAGAATTCATCCATAGATTTCCCCTCTTAGATGGGACCCAAGAGAATCCATCTATTTCTTTGTCATGATGGTTCTCTGTTGCGTATCAAAAGACTCTGTAGCTCTTCGCAGTCGAATAACATTCATTACTTTTGTCAATTCTGAATTAAATCCTTCAGTTTATACAGCTGAAGTGAAATGTGTTTGCAGTACCACACATTTGGTTTGAATTATGATATGTTTTCTGAAATCCGTAATCCTAAAAGGAAAGTGTGAAATTGTATTTCTGCTGCTGCAAAGCCTCTCTTGAGTAACGTCATCAACGTGGGCTGTGTTAGACCTTTTTCCCTCTCTCCCACGCTTGGTACCACTGCCTCATCATTAGCATGCAAGCCACAAACACACACACACACACACACACACACACACACACACACACACACACACACACACACACACACACACACACACACACACACACACACACACACACACAATCCTGTACCCAGGCGTTCACATCAAACACAGACACAGCTTCAGTCTACATGCAGCCTGCAGCATCAGAGCCCAGGATACTGCAGTTGGGAAAGCATAACGCATTCAAAACATGTAAAAGCATGTTTGCAAATGAGGAAGTTACACATAAATATAAGCAAGTTCAATTAGCCAAATCTGCGTGAAACAGATAAACATGCTTGTCTTAGCATATGCGTGTAACAAAACCCACAGCAGCCTATGGCCTCGACTGCAAAATTTGAGTATACAAAGAAGTAGGTTCCAATCATTTTCATGAATCGTGCTTTTCTTTCACAAATGTATTGTACCTCTCAGCATTTACATGCTTGTGTTTCCCAGTGGTCTATTTCACACTGAGCTGCTCTGAGAGAATTCTGCTGCAGAATTACTTTTAAATGTAATAAGTTCATAGAACAAAGGGAGTAATCCAAAAAACGCTCACTTAATATCAGCCAGAGGGACACAAGAACACTAGTTCCTTTATATGCTAATAAGACTCAGCCGCTGTGCAGTGCTTAGATGCTGCCATTCCATCATGCATATATATATATATATATATATATATATATATATATATATATATATATATATATATATATAAAAAATTACATGGTGCATAATTACTAATGTAATTTTTCAAGCCATAGTAAAATAATGTAAAAACACAACAGGATTGCAAATATAGCGTAAATTAAAGGATTAGTTCACTTCAAAATGAAAATTTCCTGATATTTTACTCACCCCCATCTCATCGAAGATGTTCATATCTTTCTTTCTTCCGTCGAAAATAAAAAAATAATATAATTATTTTTCTTTCCACCATTGACTACCATTTCTTTCTTCCGTCGAAAATAAAAAAATAATATAATTATTTTTCTTTCCACCATTGACTACCGTTGCAACCAAAATGTTGAAGGTCCAAATCAATTCAGTTTCAAAGTGCTTCGAAGGGCTTCAGAGGCTCTGCACGATCCCAGACGAAGAATAGGGTCTTATCTAGCGAAACGATCTGTCTTTTTTTAAACTTAATTTCTTTTCGACTGAAGAAAGAAAGACATGAACATCTTGGATGAGATGGGGGTGAGTAAAAAAATCTGGAAATTTTCATTTTGAAGTGAACTAATCCTTTAGGCTTTCACTCAGTAGGGACTAGTTTGCTATGCGACAAAATGTTAGTACGTATTTATGTTTACTAATGTTTACCATAATTAAAGCCAAATATAGGTCATCAGGGCTGAAGCTTGATGGGTGTAGTAAACACCATTATATTTGTAAAAACTGAGAATGATGGTTTTTTTTTTTGTGTCACAACTTTAAAGGGGTCATAAACTGGGAAATCAAAATTTCCTTGAGCTTTTGACATATAAGAGGTCATCATACTAGAATATCCTGTAAGTTTCAGAACTGAAAACTTCCTTGTTAGCCCAAAAAAAGCTTTTACTTGAACCAAGCCCAGATAATGAATTGGAATGTGCCTATCTAATATATGAAAGACCACCCCTACACATGAAAATCAACTCATACTTCATCATTGCAACTTTGGCCCCGCCCACTGATGTGTTAGTGAGATGACGAGTAGAGAAGATCGATACAGGATGGATTACAAAAAATATTACCTTATGCTAAGAATGTGGTAATTTATTTTCAACAATGTGAATGTCTCAGTTGAGCATTATTTATTTGTATTCGGTACATTTAACTGTTAGCCTAGAAATATAGATGCACGCTAGTGGCAACAAATGTAATTTGCAGCCAGGGTAGTCTAGCAACTCACCGTTGGCTTGCAAGCTGGAAAAAACAAACTCGGCCAATCAGGCCAAGTCAGGCCAATCACATCGTGGTGGGCGGGCTTAACATAATGACAGCAGAGTTGCGGCGGTTCCACATGCTACTGGTAAACAAAGTAATCGGCTTTGGCCGTGACTCTGGAAGACATGGAGTTAAGCTTTTTGAGAAAAGAATAAAGAACGGTACTGAAGTCATTCTTAAAAAAGGAAGATGTGTTCAGAGTTTTGCCGACCGGAAACGGTGAAAGTTTAATCTATCAACTAGCTCCGCTTCACCTTCTTCGTTGCTCTGGTTGGTTGTAGCCCTATCCTATTGATTACAGAGGGAATTTGAAAGACAACTGCCCCTCGGATTGAGCCCTGCGAATGGTGTGTTCCCAGACCCAACATCTAGACGTGGGTCTGGCTTGTCAGGCTATTTAACTGTGGGTTCTTTGGTAAATCAGTCACAATTTTTCGCAAACAGACTTTTACGATATGGACTTGACAGTAATGCAACAACATGTAAGTAACTGTGTTACTAATGCCTGATCTGACTGTGACCAGTGATTTCTGATATGTAATGATTCATGTACAGTCAGATATTCTTTATCTATGTGTTAGAAAATCAAACCAGTGACTAAACAGTCAACTTCACATTGTGTCTCTTAGTAGGAGGAAAATAATTGTATTATTTAAACTGTGATTAAGTCATATATAGAAAGCGCCCAAAGAACACTCCCTTTGCAATCGCTTGAGCTGTCAATCAAACAGCGCAAGGTTATCAGTGACTTGCGCCAAAACTCTCGTAAAAATCTGCGAATCTCTTATTTACATTGTGTTTGCACTGTTAAGATGAAAGCATTCATCAGTGAGTCGATTCAGTGGATTGGATCGCCAAAGTCACGTGATTTCAGCAGTTTGGCGGTTTGACACGCGATCCAAATCATGATTCGACTCGCTGATTCATACCGCTTCGAAGCTTCATGATACTGTGTTTTGAAATCGGTCATCACTATATAAGTCGTTATTTAGGTTTTTTCAACTAAAAAATCTTCATTTGTGTTCCGAAGATGAATGGAGGTCTTACGGGTGTCGAACGACATGAGGGTAAGTCATTAATGACAGAATTTTCATTTTTGGGTGAACTAACCCTTTAAAGGGTTAGTTCACCCAAAAATGAAAATTCTGTCATTAATGACTCATCCTCACGTCGTTCGAGACCCGTAAGACCTCCGTTCATATTCGGAACACAAATGAAGATATTTTTGTTGAAAGCTGATGGCTGATAAAGGCTTCAGATAGGCCTCCATTGGCATTCAGTACACTTATACTCCCAAGACGGATAAAAGGCACTCAAAACATCGTTACAAAGTCCATCTCACCACAGTGACTCTACAATAATCTTACGATGCGACGACAATAGTTTTTGTGCGCAAAAAAAATCAAAATAACACCTTTTTCCAACTTGTTACTGCCTTCCGTGTGTGCCTCCACGACGCATGCGCGAGAATATGACGCAGATCCGGCGTTCGGACAGATGACCCAGAAGCGATTTGTTTACAATCAGAGGAAGACGCGCGTATCTCAGCTGTTGGATTCTACATTGATCGTGCTTTAGGTCTCGGCGTAGTGCTCAAAATGGGGCTTAAGTGTGCATTTTTTGGAATCCCGAACCCCGGCGCTACGTCATATTCTCGCGCATGCGTCGTGGAGGCACACGCGGAAGGCAATAACAAGCTGGATAAAGGTGTTATTTTGATTTTTTTTTGCGCACAAAAACTATTGTCGTCGCATCGTAAGATTATTGTAGAGTCACTGTGGTGAGATGGACTTTGTAACGACATTTTGAGTGCCTTTTATCGGTCTTGGGAGTATAAGTGTACTGAATGCCAATGGAGGCCTTTCTCAGCCATCAGCTTTCAACAAAAATATCTTCATTTGTGTTCCGAATATGAACGGAGGTCTTACGGGTCTCGAACGACATAAGGGTGAGTAATTAATGACAGAATTTTCATTTTTGGGTGAACTAACCCTTTAAGAGCTGTAATCAGAGCCGGATTAACGCAAAGGCAAACTAGGCACGTGCCTAGGGCCCGATTGGCGGGATGGGGCCCAGACAGAGGGACAAAAAAAAAAATTATAATAATAAAATAAAAATAAAATGTACAAATGTCCTATCTACAATTTTTTTCAAAATGTATTAATTAACTAAAAATAGTGACGATGTTTATCTTAACCATAGACTGTTAAATTACGTCACATTAACGCCAGCCCATGACTGTATTTATTATAATCAGGTCAGAGCGGGACAACAAAGCTAGCAGGCAGGTGTGTTTTGAGTAGGCTAACATTCAAAATGCTTTCGGGTGCGGCAAAACGTAAAAAGAAAAAAAATTAAGAGGAACAAAAGAAGAGACAGCGGGGGGCTTTACAGAAGTTTCTGTCGGGCAGCCGTCCGACAGCTGTGAACCTGCTCGAGTCAGCAGAGCCAGAGGCCGAGCCAGGCCCGGAGACACGGCCCGAAGACGCGGTGGAAGATGCGGCGGGAAATGCGGCGGAAGACGCGGTGGAAGATGCGGCGGAAAATAAGTTAAACAACATTTCCGTGTCAAGTTTTAAGTTACAAGAAAATCTAATTCAAAATGATAATAAAAGATAAAAACAAATGTAAAAAAAGAAATAAATCAATAAAAGAATAATGGCATGGCCCTACTTTACATGTGATATAATAATCATGTATGGCTCCCATAATTGTACAAAGTCCTTTATTTTACCCTTGGAGATATAAGTCAGCCTTTCCAGTCCAATGCACTCTGAAAGTTATTTTATCCATTGTTTTATAGAAGGTGCTTCCATGCTCTTCCAGTTATAGCAATGGCTCTTCTGGTATGTAACAATCCAAAGTCCAATAGTCTAGTGTGTTTCTTTGTTTGTGAGAAACCTGTAGGATATATTCCCAGTACACAAAGTTTGGCACAATGTGGTATTTTAAGATTAAACCGTTCTGACAAACAGTTTATGACATCCTTCCAGAACTTCTGTATATCAGAACATTCCCATAGACAGTGAATTAGAGTTCCTTTATAATTTTGGCATTTTGTACATATATCAGGAATATTGCTAGACATATGATTGAGTTTTTCAGGTGTTATATAAACCCTTGTCAACCATTTATACTGTAATAATTTAAGCCGCGTGTTTATGATTTGTTTTTGCGCCTTTAAACATGCTTCAGTCCATTCAAATTCCTCTATTTCTTCACGAATGTCTTTCCTCCATGCGTTTAATTTGTCTACAGCAGACTCTTTAGAGTTAGACATTATTAAATTATAATATTTTGACAACTGGCCCGTTTCACCTCTTTTTTTCTATTATTTCCTCAATTAATGACAGTTTGGGTATGTACACAATATCTGTTGACCTGGAAGACATAAAACTTTTAAGCTGTGAATATAAAAAAAAAATGTTTTGAGGGAATCTGGTGTTTATCACACAATTCTTGAAATGTAAGAAGTATTCCATCCATATACAAGTCTTTAATAGTCTGAATACCTTTAGTTTTCCATAGTTTAAATCCTCCATCCTTATATTTATTATTATTTATTGTTAGACAGTTTCTAAATGGTCTTGATGAATGTGAAGGGGTCATGTTTGCCTTCTTGTTCTTAATTATTCTTATTCTTATGTAACATATTCTTATGTTCTTATTAACATTTATAAATGTTGTAAGCTATTGCATTTTGCAGAAAATCTTAATTAAATGTGTTGATTAAATGTAAACAGAGCAAATAAGATAAACTTATTTGCTATGTTTACATAGTTTACTGACACCTATTGCTATTGGTTATTTACTGGTACTACTGCGTTAACAATGACACTCCCAATGGATGAGGATAGTTTAATAGCATTTAATAGAGCCGTGTAATGACGTATATATAATGAATATCAAAAAATAGTCTGATAAAAATAGACTGTTTAATATACAACACAACCAATTTGTAACCAAAGACTAGGCTATGTAAAATGTGAATTAACTTTTATTAGTAACTTTGGTAAGTTTCAGATTTCAATTCATAAATAACATCGATGGAGGGGGCCCCAAAAAATGCAGCCTGCCTAGTGTAGTCCATTTATTTAATCCGGCTCTGGCTGTAATAGTAAAAGTTTTCGTAAGAGTTCCACATGTAATACTATTTCATATGCAAAGATGTTAGCCAATCACAGCAGTGGACGTTTACACTGAAGTCTCACAGCAGACACGCCCCTTTACACAAAGCGTTCAGGTCAGAGGACTAAAATCAGGGTAGGAAAAATGCCTTTTATTTCTAAATGATGACCATTTTTTATGTAAAAATCATACTAACATTATAAGTGTGCCACAGGAGACATTATAACATAATAAAACAATGCAGTCCATGACCCCATTAAGTACGATTCGTTTCAGTCCTTGATTCTGAGTGGTCAATAGCAGTGTTTTATTCAAAATAAAACACAGCTATGACCACTTCACCCAACAGTTCTCTGTATCTCTGCACAACAATCTTAGCAACCACTCTTATGCTCTCATTGAAGCTTGTATTATTGTGAGAGAGAGAGATTGAGTGACCGAGTGTAGCTATTACCTAGATTCAGATTTAGCATATTCCTTAAGGTCAGTCCTATATTTATAATAAAAAATCTGTTGAATGTCGACTGCGATATCTTGTCTTTTAACAGTAAAGGGGTTTTCCTGTTTCCTGACAGTGACTGCACTCATTTGTCAGGTGCGTCTTGTTGCCATGTTCACATAAGTTTTAGTCCTTTCAATATAAAGGTTTTCACTACTGAGTGGCTCACTCATTAAGAATAACCTAACAAGGGGCTTAGCTGTTGTAAATTCACTGAAAACCACGGCTTCTTGGAGCTTATTGCTTTATTTTATCATCCTGAAACATTCTAAAACAAGTAATTTCAGAAATTCAAAGAAAATCCATGTACAATGTATAATTAATGTTTTTGTGCTAACAGTTTGAGAGACCAGATAACTTTGAACGAAACGTTCTGGTAATGTTCTTGTCAGAACGTTAGCCCAAGTTCTGAGAATGTTCCTTGTTAGCTGGGAGATTATTGGTAAATAAGTCTAAATCATGGCTGTGTGCGTATTTAACGTTTATTTCCTGTCTCTTGCTGTGCTCTGTCGATACTGTCTTAAAATGTTTTCACGTTGTTCACGCTTCGTCTTCTGTCTGTTGCACCAGATCAATAATATAAATCAAAGGATTATGGTGCTGCTCAGGTCTGTGTAATGGAAGATATTGGTTGGTTACCACAAGCACTCTCACTCTTGTTAACAGCTGTGATCCATGTGACCCTGCATGCATGACTAACAAAATAATGGCATGCTCTGAATCGCATGCCAGGCCCAGATCCTCACAGGAAGCCCACTGCGTCGCTACCCTGTTTCGCTCTAGTTGTCATGGTGTACGTTAGTCATAAATGTAAATGTGACACAGTTTCACCACCACAGTCTATTGCAGATATGATGGCAGATTAACGTAATACACAATTGGTGTTAAGATTATTTTCTGGCCTGGCAAATCAACCTAGTCATGTGAACTGGTGTGAGAATGGAGTATGATGCCCTTTGGGTGTAAGAAAGAGTGGCTGGGACACAAAGACTGCTTCTATTGTGACTGTACATCGTTAAAGCTGTACAGAGAGGATACAAAAAAGGGTACAGAAGGAGTTTCTTGCGAAGGCTCAAACTATCCTGTGTTTACACAGAAAGAAAGAGAAACAATCTCCACGGATTAATGTGCTTAGTGGAAGTTCTGCTTCTCTGAAGGCTACTGATAAGTAGTGAGTGTGTACCGCGGTGTGACGTTGTTGAAGTCGGAGAGGAACAGTTCCAAACGCACGATATGTGTCCAATCTTTCTCTCTCAGTCTGATCATAGTAATTCATGGACCTTTATAAACCCACAAAATCCAGAGGGTATGATGACCTTTAGAAGCATAAACTATACTTCTTCAGATTTCTCCAAAAGACCAAAATAAAATGGTTTGCTTTACTGTGTGGAATAATTTTCTATTGAAACAAAGGTGGGATGAGACATATTAAAGGGCTAAAACCACGATTTGCTATTTGCTATTTGCTATTGAGTGGAAGATGGTATCGGGGGGAGGAGATGTTTCAGTCTAGATAGAATTTTTTTGGACAAAAATATGTATAACATATTTGTGTGACATTCTTTAACAGTGAACAGGATATTTTGGTAACACTTTAATTTTGGGTCCAATTCTCACTATTAACTAGTTGCTTATTAGCATGTATATGAATAGAATTTTGGCTGTTTATTAGTACTTATGAAGCATGTATTAATGCCTTATTGTGCATGACCATATTCTACATTCCTTAATCCTACCCAATACTTAAACCTAACAACTACCTTACTAACTATTAATAAGCAGTAATTAGGAGTTTATCAAGGCAAAAGTCGTAGTTAATAGTTAGTTAATTAGGTCTAAAGTGTGACAGATATTATTTATGTTTTGTGGGATGTGTTGATCAACTTTTGCTGCATTCATGGCTGGCTTAGTCAAAAACTATTTGCAAGAGACAGCTGTTTTCCATGTTGCCTCATTTCAGGGTTTCCGAGACTAGGATCATGAGGAAACTGCAAGGGGTTCGGGAGTTGATGAAAAGCAAAAAAATTAAATAATTAAAATGTAAACTAAATAAATTAAATACTTATTAAAAAGGAAGAAAAATAAACTTGTTTACTTGCATGTCATGTGATCATTAACAGAACCGTGAAAATGCAATTGTGTTGTTAAATTATTGAAATATTAACTTAAAATTTTATGGGGTGCTTCAAGTAAATATTTTATTGCTTTATTATATTGCTTTTGCTTAGGACACGTTGACTGTCATTCTGTGCATACAGAATGTATATTGTGTAAAATTTCACGTTTGCACTAAAACTATATTATTATACATTTTAAAAACTTCACAAATATAATAAAAAAACAGTGTAATATTACATGTATGCCATTTAAACAAAAATCTGTTATTACAAACATAATAACTGTGACTCTACAAAAGTGACTCTACAAAAGTGACTCTACAAAAGTAGTAAGTAATTAAATATAAGTACTAATTATGTGGCCAATTTTTTTTTATCGTGTCTTAACTTGTTTTAGAGAATGGCACTCTTGGCACACAAAGTGAGCTGGAGAGAAGTTTGTGCATGTGTATGCATTACTAACTGCTGGAACACGCTCTCTCATTAAAAAGTTAAGAACAAATTTATCTGCATAAGAAAAAAATCCACTGGAAGTTTTGTGTGAGAACTTTACTGTTAAATGACTGTACGTATTTTGATTTAATCAAAAATATCTTAATTTGTGTTCCGAAGATGAACTTACTGGGTTGGAACAACATTGATTGGATGGTCAATAGAGGGCGCTGGGGCGCCGCTCCCATCAAAATTCCAGAAATATACATGTATACAAAAATGATATAAAAATGAAAAAAAAAAAAAAATAGTTTACTCATACGATGTGCCGGCTGGTAGTAAGAGCCTCAGCATATAATAAAAACTGGCTTTAATCGGTTAACTATTTTATGTTTTTCAATATGTTTCATGCGGTTTCATGGGCGAGAGACGCCGGACAATTGGATGTTATTTTATCCAATCTGATTGGTTCTCGTCAGCTGTCATTACAACTTTACGCTCTTGGCCACTACTGCGAGAGTGTGCGGGCGACACCGTCACTCTGACTCCGCCAAAACCTTGCTAGGCTGATCACTTTTGTAGAGATGGCAGCAGTTAAACCAAATTCTGTAATTGATTTACAAAAAAAACCTTTCACAAGGTGTTCGCTGGAAGAAAAAAAAGGATAAAGGATCTCAGACCGGACCAACCCGATTTACAAATTCAGCAGCAGGCCAGTGACAGAGGACGAAGCTACACTCAAAGCTTCACCTGCGCTTGTTATGAGAAACAGAGGTGGCTGGCTAGATGTGATGTTAGCAATGCCCTTTTTGTGGACAACAATGGTGGTAAGAGACCTCAAACATCTAACTGAAAAAGGCAAACGTCATGACAGTAGCCGCAGCCATCTTGATAATAGCATGAAAATAACGTTTTTGGGCAGAGTTAGCAGAGTTTCTCTTTAATGCTTGAATTTAGTTAACATGCTTCTTGGTACTGCTTTGTATTTATTTGACCCCCCCCCCCCCAAAAAAAAACGCCCCCCCCCCGCCACTGCGATGAATATGATGTTTATGCAACAGCCTTTGAAATGTTCCAGTTGTATTGTGTTCGCCAGAGTACAGTTCAAGTCTAGCCATGCCTTGCAGCGAGCGAGAAGGTGTGAGGAACCGTAATGCCATGACTCCGTGGCAGATACAACCCAGGGACATCTTGGAGAACAGGCGAAATGACACTTATCCAGGCTATCAATTACTCTGACACATTGCACGCCTGTGGCGTTCATTATACACTCGCTGGACTGAGAGGGCTACGGCCATTCATCACCACAGTCAGTGAGTCTCAAAGCTGATGTGTGAGCCGCAAATTAGATTTTCTAATTACTCCCGCAATTTCTTTGATCGAAAGGGTGTAAACCAAGGGCATTAATTGGAGAATGCGTTCCGATGGATGGCTTTGTTTATTTGACATTTGTGATCATATGGAGCTCATATAAAGTTTATGCTCCAGTAAGAATAAAAGAGTGCACCATGTCTCTTGAAGACAAAACATAAGCCTGAGAGATATATAAATAAATAGATGCAAATAAAACTCCTTTGTATACTATACACACCAGAAATGTCAGAGAATACCGCTCACACAGTTGTATTCTGGGTAACTGTAACCAGAGGGTATACTTTAAAAGAGCATTGTCAGTCCTGTACACATTTGTTTACGTAAAATTAGATAAAAGTGACAGTGCAAACCGATGGTGGACGAAGGCAGACATCAGCATGCAGCAGACACACGGCAGAGTGGATTTAGTTTTGAGTGAATTGAATTACAGCAGTGCTTTTGGTTCATGAATCTTCATATTAATAAACCTAGGTGCACCTATTGTAGAATCCGACCCCTCTGTTGACATCTTGTTTTTTCCCTTCTTTCTTCATTTCTTCTGCAAAAGGCACCTAACTAATTTACCTTGCGAGTGAACTAACTTGCCCCTCATTTCTGCAGGAGCATTTGCTTCCTCCTCATTTCTTGCTTTCTAAATCTGTATCAAATCTGGATCCAGTTTACTACTACTTTTCAGTACCTCTGCAATCTGCGGCTCAATATGAAGTTTGTATTTGTCACATTGTCCACAGCGTCCCACTGTTGTCCTAAAGCTGTTTTGCTTCCAAATGTCCAACTGTTGATGCCCGGTGCCAGAGAGAGAGTGAAAGAGAGCGAGAGAGAGAACCTGCCAGGAAACAGACTGAGTCAGCATGGGGAGGGGAGTCATCGTCCCTGGAGCCTGGAGCTGATCCAGCCCTCGCCGAGTTATGACGATAACAAGAGAGATGAGAGCTGCTGGGAATCCCTTCAGGTGATTGTATAACAGAACTAGAGTGATACATGCAACCGTGACATATGCAATCTTAGTGGTGAGTTTATATTTTCAGATGATTTCTGATTGTTTTGCATAAGACTTGAAGGAGTGTCGAAGGACTCACATTGCAGCAAACAAACATAATTAGTGTGGCAAATGTGTATATTTTTCTGATGTATAAAAATCTACCGATAATGGGTTTAGATGTAATGTATTTTTACAATGCTTGTCATGGCAAATTGTCATTACAAAGCAGTATTAATGCTCAGTGAGCAGGTCAGGTGTAAGACCACTGTGGCCAGGAAAAACGATTGAAGATATAGGCTACTATACATATAAGTGAGCAATTCGAGAATGTATGTACCCTAATGTTTTGTATGGGTTGCAGAAGTTTCTCTAAAAATGTCTTCTGTAATTAACTCAGGCTTGAAGTTGGGGCTAGAATCGTTGGCTGTGCATCTTCAGACCCTCTGCTCCATTAAGGTCTACGAACCCCATTTTGAAAACACTGTTCAAATGTTGTTGTTGTTTGGGGGTTTTTTTGTGTGCATGCAGACAGTCTTTAAATAGCAACTTTTATTTAGATGGACGCAATGTGCATAAGCTATGGGAGAATTAAGGCCAGTGGAAAAATCAATGCAAAATATGTCTGCTGCCATCTAATATTGGCAAGTATTGATCATTTTATAGGTGAATAGAAGTTCTGTCTTGCTCATAAATGATAGAAAGAAACCCAGTGATCTCTATGAGCTTCAAAAGCTTTAAGTCAACGATGCATTCACAACCCATTTAATCAATCCAGGTGATTGAAGGGGATGACTCCTGACATAACCTGAAAAGCCTTTTCAGTGGAGGAGCAAGTTTAGCAAAAAATTATGATTTTGCAATATTATTCCTCAGTATAACTTCTAGAGCAGGGTTTTTAAAAAAATGTTTCTACAAAATTTTCAATTGGAAATATTCCTTATCTGTCAGGTGTGGGCCAAGAAATGCAAGGACTATTTAATAAAACATATGTACAAATCACAACTTAAACCTCCCTAATGAGGAAAAAAAAAACACAGTCCAGGGCAGCAGGATTGGAGCAAGGCATGACAAACAGGCAAGGCTTCCATACGAGGAACAAAGGCCGTGTTTCCACCGAAATTACCCGGAATAATTTGTCCAAGGGACTTTTTTGCCCCAGACCTGTTGCTGTCTGCGGCCTAAAGAACTGTGAAGATTAAGCAAATTAGTCTGGTGACGTAGAACTGCAATGCGACTTTCCAGTTCCCGCTGGATTTCCCTCTCCGCATATAAGCTTAATAAAGCCTGAACCTCGTCGTCGGTCCATCGGTCGTATTTAAACTCTATTGTTAGCTGTGTTTCCACCGCAGGAGCTTTCTCCAGGAACTAGGGACTTTGGAGTGGTACTTGGTGTATTTCAACCGTAGGGACCAGGGTCTAGATGAAGTTCCGAGTAAAAATGTCCCCCTCAGAAAGTCCCTGCTCGTGAGGTAGTACTTTTTCAAAGTTCATAAACTTTTGGGGGTGTGACTTGAACATGCTGATTGGTTGACTTCAAGCTGCATTTTATTTAAACCACCATTTTTAAAAGTCTGTTGCGGTGCATGCAGTAGGAGTTGTTTGCTATTGTTTGCGAATCAACAATAGAGTTTAAAAAATACGACCGATGACAGACGACGAGGTTCCGACTTTATTAAAGGTCCTGTTCTTCGTGATCCCATTTTTCAAACTTTAGTTAGTGTGTAATGTTGCTGTTAGAGCATATATAATACCTGTAAAATTATAAAGCTCAAAGTTCAATGCCAAGTGAGATATTTTATTTAACAGAAGTTCCCTTTCAAAGCCTACAGCGAACGGCTGGTTGGGACTACAACTCTGTACATCCTGCTTTAATTACGTCAGTAGAACAGTTTGTCGACTAACCTCCGCCCACAAGAGTACGCGAAAAAGGGGGCGTGGTCTTGTTGCTCCCGCGTGGAGTAGAGGAAGTGTTGCGTTCGGTTGCGTTTGTAGAGTTTGTCTGTCGCCATGTCGTCGAGACGCTGTTATTTTCATCCCGGAGTCAAGTCACCTTTGTTTCACCTTTGTTCACCTCTTGAGATCATTGAGCGCATGCATCCCCGTTATGGTAAGAGGCGTGACCTTTCCGGTAACGTGCGCTCTGTGTGCGCTAAGCTACTGTCGAATCACAACACGGGAACCGCTGACACAATCAGAACTCGTTACGTATTTCTGAAGGAGGGACTTCATAGAACAGGGAAATCTTTCAAGCCGTTTTGAGGACAGTGAAAACAGCGGTATACAGATAAGTAAATTGTGTGAAAAATACTGTGTTTTTTTACACGCGAAACATGAACACATGTTATATTGCACACTGTAAACACAATCAAAGCTTCAAAAAAACACGAAAAACGGGACCTTTAAGCTTAAATGCGAAGGACGAAATCCAGCGGGACCTTAAAAGTCGCGCGCAGTCCTACGTCACCAGACTAATCTTCATGGTGCTTTAGACCGTGATGGAAACGCAGACAGCAACAGGTCTAGGGGAAAAAAAGTTCCTGGGACAAATTGTTCCGGGTAATCTCGGTGAAAACAGGGCTGTTGATTTGAATAGCATACAGCAAACAGCTCTTACTGCACACACTGCAACAGGCTTTTAAAAATGGTGGTTGAAATAAAATGCTGCATGGAGTCAACTAACTTTTTTATTATTAATTTTTAATAAAAAACAAACAAATAAAAATAATTTACAGATAATATTTTAATTTAATCTTTTGGCTTTAGTAAAATGACAATATAAAAGCCACTTATTTAAAAAAAAATTCTCACTGTATAAATGAGTCTGAAAACATGACAAACTTGCATAGCTCCCTTTATATTTTAGATAAAAAAGTGTTTAGAACAGTTGACTAGTAGAGTTTAGAAGAAAATTGTTAACTAACCAACAATAATAAATTAACCCTTTTGTCATGCTATTAAAAATGGGGCAGTCGTGGCCTAATGGTTAGAGAGGGAACCCGAAGGTTGTGGGTTCGATTCTCAATACCGGCAGGAAATGACTGAAGTGCCCTTGAGGCACTACCCCCCCCCCAATCGCTCCACGGCTTGCTGTGTGTGTGTGTTCACTACTCCTAATGTGTGTGCACTAACTTGGATGGGTTAAAAGCACACACGTGTGGCCTTTACATGTCACATACTAAAAAGAAAAAAACATTCTAAATAATAGTTTGTTAGCTGTTGTCGCCACTTAAGGGAATCTTCTCAAACATTGAGAAACACATGCGTGTTATCTACACAACACCCCCGAAAACCCTGTTCTTGATATTATACTAGTTATTAAGCTTATTTATTTAACCTCTCTGCACACCAATCTCAGGTAAATGTGATGAATCTCAAACCATACAGTTCCTACCTTTAGACGTCATTTGCATGCGGAACCATTTTTTTACGCTGTTTTCTAGGGTTTTCCCTCAGCACCATCAAAAATGAATATCCTAAGCCTCAATGACCTAGAAAGAAACTATGAGACCCTTTTACATTCTGCTGTCGGGAACACCACCCCTTTAGCTTTTTCAAATTGCAGTGCTGTCTCAATAAAAGAAATACGGCATACATTGATTTGCATGCCTTATGCCTCGGAGGAAAAAGTCTTTCATTTTTGCTCTGGGGAAATTCAGATCATTCTATATCCAAGTAATGGAGCAGGAAAAAAAGGAGCTCATTTAAAGTCTGTGATCAAAAGGCTTTCACTCCCTGTTGTGGGTTTATCATTGTGCACATCTTTTCTAATTGCCTCTGAGATACAACTTCTATACCATAGCTGACTGTAGCTACCACAGTGGGCATTTTTGTATTGATTTGCTACTTAAGCCTTATTAGCAACTGATCAGGTGACAATCAATTTGCCTTCCTCTCAAATATTATGAGTCCTTGGCTTAATGCATCAAGAACAATGGATCTTTGATTGATTAAATAATCTAAAGAGCTATGAAGCACAATATGAAAATTCAATATGTGCTCAAATACGCTTCATTGCTCAAAGCTGTTATATAATGGTTAGGGTGCTTTTAGGCCAAAACGTTAAGCTGGTAGAAATCAAGCTATCTCAGCTGCTCTTTTTAATTATAAAAAAGAGATTTATTCATCTCTAAGATTAAGAGGACCTACACATTTTGTTCAGCAGTTCCACTTCAAGGTGCCGGTTAAGCCTGCGGGAGCCAAGCACATGCTGGATTTCTATGTCTCAGGCTGCTGTAAATTTATAATGAGGATGCCATCACACTTTGGATTCATACATCTCAAGGGTTGCTTGCAATCACATCCACATTTAACAATATTGAACATTAGAATCCTTTATTATTCGATATGCTGTGCTTAATCGATGCACACTCAATAAATACTTGAGTTATTTTTTCAAAACCTTTCACACAGTTCTTCAACTTGCAGTTAATTTCATATTCAAAACTACCAAAGCACTTCATACATATCTCAAATCAACTCTGGCTCCATTCTTCCATAACACTAGCAAAGACTGTCAACCAACAAACACACTTTGTCACACATAAAACAATGACAGGTAACATTATACAATTGTTTTCCACTTTTGTACAGATGGTAATGCAATGGAAAGACTAACACCTGTGTAGATGTTCAGCTACATCTAATTGTTTTGATAGTATTTCATTTTTTAGATTCAGAATACATTTCAATATTGTATTAAAGGTTTTTACTTTCGCTAGGACTCATTTCTCAATGCTTAGGTCACCTTTTCAAAACTCTTTAGAGTGAGAACAACATCAGCCTATGTGGGCTAAACTGTATAATTTATCATTGCCTTGACACAAAATGCATTCAACGAACATCTTTCAAATGATATAATAAAATGTGATGTAATTTCCGGTAAGGGAGCATAGTGAGTACTCCCTGGTTTGTGTGGTGCATTGTGGGATTTTTCAGGGAGCGAACGTTCCAGTGAGTGCACTGGAAGGATTTTGCAATTGAGACAGCCCTTAAAATGGCAGACTCCCTGATCAGTGCCCTGACTAGGGAGCTGAGTGAGACCAACCCAATCTCACAGCAATTTGTATGTATTTTACGAGGTGGCTAATTCGTATGAATTCGTACAAATGACCTACCCCTTACCCTGCCCTTAAAACTACCCGTCACTGGAGTTTAGACAAATCGTACAAATTGGTTATGAGATAGCGTTGGTGAGACACACGCACCCCTTGACTTAGTGATTGAAATCTTTTGATTCTGTTCACTAAAAAGATCCATTCAGATAGGTTCATTGATTCATTTAGTGATGTTACATCATTAAACCAGTAGATGGTGACCTGCAAGTCTTCTTAAAGTCCCCATGAAATCAATTTCTTTCTTTTTTTTGTATGAATTGGCTTTTAGTATGAACATGTTAGCCTTACTATTATCTCTAAGCTAGTGTGCTCCAAAACAATGACAAATTTACAAAAAGAAATAAGAATTCAAAATATACAGTCAAAACGGATAAATGATTTTGATGACATTACTCTGCACTTCTAGCCTAGTCCTACCAGACTCTCGTACATTTAATTTGTACATTTGTAGAGTCTGGCACTCTCCATTGACAAGCATTTAGTTCCTTAAAGGCGGGTACTCTGTTGAAGTTTAAAACTATTGGATCTGCCCAGAGCCACTCTGGATCTGCCATAACCAATCGCTAACGCTATGTCATCTCAGACTAGCAAACAACATCAACGCCATTGTTCTCAGCCACTCCCTCTGTTCGCTGGACCGGTTAAAATTTGATCGGAGAAAACCAAAGAATATACAGCAATCCCAGACGGAGTACTGAAGGAAAATGAAAATTGAGCGGAAGTACATAGGAGGTCGGAGCCAGGCTACTGCACTTCAGCTTCTCATCATATTTTCAGTCCAATCAAATGCTCTCTCGAATCTGAAATCGGTCACTTGTTCACACATTTACTGACATGGTGAATGGCACATAGTGCACTATGTAGAGGCTAGGGGAACGATTCAGACAGTGTAAATATGCTTTCCATTAGGACAAATGAAGTCTAGTTTCACGTTAGGGTCATGCGAAGTCTGCTCCGGTTCAGAGACACGATAGCACAGAGTGGATCATATGCGTGAGTCGTGCATGCCAGAAAAAGTATCGGACCCATTTGAGTTCTACACAGAATGCTATTTTAAAGTGATGGATAAGATTAGGCGGAGAAACAGTTAGAGATTAGGGGGAAACTGCAGCTTTACTGAGCTCAATGTCTCTGGCCGCACTGTGATATAAACAAAACGCTATTGGCTATTTTTAAAAAGGGGAGGAGCTGTTTGATATGCACCACCCCGTCTTCCTGTTTCAGTGGAAATTACATCAACACATTGAATAATGCTGCACATTTCAAGGCACTTCAGTGGGCCTTTAAGTGTCAAATCACTGAATGAATCATTGGCTGTGTCCGAAATCGTATACTCTCTTGATACTTATTTTGAAAAAGTACTTACTTTGTGACCCATAAAAAAGTTCTAACTTAAGTTCTATACAGTATGAATGTGTGTAATATGAATGCAATCAGGACGTACATTCACCATGTTGTCATTTTCACTTGACCTGCCAGCATCAGTTGCGTCGCTCCACTGTCATTCATAAATTCTCTCCTGTGGCCTCATGGGACAGTAAAGTGTCCATCGTATGCACATTTAAGAATCACACTGGAAAAAGTAGGTCATCTGGGTACTTTTTGTCTACTCTTATAATTACTGTGGATTCGGACATACTATTCTTGTTTCCTGTTTTTTTATAACTACTACACTCTAAAAAAAAAGTCTCGTAATCATAAGGGAACCTTTTTTAGTGCTATATAGCACCAATTTTGGTGCTTCAGTGGTTCTTCAGAGGTGCTATATAGCACCTTAGTCAAAGAACCGGTGAAGAACCTCTGAAGAACCGGTGAAGAACCTCTGAAGAACCGCTGAAGAACCACTGAAGCACCAAAATTGGTGCTATATAGCACTAAAAAAGGTTCCCCTATGATTACGAGCCAAGAACTATTTTTGGTGCCATATAGAACCTTTTTTTTTTTTTAGAGTGTATATAGTAGGGAAGTATGCAATTTCAAAGGCAGCCAGTCATTCAACAGATTCATTCATACTGAGTATTTCAAGGCTTTACTGAGACTCTTATCCATTTTTTGTACAATGTCTGTACAAACCCAAGAAATACTGTTTAAGCATGTCATCAAAACAGATCTTTTCATTTTCACACATTTTGTCAGCTGGCCTTTATCAAGCTATAGAAAAAGATAATAATAGCTTAAATAAGTTAGGTTTCAATAACATCCTTATGTCATTTCAGTTATGTATAGCCTACTTTATCTTGCATGAGATTAAACACATAATCTTGAACAATTTGAATAGAACTGTAACTCTACCAAGCAACTGCAATCTTAATCTATTAAGGGTAATCGTTTCGATAATGGATTTTAACTCAATATTTTAGTCAAGACCTATTCAGAACAATCTGTATATAATCGTATAAGGTCATATCTGCTTGCCCATATTTTCCCCTTCTCTGACGTTCTCTCATTTCAGAAGAGAAGATATTAACTAATTCACAGACAGCTTGCTTCTGTGATATTCCAGATAAGACGACAGAAGGGTTGTTGAAGACTATACCCTTATCACACTAATGTTTCTTAACCAAACCAATCAACAATCCCAAATCTGCCTTGTGGTGGGAATAGAACTCATCAACAACTCACAGTCTACATTAAAAACCATTTAAACAGCCTTGATGAGTCATTTAATCCACATTATAGCCTCTGAGAGATAAGACACTTGCAGGACTTGTGGTTTGGCATCAATGTAGTAATATAAACCCTCTTGATGGAAGAAACTATCTCAACTTAAATGAGCAGGAAACTCGTCTTGAGGTAAACTGAACTGTTTGCTGAGCACTGTTTATAGTCTGCAGAGCTTCATGGAGCAGGTCAACATGCTGAGAACAATTTCCAGTTTCACTTGTTGCCATAGTATTCACATATATTCCTCTGTATCACTGCCTGCTAAAGAGCAGAGAGGACTTCAGTTTACCATTCGACCCAATTATAGTAAAGGGTGAAAGGGGAACATGTGTGGTTGTGCTGCTACGGTGCACATATTTTATCCTTTTTCTATCTATTTTTTTTTCTAAGCTAGTGGCAGCCCATTGGAAATCCATGTAGTAGTTCTCTCCCTGGCATTCGCTCTATTGATTATGTGTCCAGATAGCTGGCAAGCAGGTCTGTGTGAAGTGGTGCAGAAAGAGAGGGTGGAGAGAGGAGAATGAGAATGAGATGGGAGGAGCAGGAGAAGAGGGGAAGCCATTTGAAATTTGTTTGGTTTCAAGAGGGAAGGCTGTAACCCTAAACACGCTAGCTATTTTACAGAATGGTGTTTAAGATAAATATGGACTATTGCTCGTGTTCCTAGTTCCCCAGATCAGAAAATTCCCTGGTTCGTTGCTAAGCTGCCAATCAGAGCTCGCTGCTACCACTTTAGACGTATAAGGATGTATAGCTCTACTCAAGTTCTTCTGGGAATTTCTTCACGAGTTCGGAAACCGTAATTACGACGTGATGTGCATTAAAATGATTTTGGCCAGAATAAAATAGACAGCAATTTCATGCTAATGCTAATACAACAAAATAAGCAAACCCTATTTTGGCCCTAGGCGTTTAATTTGATGTTTATGTACTGATTTACTTGTTCTCATGCTGGGAAATGTAGTTTGGTTGCACACAAGGGGTCAAGTTTTAGCTAGTTAGCATGGTCCAATTGGTCATAACTATAACTATAATGGCAAAAAGCATTTTTGTCCATTGACAGACATTCAAAAGAAGCCATGTACAGCATTTAAACAAAATACACATTATCATTCAAAAGTTTGGGTTTTGAATGTGTTTGTCTCTTATGCTCACCAAGGCTCCATTTATTTGTTCAAAAATGCAGTAAAAATGCCAATATTGTGAAATATTATTACAATTTGAAATGTGTAATTTATTCCTGTGATGGCAAAGCTGAATTTCCAGCATCATTACAATCTTCAGTGTCACACAAGCCTTCAGAAATCATTTTAATATCCAGATTTGGTTGTCACATACAATGAAGATTAAGATGCTGAGAGGCAAAGCGGATCTTATTGCAGATTAACTTTATTAAATCAAACAAAAGAACGAAATCCGAAATGAAAATAAAACAAAACAGTGTGCTCTGAACACGACCCACACAAGACAAAGGACTAGAACAGAAGGCATTATTTACACAAGGTAACTGAACTCAATAGGTAACAGGTGTGAACTAATCAATGAAACAATGAATCCTAGGCTGAATCTGAAATCGCCCCCTATACCCTCAAATAGGGCATTATTTGAAGGGACAGCCATTTGTAGTGAGTCCGAAACCGACGTTATTGAGTGCACTCATTCAATCCCACATTGCAGCGCAATAATGAGTGCAAAGCCGATGTACACTCAACGGCTGTCCGACTTCACACACTCGTTTTCATTCACGCCTTCAAGTGAACTGTATTACGGGACTAACATAGGGAATAGTGATTCAGGGTTTAGGGGGCGATTTCTGATTCAGCCACAGTGACAACAAAACGAAAACACTGCACTGGAAAATAATGATAACAAACTAAAAGTCCTTAAATGAAATCAAAACATCAACATAACGTGACATTGGTGCTCAAGAAACATTTCTTATTATTATCAATGTTGAAAACTGTTGTGTTGCTTAACATTTTTTTTCTAAATTATGAAATTATTAAGGATTAGTTCACTTCAAAATTAAAAATTCCTGATAATTTACTCACCCCCCATCTCATCCAAGATGTTCATGTCTTTCTTTCTTCCGTCGAAAAGACTATTTTTTGAGGATAACATTCCAGAATTCTTTTCCACATAATGGTTTTCAATGGCAACCAACAGGTTGAAGGCCCAAATCAATGCAGTTTCAAAGGCTTCAGAGGCTCTGCACAATAGGAATAGGGTCTTATCTAGCCAAACCATTGGTCATTTTCTAAAAAAGAAGAAATATTTATACTTTTTAACAGTGGTGTAAAGTATTTGAGTAAATGTAATTAGTTACTGTACTTAAGTATATTTTTGGCTACTTTGTAGTTGTACTGAGTATCAAAGATATTAGTAGCTTTTACTCTCTACTTGGCTACATTTTTGAACAAGTAAATGCACTTTCTTACTCCAATACATTTGTGTTGAGTAATGCAATTACACATTACATTTTGCATGCCACCTAGCTTTTTCTGCAGCAGTTGTTTCTGCTATAAAGGATCCGATATCACTAAGGGCATTGAAGGTACTATTGTGCGTTTTGACTTTACTCACCCAAACATGTCAACAAAGCTAATTTACATGAATGCAAGTGCATTAGCAGGTAGTTGAGGAATCGCAAGTGTTTGATTTATGAGATGAGGACATGCCTGCAGCCGGCGATGAGGCTGAAACCAGCACATCCAGTGCAAGAAGGCTTTGACTATTTAATTTTACTTAACATTATTATATTTATCCGCTATATTGACGAGACCTTTTTGAAGGATATTGGTTTACTTATGGGCTTTTTGTGCTCTTGAGCTTAACTGAGACTTGTGAAGTTGTAGACGTTTAAGAGGCTGTTGTGTCGACTTTGATTTATTGCAATATTGAGGAGTTCAGTTTTATTTTGATTTTAGAAAATGGTTTCTCTTCTTACAAATCAATTGTTTCTTATTTTTACTGGTATGTCTCTCAGGTGTCGAGGACTTGTGCATCATTGTGCCTATATTTAATATGAGTAAAATACTTAAGTACTGTTAAAATCAGATACTTTAAAGGGTTAGTTCACCCAAAAATGAAAATTATGTCATTAATTACTTACCCTCATGTCGTTCGACACCCGTAAGACCTCCGTTCATCTTCAGAACACAAATGAAGATATTTTATTTGAAATCCGATCGCTCAGAAAGGCCTCCATTGGCACAATGCACTTTACACTCTCAAGACGCATAAAAGGTACTAAAGACGTCGTTACAAAGTCCATCTCATTACAGTGGTTCTACAATAACTTTATAAAGTGACAATAATATTTTTTGTGTGCAAAAAAACCCTAAATAAGGACTTATATCATGATTGACGATTTCAAAACAAGGCATCATGAAGCTTCGAAGCGTTATGAATCAGTGAGTCGATTCAGCGGTTTGAATCGCCAAAGTCAACTGATTTCAGCAGTTTGGTGGTTTGACACGTGATCCGAATCATGATTCGACTCGCTGATTCATAACGCTTTGAAGCTTCATGATGCATTATTTTGAAAACGGTCATCGCTATATAAGTCGTGATTTAGGTTTTTTTTGCGCACAAAAACTATTCTCGTCGCTTTATAAAGTTATTGTAGAACCACTGTAGTGAGATGGACTTTGTAACGACGTCTTTAGTACCTTTTATGGGTCTTGAGAGTGAACCGTGCATTGTGCCAATGGAGGCTTTTGTGAGCGATCGGATTTCAACTAAAACATCTTAATTTGTGTTCCGAAGATGAACGGAGGTCTTACGGGTGTCGAACGACATGAGGGTAAGTAATTAATGACAGAATTTTCATTTTTGGGTGAACTAACCCTTTAAGACTTTTACTCAAGTTGTATTTGAATTAGTGACTTTTAACTTATAATGGAGTCATTTTCGCTGTAATGAATCTGTATTTTCCTTCAAGTATGGTTTTCAGGTACTCTTTACACCTCTGCTTTTTAACCTCAAATGCGCGACTTCTGTATTCTGCTTTTGCATGACGTATATGATGTCATCATGTAGGAAAAATCACGCATGGGACGTACGTAGAATAACCGACCCAGTGATAAACCGAATGTGCAAAGTCTAAATCAAACGCCCTTTACAAAAATAAAGGTAGAAGAACATGAGATGGAGTTTTTCTGCACTGGGTCGGTACTTCCACCTATGTCACGCATGACATTTCTGATGTGATGACTTCATAAGCCGTGAAGAAGAACAACACCGAAGTCACGCATTCAAGGTTAAAAAGTATATAAATTAGTGGTGGGCATAGATTAATTTTTTTAATCTAGATTAATCTCACTGTAATCTTGGAATTAATCTAGATTAATCTAGATTAAAATGGCTCATTTGAATTCTGCCGAAGGCATTCAGAATATGTGTGCTCGTAAGTGATCGTTTGTCTTTTTGTAGTTTGAATAATAAATTACTTCTGTCCCTTTAAGACCTGATGCACGCATGGATCCCAAAAACTGTTCCTGTGAGCTGGTTACGATTGTGTTTACGTTAAATCTCACCAAGATGGGCATTGAGACATTTTTGAGTGTATTTGACCATTAATAAGCTGGAAAAAGGAGCTAATTTTTGCACTTGTATGTCAGAGGAAGCTTTATTACGGTATGTGTGTGTGTGTGCGCTTCAGATGCGAGCACGAAATCTGTGGGAATTAGTAGAATTAACGTTATGTGCAAGCCCGCGCGAAATTCAGACCGGTCACACAACCGACAACACTAGTAGGCATACACACAGGTTCGAAGACTCGTTCTCTCGCCCCCTATAGTGCAATTCGGCCAGGTATACATCCACGCTAAAATATCAAGGTGAAAGTCATCATAGCTTGCGTAGTATAGACCCAGCTCCCAACCCAACTTTGAGAATAGATTAACGGCGATATTTTTTTTATCGCCCGATAAGAGTCTCACGTTAACGCAGCACGTTAACGCCGATAACGGCCCACCACTAATATAAATGTTTTTCTTTCTTTTTTTTAAAGAAAATTTTAAATGGTTTCACTGACAGACGAGACCCTATTCCTCAGCTGGGATTGTGCAGAGCCCTCTGAAGCCCTGTGAAGCCCTTTGAAATTGCATTGATTTGGACCTTCAACCCGTTGGTTGCAATTAAAAATTATTATGTGGAAAAATCCTGGAATGTTTTCCTCAAAAAACTTAATTTCTTTTATGAAGAAAGAAAGACATCTTGGATGAGATGGGGTGAGTAAATTATCTGGACATTTTCATTTTGACGTGAATTAATCCTTTAATGAATAGAATGAGAATGTTCAAAAGAACAGCATTTTTGCAACGATGTAAAAGTTTTTTTTTACTGTAACTTTGAAGCAAATTAACCCTTAAATGCATGAATGTTTCACCAATCATTATTATATATTCAGGTCTTTAGCTGCGTGGATCTATATCTAACACGGATCTACCTGTCGCAATAATATAAAACTTTCCTGATATTATAAGTAACAATTAAAAAAGGATAAAATAAAGCATGTTTCGTTACCTTTTTGAGCTTGGAAGGGTTCAGTTTGAGCAGATGTTTTATACCATCATCTCTGTCCTCGTCAGAGCTCATTTCCCAGTACATTCAGCATCTATCTCATATTCACAATCTCAAACATATTCTCAAAATGATAATTTTCAACATCTTCAAAATTAATATTTTGATCGCTGACAGCTTCTTCAACAGATCCACCATCTAGTGACAGTGACACTAATATTTGATTGCGTTTAGTAGTACTTGATTTGCAGTAAATCGCAGATTAATTTGACATTTTGCTGATGATTCATATTATTCTTTTGTTTTCTGCCTGTGGTAACTATGAGTGAAACGTCACTTCATCATTGTGTATCAGACATTGCTCCCTTGTGCAATAAAGGTGAATTGCACTTATTCAGTCATCAAATATTAAATTATTGTTGTGCAGAAAAAATATACTTACACTGTTACACACCTTGGGTCGTTAGTGACCCTATACAATTTTTTTACAACAAATGAATGGGAAAAAAGGAATTGGTATTCTTTTATAATTTTGTTATTTTTTTGGTTGATGTCTAACTTTAAAAAATGAATGAGGAGGAGGGAAGTGAATGACGTTCTGGGTCACTAAAGACCTGAGGTATTCGTTTAAGGGTTTAATGCATCCTTGCTGAATAAAAGTAAATTCTTTCAAAAACAAATCTGACCCCAGAGCTAAACTAAAGTTAGTTTACACAGTAGACTAAATTAAACCAACACACACTCACAATTACAACATATAATAATGATCAATTTATTGACATGATCTTAAATTGGAATGTCTGGGCTTAAAGAAAATCCCCAGTTCCCTTTCAGTCGGTCACTACGACGTACGTCGGTAATAACCGACGAATTGGGATCACTTCAGAGAGCCCCTATCAGCTTCGAGAACTTAAGAACAGGCCAATGAACAATTGGCGTGCGAGATTTGCATCTCGCGCTCCGCCCCGCACCGCGGGTATAAACAGGAAGCGAGAGCACCGCACTGACGTCATTCACTTCGGAGCCGAACGGCGTTTGAAGTAAGCAGACTGTTTCCTGATTCATTCAGCGATTTAAGAGAATTCTAAGAGAGGAAGAGGAACGTTGTGTTGGTGTGACGGCATTCTCCAGCGGGACCGCAAACTCAGCTGCAAGTGAAACAACTGCTGTTATCACAGCAAACCTGTTGGTTTCGGTGGGCGTTTCCCAAATTGAGTGCAAACACAGGCTGCACTATTCCCTGTGTGTTGCCGCGGTTTCCCTGGGTGCTTCAGCACTCTCTTAAAAGAGCGTTTCCTCACAAAAAGAGCAACACGGGTGTGACACTGCGTCTTTTTCAAGATGTCATTCCACCCGTGCGTTTCTGGATGCGGTCGTTCCCTCTCGCCCGCTGACGGCCACACTCACTGCATCACGTGCCTGGGCTTACAGCACGCTGAGGCAGCGTTTGTGAATAGCTCGTGTTCTCACTGCGGGAACATGACTATTGCGGTGCTTAGGTCGAGACTCACCTACCTCCGGGAAGGCGGAGTCCCCCTCCCCATACCTCGATCTAGAGCTATCCCTAACCAGGATAGACCTACTTCGACGGATGGCCGGGGTGATCTGAGGATTACGTTCAGGCCAAACCCGCCTAGTGTTCCTACGCAGGTCCCTGAACCCTCTCAAGCACCGCTGCCGGTGGCGCCACCGGAAGAGATCGCTGGTCCCGCCCACGGGCGCCCAGTCATCTCTTTCGGAGCGCCCGCGGACGAGCAGATGTCGATCGCAGCATCGGAGGGGGAGTTCCAGTCCTCAGAGGATGAGGATTCAGCTGTACTGCCTCCCTCTGGGAGAGTGGCAACGGCTGAGTCGGACCCTGAGTTGACGGCTATGCTTTACCGGGCCGCCGAAAAGGTCGGGCTTGTGTGGAACCCTCCATCACGTCCCGAACCTTCTAGGTTGGATGATTGGTTCCTGGGGGGGGGTCGCGCTGGTTCTCAGCGTCCCGCCCCAGTGCCATTCTTCCCGGAGGTGCATGAGGAGCTTTCCAGGTCGTGGACGACACCCTTCAGTGCCAGAAACAGACCTGGAGGCTCCTCCCTCCTCACTACCCTTGACGGTGGACAGGCCAAGGGTTACGAGAGGATCCCGCCGGTCGAACGCGCCGTCGCGATGCAGCTGCGTCCGGCGACTGCCTCCGAGTGGCGTGGTGATCTTCGTCTCCCGTCCAAAGCCTGTAGGTTTTCGTCCAGTCTAACTGCGAAGGCCTACAGGTCCTGCGGACAGGCCGCGTCTGCCTTGCATGCCATGGCGTTGCTTCAGGTGCACCAAGCCCAGGCACTCATGGACATGCACGAGGGTAGGTCTGACCCAGAGCTCCTCCGGGAGCTCCGGGCGGCGACGGACCTCGCCCTCCGGGCGACGAAAGTTACCGCCCGTTCCGTGGGTCAGGCGATGTCCACCTTAGTGGTCCAGGAACGGCATCTCTGGCTCAACCTGGCCGACATGAGGGAGACTGACAAGAACCGGTTCCTGGACTCCCCCATATCGTCGGCCGGGTTGTTCGGCGACGCGTCGAGAATTTCGCCCAGCAATTCTCGGCCGCCCAGAAGCAGACGGAGGCCATCAAACACATCCTGCACCGGCGGCCCGCTGCTGCCTCCACCCAGCCGCCGACTGCAGCACCTCCGCCTGCCCGTCGCCGAGGACGTCCTCCTGCGGCCGCCCCCGCTCCCGCCCCAGCCCAGCAGCAGCCTTCCACCGGCCGTGGGCGTGGAGCCGGTCGCGGGAAGAACGTCCAGCCCGCTCAGGCCGCTGCCAAGCCAGGTGGCAAGCGCCGTCGGAAGAGACCCTGAGACGGGCCGCCCAGAGATGGAGGAAACTGCTCTTCAGGAGATGGCTGCAGCACCACTCCTTCCCCCGGTGGAGGGCCGGGGGAACCCCATTTTTCTTTCTGTTCCGCCACTGGCCCCAGTGCCAGTGGCACCCAAATTCTCAATAAAAGAGCAGTTTCTAACATCTCTGGGTGCCAAGAGAGCGCGTCTGGCGGTATGCGACGCTACCATGCCTCGTACCCCTCAGACACCTCTCTCCTCGCCAACAGGGGGCGTCGGTTGTGCGGACGCACACAAAGTGCCTCCCCACGCTCGCCCGTCCCCTCAGCGGATGCAGGTCGTGTGTCAGACCAAGACCCCTGCACGGACCACTCACATGTCGTCCTGGGGCCCCTGCGTTCCGCTGCGCTGCCCCGCTCCGGGTACGTCCGTGGTGCCGATGATCCCGCTTGCTCGGTCTCTGGGGGTATGGCTAGCGCTCCCCAGCCCGTCTCGCTGGATCATCCGCACCATCAGACTCGGCTATGCGATTCAGTTCGCCCGGCGTCCCCCGAAGTTCAGGGGTGTCCACTTCACTTCTATACCAAAGAAGGGCGCCCCCGTGCTTCAGGCGGAGATCGCTGTCCTATTGGCGAAGGACGCGATAGAGCCGGTCCCTCCAGCCGATATGAAGTCCGGGTTCTACAGCCCGTACTTCATTGTACCCAAGAAAGGTGGCGGGTTACGACCGATCCTGGACCTGCGTTACCTGAACCGCTCCCTCCACAGGATGCCGTTCCGAATGTTAACCCAGAAACGCATCTTCAGATGCATCCGTCCCCAGGATTGGTTTGCAGCGATCGACCTGAAGGACGCGTACTTTCATGTCTCGATTCTCCCTCGACACAGACCGTTTCTACGCTTTGCTTTCGACGGACGGGCATACCAGTACAAAGTCCTACCCTTCGGGTTGTCCCTGTCGCCCCGTGTCTTCACGAAAGTCGCGGAGGCGGCCATTGCTCCCATGAGAGAGCGTGGTGTTCGCATCCTCAACTATCTCGACGACTGGCTGATTCTTGCCCAGTCGCGGGAGCAGTTGTGCGAACACAGGGAAATGGTGCTCCGGCACCTCAGCCAGTTGGGTCTTCGGGTCAACTGGGAAAAGAGCAAACTCTGTCCCGTACAGAGGATCTCTTTTCTCGGGATGGAGATCGACTCGGTCGCCATGACTGCGCGCCTCACAGAGGAGCGCGTCCAGTCGGTGCTGAGCTGCTTGAGTACGCTCAAACGCAGTACAGCGGTTCCACTGAAACATTTTCAGAGGCTCCTGGGGCATATGGCAGCAGCAGCCGCAGTAACGCCGCTAGGGCTGCTCCATATGAGACCGCTTCAGCACTGGCTACACGACCGAGTCCCGAGATGGGCGTGGCACAGCGGGTCCCTCCGTGTCCAAGTGACGCCGAGATGCCGCCAAACCCTCACCCCGTGGTCGGACCCTTCGTTTCTACGGGCAGGAGTGCCTCTAGAACAAGTGTCCAGGCATCATGTTGTCTCCACGGATGCCTCACCCACGGGTTGGGGTGCCACGTACAACGGGCTTGCAGTATCGGGTCTGTGGACGGGGCCCCAACTGCAATGGCATATCAATTGCCTAGAGTTGCTGGCAGTTCGTCTTGCTCTCAGCCGCCTCAAAGGGTCGCTCAAAGACAAGCACGTTCTGGTCCGGACGGACAGCACGACGGCCGTTGCGTACATCAACAAACAAGGTGGTCTACGCTCCCGCCGTTTGTCCCAACTCGCCCGCCATCTCCTCCTGTGGAGTCAGAAGCATCTGAGGTCCCTTCGTGCTATCCACATTCCGGGCCTGCTCAACCGTGCGGCCGACGAGCTGTCGCGGTTGCCAGTGCTTCCCGGAGAGTTGCGACTCCCCCCCCAGGTGGTCCAGCTGATTTGGAGTCGCTTTGGGGCCGCACAGATCGATCTGTTTGCCGCCCACGACACGACCCACTGCCAGTTGTTCTATTCCCTGTCCGAGGGGACCCTCGGCACGGATGCACTGGCACACAGCTGGCCCCGGGCTCTGCGCAAATATGCGTTTCCCCCAGTGAGCCTTCTTGCACAGACTCTGTGCAAGGTCAGGGAGGACGAGGAGCAACTCCTCTTGGTAGCTCCGTACTGGCCCAACAGGACGTGGTTCCCGGAACTAGTGCTCCTCGCGACAGCACATCTTTGGCCCATTCCTCTGAGGCAGGACCTTCTGTCTCAGAGACGGGGCACCCTATGGCGGAAGCGACACCATCTACGAGACGGCTATATGCGTTGAAGTGGAACCTGTTCGTCGACTGGTGCTCTTCTCGCCGAGAAGACCCCCGGAAGTGTTCGATCGGATATGTGCTATCTTTTCTTCAAGACGGGTTGGAGAGAAGGCTGTCTCCCTCCACCCTCAAGGTATATGTTGCCGCCATCGCCGCAAGCCATGACCTCATTAATGGTGAGTCCTTAGGCAAGCATGATCTGATCGTCAGGTTCCTAAGGGGAGCGAGGAGACTAAATCCTCCTCGCCCTTCTTCTATACCCTCTTGGGACTTGACTCTGGTGCTGACCGCACTTCAGAGGGCGCCCTTCGAGCCTTTACAGTCAGTAGAGCTTAAGATCTTGTCTCTAAAGACAATACTCCTGATTGCATTGGCCTCGGTTAAGAGGGTAGGGGACCTGCAGGCATTTTCGGTCGACGAATCGTGCCTTGAGATGGCGCCGCCGTGTTCGGTCGCCGTTCAGGTCGCTCCGCTAAGACTTTGCTTTTATTTATTATTCTACTCTCTTTTACTCTCTATTTTTTCCAACGGATCATCTGCTTTGATCTGTTACGACAGCAAAACACTTCTGGAATTTGGTTACCGCTACACTGACCTGTTTCAGGACACTTTCTCCAATCTTCCATCTGAGATTCGCCGGGACGCCGAGTTGAACAATGGCCACTCGAGTCGACGGCGAAGATTCAAAAAACACCGCGGGAAACGCGCTGGGATCCGCAACAGACTGAGAAAAAGAGCATTCAGTCCTCCTCTCCCGAGCATTTTGCTCGCAAATGTCCAATCCTTGGAGAATAAGATGGACGATCTTAGAGCCAGGATAAGTTTTCAACGGGACATGAGAGACTGCAACATCTATTGTCTGTCCGAAACATGGCTCACGCCAGCGGTCCCGGATACAGCCGTGACGCCGTCCGAGAACTTCTCTGTTTTTCGGATGGACAGAACAGCCGAGGCCGGGAAATCTAAAGGCGGTGGAGTGTGTTTCATGATAAACAAGAAATGGTGCGATCCTAGGAACATCTCCATTCTTTCGCGATCCTGCTCGCCTCACTTGGAACATTTAACTCTCATGTGCCGGCCTTTCTACCTGCCGAGGGAGTTTTCCTCGGTCATCGCCACTGCCGTTTATATTCCACCACAGGCAGACACGGGGCTGGCTTTATCTGCCCTCCATGATGTGACCAGCGGCTTCATAAACAAACACCCCGACGCTGCTTTCATCGTCGCGGGTGATTTTAACAAAGCAAACCTAAAGAAAGTATTGCCAAACTTTCACCAGCATGTCTCCTGTCCCACACGAGGAGCAAACACACTGGATCATTGCTACTCTCCGTTTAAGAACGCCTACAAAGCTCGTTCACAGCCAGCTTTTGGCAAATCGGACCATGCCGCCATTTTCCTCACACCGGAATATAAACAAAGGCTCGTTCAAGAGCCCCCGGTGAGGAGGGAAGTCAAACGCTGGTCATCCCATTCAGAGATCACGCTACAGGCAGCTCTTGATGACGTCGACTGGGACATGTTCCGCGCGAGTTCTGAAGACGTCAGCGAGTTCACAGAAGTGGCGCTCTGCTTTATCAATACACTGACAGAGCAAGCCACACAAACATTAACTATAACGTCCTTCCCTAATCAGAAACCGTGGGTGGACAGTTCAATTCGCACTGCAGTAAACTCGCGCACTACCGCTTACAATGCCGGTCTCCTAACGGGGGATATGAGGGAGTACAAAGCTTCATGTTACGCCCTCCGGCGCGCCGTTAAAGCCGCAAAACTCCGATATAAAGACCGAGTGGAATCTCATTTCCAACTCAACGACTCCCGGCGGATGTGGCAGGGACTGAGGACCATCTGTGCTTTTGGAACTAAATCCTCTGCAGAGGTGAGAGCTGATCCGTTGCTGGTGAACGAGTTAAACTCTTTCTACGCTCGCTTTGATGGTAATCGCGGCTCCGGCGAGTGACGCGTCAGAGAGAGTCCCTCAGAGCAGCAACAGTCACGTGATCTCTGTCTCGGAGGACGAGGTTCGGAGGGCACTCAAACGTGTGGATGTCAGGAAAGCTGCTGGGCCGGATGGTATTTCAGGTCGTGTTCTGCGGTCCTGTGCTGATCAGCTCGCAGGGCTCTTTACATCCATATTCAACGAGTCCCTTGCTACATCTGTTGTCCCCACCTCCTTCAAACGATCCTCCATCATCCCTGTACCTAAGATCAGTAAACCCTCTTGCCTAAATGACTATCGTCCAGTGGCTCTCACATCTTTAGTCATGAAGGTCTTTGAGAGACTTATTAGAAACAACATTTGCTCCTCCATTCCTGACACTTTGGACCCTCTTCAGTTTGCCTATCGTCCCAATAGATCGACTGAAGATGCCATCTCTCACGTCCTTCACTCCTGCCTCACTCACATCGACAGCAAAAGTGGGAACTATGTCAGGCTGCTATTTATTGACTATAGCTCAGCCTTTAACACCATAGTTCCCATTAAGCTAACACACAAACTCCTGGATCTAGGCCTGAATTCTTCTCTCTGCCTCTGGATTGAAGATTTCCTCACTGGCAGACCCCAGGCGGTGAGAATAGGCCAGTTCACCTCCACCTCCATCACCCTGAGTGTTGGAGCTCCACAGGGCTGTGTGCTGAGTCCCCTGCTCTACTCTCTCTACACCCATGACTGTTTGTCCACACACAGCTCCACCTCCATCATCAAGTTTGCTGATGATACTGTTGTCCTGGGTCTCATCTCCAACAACAATGAGACGGCATACTTGGACGAAGTGGAGCAACTGACATCATGGTGCCAGGACAACTGTCTCTCTCTGAATGTTAACAAGACCAAAGAACTGATTGTGGACTTCAGGAAGAGACAGCATCGGTCATACTCCCCTCTCATGATCAGCGGGACACCGGTAGAGAGAGTGAGCAGCTTCAAATACCTGGGTGTGAACATCTCCGAGGATCTGACCTGGACTACACACATCCAGACACAGGTGAAAAAAGCCAGGCAAAGACTGTACCACCTGCGCCAGCTGAGGAAATTCAGGGTTTCACCAGCCATCCTGAAAACTTTCTATCGAGGGGCGATAGAAAGTGTCCTGACTCAGTGCATCACAGCGTGGTACGGGAACAGCACCAGTCACGATGGCAAAGCCCTGCAAAGAGTGGTGCGCTTATCCGAGCGCATCTCAGGCTCAGCTCTCCCGTCTCTGCAGGACACCTACACCAAACGCTGCAGAGGTAGAGCTACTAAAATCATCAGAGACATTAATCACCCTGCAAACTCTCACTTCACCCTGCTGCCATCTGGTAAGCGCTTCCGTAGCCTGATGGCAAAGACTGAAAGACTCAGGAGGAGTTTCTTCCCCCAGGCCATCAGACTCCTGAACTCAGTCACGTGACTTCACTTCACCCCGCACACGCATAAACATAATGTTTAAACATTAACATCCACATACTGCCATTGCACTGCACTTTACGTTCCTATTGTTACTGTGTAACAACCTGTAATAACCTGTTTGCACATCATACTCCTGTTTGCACATTATACTCCGATTTGCAATTATACCTATTGCATGCACATCATACTTCTCTATATATAAATATATATATATATATATATTTTATGTTAACCACTTATTTTTAAGTCTACAGTTTCTCACTTATCATATCCACTTATTTTATATTTTATATTTTTATTTTATTTTTTTATTTTTATCTTATTTCCTATTTTTATCTTACTTGATTTATTTATAACTCTACTTATGTTAATACTTTTTATTCTAATTTTATTCTATTTCTATTTTAATTTCCCCTTGTGTTCTTGTAACTGTTATTTGCACTGTCCATGGAGCGGACCTGTTTACATTTCACTGCCAGTTGTATATTGTGTATATAACTGTGTATGTGACAAATAAAACTCTTGAATCTTGAATCTTGGAATTCGGGCCGGGTGATTCTCAGGTGATCCTGAGACCCCGGCCTGGATATGTGCCCAAGGTTCCCACTACTCCCTTCCGGGACCAAGTGGTGAGCCTGCAAGCGCTGCCTTCAGAGGAGGCAGACCCAGCCCTAGCTTTGCTCTGTCCCGTCCGTGCTCTCCGGACTTACGTGGACAGAACGCAAAGCTTCAGGACCTCAGAGCAGCTCTTCGTCTGTTACGGAGGACAGCAGAAGGGAAAGGCTGTCTCCAAGCAGAGGATGGCCCACTGGATAGTGGATGCCATCGTCTTGGCGTATGAATCCCAAGACGTGCCCTGCCCGCTCGGGGTTAGAGCGCACTCCACCAGGGGTGTTGCTTCTTCCTGGGCGCTGGCTCGTGGCGCCTCGCTGACAGACATTTGTAGAGCTGCGGGCTGGGCGACACCCAACACGTTCGCTAGATTTTATAGCCTGCGTGTAGAGCCGGTGGCTTCTCGTGTGCTCGCTTCCCATAGTCAGCTTCACTGAAGTGCCCGTTCTAGTGTCGGCTTGCTGCGCCATTCCCTTCCCCTGGAACGGATACGTGCGCTTATTTTCTCCAGTCGAGTTCCCCAGGATAGGCGAACCCTGTTGAGTCCTCCGCACCCCTCGGCAGTCGGATGTTGCGGAGCGTCCGACGCCAGGTCTGGCACTCGTATGCATTGCTGGAACTTGTGTCAGGCTGGGTTCCGTATGTCGTGACCCCTACGGCGGTTCCTTACGTGTATTTCCACGGTACAGCTCCCTACGGCGAGCTCGTGTCTTTCCCTTGGCAGAGTTCTCTGCCGTCTCAGTACGGTGTCGTCCCCCGCCTGAATTAGGCCGGGGCCTCCCCTGGGACTCCATATGTTGTGCTGCCCACGGCCAGCCCATACGTGTTCCCCACATGGTAACTCCCTTCGGGCATGATGTGGCTCCCGCAGCGTCCTTCGGGCACGCTTTCCCAGCGTTATCCAATCAAGTCTGCTGAATGGGTCTTGCGGAACAGCAGTATGACTCTTCTGGCGTGAATCTTCCCGCCTGCTTCAGAACGGGGTCTGAGGGGCTCTCGCTGGGCGCTGGAAGTGGTAGTAACTGTGGCGTTTTCCATAGGGATCCCAATTCGTCGGTTATTACCGACGTACGTCGTAGTGACCGACTGAAAGGGAACGTCTCGGTTACGTATGGTAACCCTCGTTCCCTGAAGGAGGGAACGGAGACGTACGTCCCGTCGCCACAGTTCCTTCCATCACTGCTTGGCCGGTCTCTGGTTCGGCTCCTCAGTGAAAAACATCAGTGCGGTGCTCTCGCTTCCTGTTTATACCCGCGGCGCGGGGCGGAGCGCGAGATGCAAATCTCGCACGCCAATTGTTCATTGGCCTGTTCTTAAGTTCTCGAAGCTGATAGGGGCTCTCTGAAGTGATCCCAATTCGTCGGTTATTACCGACGTACGTCTCCGTTCCCTCCTTCAGGGAACGAGGGTTACCATACGTAACCGAGATGTTTCCCATTGATAATTATATTGTTATGGTCGCATGTACTAAATGTGCACTCCACTAATAAAGACATTCATTCCATCATGGACGCAACATATCAAGCAAGTGACTGGTGAGGGTCCTGTGGGTAATTCTAGGATTTCAGCGTTAGGATCGTGCTCAGACTTTACATGGAAAAATGAGCTGTTGTGGCTCTGAGGAATAGAGCTAGAGATCCAGAGTTCTTGCTTTACTGACATTGCTGTATTACTGGAGTATTTAATTGCACTTTTTTGTCATTTCAACGAAATAGAGAGCATTTAACAAATATTGCAGCATCTGTTTTAATAGGGTCTGTCTACAAACGCTGGCATGCATCATTTATTTTAAAAGAGCAAAAACAAAATAACATTATTCTTTATTGATTACTGAGAGGAAAATATCACTCTGTTGAAGATCTGTGTGTTAGTTTAAAAAAAAAGATAAACAAGGGAGAGGGAGGTGGAAAAAAACTGTGGAAAGACACGCAAGAAAAGAAGCAGAACGTAACTGATGACATTTGTGAAAATGCCAATGTAGCTGATGGATGGAGGTTCTCACTGGCAGGCGGGAAGACTCTTCACGGCAGGTGCTGAGCGACACCAAAGAGGACACCGTCAAAGAGAATCGGCAACCTCATTAATTATCACCACAACTGAATATCATTAGGCCTTCTGTAGGAATGTTTATCCATAATTAACTCGCTATATATTAATAATAAATGCACTTTGATAAATGATTAACTGCTACATACTGCTGGAACTTCCCCAAACGAATGTATGGCGAGCTGGACAAAATGGTGGATCCCACACAGAGCGAATATAATGGAAACAGTCTGTTAAGGTATCAAAGCATAATTCATTTGACTTAAATAATGTGCCTTTTATGGGACTCAAGAAAATGTGAGCACAAAAGGCTCACTGATCACGAAGAAAAATTTAGCTTTTGACCTGATGAAACAAGGTCTTTCTTCATTAAGAGCAATGGTATGTGAAAAGGAAAGAGTGCATAAATCTGTTCCTCCATTTTCTGCTTGATTGCTTAACATATTGCTCTCCTTGACTCTTTTTTTCTCTCCTCTTGCCTTTTGTCCCTAATCCTTAATTATTTTTCTGTGCCCCTTAACTTAATTTTCATTCTTCCCTATATCTCTCTCAGAATAAATGCAGGGCTCTGGATCCTCACAATAATTTTTTCATATTTTTTTGTTTTTGGATGCAAAGGTCAAAACCATATTATACTTTCTTCTTTGGCAGTGAGACAAAATCACTTTTTTGTGCCTTTTTTTCGTATCACATACACTATATTGCAAAAAGTATTGGGACACCCCTCAAAATCATTGAATTCAGGTGTTCCAATCACTTTAATGGCCACAGGTGTTTAAAATCAAGCACCTAGGCATGCAGACTGCTTCTACAAACATTTGTGAAGGAATGGGTTGCTCTCAAGAGCTCAGTGAATTCAAGTGTGGTACACAACTAAATATTACATGGTCAACTGTAAGTGGTATTATAACAAAGTGGAAGCAATTGGGAACAACCACAACTCAGCCCCGAAGTGGTAGGCCACGTAAAATCATAGATCTGGGTCAGCGCATGCTGAGGCGCACAGTGTTCAGAAGTCGCCAACTTTCTGCAGAGTCAATAGCTACAGACCTCAAAACTTTGTGGGGCTTTCAGATTAGCTCAAGAACAGTGCGTAGAGAGCTTCATGGAATGGGTTTCCATTGCCGAGCAGCTGCATCCAAAGAGTCGGATGCAGGTGTAAAGTGGTGCCACTGGACTCTAGAGCACTCTGGAGTGACGAATCATGCTTCTCTGTCTGGCAATCCGATGGACGAGTCTGGGTTTGACGGTTGCCAGGAGAACGGTACTTACCTGACTGCATTGTTCCAAGTGTAAAGTTTGTTGGAGGGGGTATTATGATGTGGAGTTGTTTTTCATGGGTTGGGCTTGGCCCCTTAGTTCCAGAGAAAGGAACTCTTAATGCTTCAGCATACCAAGACATTTTGGACAATTTCATGCTCCCAACTTTGTGGGAACAGTTTGGGGATGGTCCCCTTCCTGTTTCAACATGACTGCACACCAGTGCACAAAGCAAGGTCCATAAAGACATGGATGAGCGAGTTTTTGTAACTTGACTAGCCTGCACAGAGTCCTGACCTCAACCCGAAAGAAAATCTTTGAAATGAATTGGGAGCGGAGACTGCGAGCGAGGCCTTCTCTTCCAACATCAGTGCCTGACCTCACAAATGCGCTTCTAGAAGAATGGTAAAATATTCCCATAAACACACTCCTAACCTTGTGGAAAGCCTTATCAAATATTAAAAAATGAAACATACTTACAGGCAGTGTCTTTGAGTCAGAAGCGCCAGTCTGTACTTGCAAAGATAGAATAGCCCCACTTTTTAGAATCAGCCCATGTACTCTCCCAGGTTCTGGAAACAGTCCTCCAAAAAATGCGCAGCACATAGTCAATTATTTGGGATGTACTTTTCTGGAACAGTGTTGTAAATAAAAATTGTGTCCTCTTTTGGAAGGCCAAACAAAGTAGTTTGGCTTTCGCAACAAAAAAACACAGCGTTTCCACAACATGGTGGCACCGGCGGCAACAATATTACAACATTTATTTTGTTATATTCTTTTCTAATCTTGACTAAACACATAACATTGGAAAGAGTCTCAAGGTTCCATATTTGACTATTTTGTGATAGAAGTGATATTTGGACAGACATTTATTAATTTGTTCCAGGAGAATACTTTTAAAAAATCAATGAAATGTGGGTGTCACCCAGTGGCTATTTTTGGCACAGCGAACAAAATAACTAAACAAAATCTCATGGGAACTTAAATTTTGTGATATCAACTTCAAATTTGGAAAACAACTTTTTTTTAGATTTATGGATTTGATTTTTATAATAATTTTAGAGTAAAAATTATTTTGTAAAATAAATATTTTATATAAAATGAAAAGATTGTTTAGTACGGTACATTTGATTTACAGAAAATGTAAACTTCCATAACTTGTTCATACTTTCATTTTTTTTAAGCGGCTTCACTTCAGCAATAGTCTGCTGAGTGTCTTTGATTGATTATATTTAAACCACATCATTAAGCACTGTATTTTGTTGCATCTTATGCCACATAAAAAATTCTATATTATTAAATAATAAATATTATAATAAATGTTACATAATAAATATTCCCAATATTTTACCAAAATCAAAATAGTTTAAAACACATTACTGAACATTGTTCGTTGTTGCACCTTATTTCAGATAGAAAATGCAATGAAATAAATATACTATTAGTCAAGTCAAGTCAAGTCAACTTTATTTATATAGCGCTTTTAACAATGTAGATTGTTTCAAAGCAGCTTTACAGTGTTAAACAGGAAAATAATGCAGCATAATTTTAATCAGCTGTATAGCCATTCTGGAAACATTTAAAGTATCATACAGTGACAGTGTGGGCGTTAGATCAATAATTCGATCAGTAATTTAGTTTAAATGGTTAATTTAGTTCAAATTTTTCAACTAAACATCGAAATAAATCTAAATAATAATGTCCCCAACTGAGCATGCCAAGCCAGAGGCAACAGTGGCAAGGAAACCAAAACCCCATTAGGTGACCTAATGGAGAAAAATAAACCTTGGGAGAAACCAGGCTCAGTCGGGGTGCCAGTTCTCCTCTGGCCAATTAACAAACAGCGTATTATTATTATTATTCTGGCAGCTTTACAGCTCGGAGGTCATAATAGATCAGAATATTCGAGGGACCGGGGGCAACATGCTGGAGACGGATTTATTGAGGATGATGTTGAATAAATAATTATTAAAGTGCAATATTCGAATGATCGGAGGCAACACGCTGGAGACGGGTTTATTGAGGATGACATATCGATTTAAGTATTATTTAATTGTAATATTCGAACAATCTGAGTCAACACGAAAATGCAATGAAATAAATGTTTTATAATAAATATTACCAAATGTAATAACTTGCTCTGCCTCTTCTTACCCATGATAACTTTTAAAAAGTATGTGGTGTTTCTTCATAAAACATTACTGAATTTTGCTCAGATTCTTGCAGTATTTTTGACAAGTGGCTTCAGCTGTAAAGCTCCAGGATTCAAACACTGCTGTCAGCAGTACAATGTCAAAATAATGTAACAATGTTCAAATTAAAGCAGGGAGAGATGATAAGGACAGAGTAGCAGCATTAACAGATGGGGCGATCAACCTTCCATTTATATCTAAATTGAATCTATTCCACCACCATCTAAAGCGCAACACAGTGTGTCTTTTGAGAAAACACAAACATCAAAAGACGCCTTCTTCTGCACCTAACGCAGTAAAAGTCCCCAGAGATAGATATGATTTGGAATCAGTAGCACATATACATGGTCCTCTCATGACCATAATGAGATATTTTTATAATTTTCTCATGATAAGTTATTCTCTCTCTCTCTCTCTCTCTCTCTCTCTCTCTCTCTCTCTCTCTCTCTCTCTCTCTCTCTCACTTCCGGTGTGACGTGTGATTGTTTGAGTGTGAGTGGAGTGGTTGCGATTGAATCAGAGCTTGTGAGTGAGTCTTTCTTACTTTTTCCTTGCTTTTCTATCTTGTTTAGGGTATTGTTAGAAAGTGGTGGTTTATTTGATTGTTCGGGCCGCGTGCTACCGTTTTCCTTTGCGGGCAGCATGACGGCCCCGCGAATGCAAGGTTTGAGTAAACTCACGCGGCGCCACGGAGTGAAAGTGGCGTCCGCGGTGAGCGTTGAAGACTGTTGCCTGGCTGCAGGAGAGGTTGTTGGGCATGAACATATCATGTCGGCCTCTAGAATGAACGGTGCCACAGTCATTTTTCTTAGCTCCGTTGAAAAGGCAAACGAGTTAGTTGAGACTGGAATAGTCATTGATAATCTTTTTACTCATGTTCTCCCACTTTCTATGCCATCCAAAAAGGTGCTGTTGTCTAATATTCCGCCTTTTATAAGCGATGAAACTTTAGTGAGAATTTTATCCCGCTATGGTAAATTGGTGTCACCTATTAAAATGATACCGATTGGAAGTGGTTCTCCTCTTTTGAAACATGTGGTTTCATTTAGGCGATTTGCGTACATGATTTTAAAAGATGATCAAGATCTGGATCTTTCACTGCATCTCAAAGTTGACGAGTTTGACTATGTTATTTATGCTACTACGGACAAGATGAAATGTTTCAAATGTGGTGAAGTTGGCCATTTAATTCGTGCTTGCCCGGGTAAGAATAAAGAAAACAGCTCAGCGGCTGATGACATTGTTAATAATGTTACTCAGCCGGTCGAGGCCGGTCCGTCAAACGCGGTTCGGCCTGTGACAGAGACGGGTGCGGCAGAGACAGGTGCAGTGGAGGATCGAGAGGTAGAGAATCCCCCCGCAGCTGAGAACGTGGCGATTCAGGTAAATTACCCCAAAAAAGTGAGTGAGGAAAATACGCTGAATGATGCTGAAACATCGAATATTCGTTCTTGCAAGTCGAATATGCAAAACAAGGATAGTGCACCTATTGTTTTGCTGCCCGAATTGTTTTGTGATGGCATTGAAATGGAGACAGAGCAGAGTGAGTTTAAAATTCCATCAAAAAGGAAAAATTCTGACGTTTCTCAAACGGTTAGAGCTAAGAAATCTGACGTGGAAGATCAATATGGTGACAGTGACAGTGAGTCTTCTGATTCTAGCGTCGGTCTCTCTCAGAGTGATTTCTCTAGTCGCGGGTGTGAAGTGGATGACATTAAACTTTTTTTAAAAGCTACTAAAAACAAGAGAGGGGTCTGTGTAGATAATTATTTTTCTGACACAAAGCAATTTGTTGATAAAACCAGGTTTTTTATGTCAGAAGGTTTGTTTACAAACAAGGAGATTTATCGATTGAAAAAGATAGTGAGAAAACTCACTTCTGACAACGCCAATGAAGGTAGTGAGAGAGTATAGTAGCCTGGCTAGTAATGTGTTGTGTGGAGTGCTGCTATGTTTCTTAGTCTATTTCAATATGAGTGAGGTGAATATTGCAACTTTGAATGTAAATGGAGCAAGGGAAATGAGAAAAAGAGCAGATATTTTTGAGGTGGTTAAACAAAAAAGAATAGATGTTGCTATGTTGCAAGAAACGCATAGTGACTTGAGGAATGCTGCTGATTGGGCTGAGGAGTGGGATGGGGTCTCTGTGTTGAGCCACAACACCTCACTTAGCGGAGGGGTGGCTATTCTTTTTTCTAAGAGCTTCAATCCAACTTCTTATCAAGTTGATGAAGTAGTTAAAGGTAGGCTCTTAAAAGTAAGAGCTACTTTTGGGAATTTTATTTTTGTTTTTATTTGTGTGTATATTCCTACTGCACCAATACAAAGAATGTTGTTTTTAAATATTTTGTGTTCTGTTTTACAAAAATGCTGTGTAGAAGAATATTTATTCTTAGGTGGTGACTTTAACTGTACATTATCAAACTTGGATAGGAATCATATTGAACCTCACTTGCCCTCTCGTAACCGGTTAGTCCAGCTTGTCAAAACGCATGAGCTCTGTGATGTGTGGAGACAGTTTCATGAGACACAAAAGCAATATACTTGGACTCATGTTCGTGACAGGGTGATTTCGCTGGCAAGATTGGATCGGTTCTATGTTTTTAAGCATCACTGTAACATTGTTAAGAAATGTTTAATTACCCCACTGAGTTTTTCTGATCACAGTATGGTGCAGTGTTCTGTGTTTTTAAACTCTATTAAGTTAAGAAGTGCATACTGGCAGCTTAACACTACTTTGTTAAGTGACAGGTACTTTAAGAAAATGTTTAAACTGTTTTGGGATGAGTTCAGAACCACAAAGAGATCTTTTAAGTCGATGCGACAGTGGTGGGATTTTGGGAAAGCCCAAATAAAACAATTTTGTTTGCAGTATACTCAAAACGTCACTAGAGAGACAGTTTTGATTATGAACACCTTGGAGACTGACATTTTGAAACTTCAAGAATTAGTTGAGTCGACTGGTGGTCAGAGTTATTTAGATTCTTTGTTAAAAAAAAGGACGCAGTTGGCTGATTTACTGGGCATTAGAACACAGGGGGCTCTGGTCAGGTCGAGGTTCCAGAGTGTGGACCAGATGGATGCTCCATCCAGGTTCTTTTTCAACTTAGAGAAGAAGAACGGTCAGAGCAGAGTCATCCATGCTCTGCGCTCTGAGTCTGGAGGATTATTGACAGACCCTGCGGACATTCGCAAGAGAGCAGTTGTTTTTTATGAAAACCTGTACAAAAACGAACTTGGGGCAGAATACAGGAGTGACAGCGAATTTTTCAACGACTTACCCCAGGTGTCTGAGGAAGTCAATGTTGAGATCTCTGGTGCTTTGAGCATGGGCGAACTGTACAAGGCTCTCCAAGGAATGGAGTCCGGAAAGGCTCCGGGCATTGACGGCCTGCCAGTTGATTTTTATAAGTCTTTCTGGACAGAGCTGAGAGAGGACCTTCTGGAGGTATTGAAAGAAAGCTTGGCTGAAGGCCAGCTGCCTCTGAGCTGCCGTAGAGCAGTGTTAACCCTCCTGCCCAAGAAAGGAGACCTTACGGACATAAAGTGCTGGCGGCCCGTATCGCTACTCTGCAGCGACTATAAACTGCTCTCGAAAACCCTGGCTAACAGATTAGCAGGAGCGATGGATGGTGTCATCCATCCTGACCAGACCTACTGTGTTCCTGGTAGGTCAATATTTGACAATGTTTCTTTGATTCGTGATGTTGTAGAAGTCTCCAAGATGGTAAATCTAGATTGTGGGTTAATCTCGTTGGATCAGGAGAAGGCATTTGACCGTGTTGAGCATCGCTATTTGTGGAGAGTTTTAGAGGCCTTTGGGTTTTGCCAAAATTTTATAAATTGTATTAAAGTTCTTTACAGTGGCGTTGAGAGTATTCTGAAAGTGAACGGTGGTTTATGTGCTCCTTTTAAAGCTCATAGAGGTGTCAGGCAGGGGTGCTCATTGTCTGGTATGCTCTACTCTTTGGCGTTAGAGCCACTTTTACAGCAAATACGGGTTAAACTTTATGGTTTATGTTTGCCAAACTGTGCAAAAAATCTTATATTGTCAGCTTATGCCGACGATGTCATAATTATGATTAGTAGGCAAAGTGACATACAGGTTTTGTCAGGTTTACTTAAAACTTTTAAAGGGTTATCTTCTGCTAGTGTGAACTGGAGTAAAAGTGAAACTTTATTGTTAGGTAAGTGGACAGGTGGGAAACCAGATCTCCCAAAAGGGTTAGGTTGGGGTAAATCAGGTTTTAAATACTTAGGAGTCTATATTGGTGATGAGTTAACAGTGCAAAAGAATTGGGAAGGAGTCATTGAAAGAGTGAAAGGTCGTCTGGATAAATGGAGATGGTTAATTCCAAAAATGTCATATAGAGGGCGTATATTAATTATAAATAATCTAGTTGCTTCTTCACTATGGCATAGGGTTGCATGTATTGATCCTCCATCACATCTGTTAGCAAAAATCCAGGCTATTTTAGTAGATTTCTTCTGGGATAAACTGCATTGGGTCCCACAGAGTGTGTTGTTCTTGCCTAAGGAGGAGGGTGGGCATGGCTTAATACATCTTCCAAGTAGAGTAGCAACTTTTCGGTTGCAATTCATTCAAAGACTTCTTATTGGTTCAGTTGAATTTAAATGGTGTTCTGTTGCATATGTGATTTTACAGAATCTTGAGAATTTGAGACTGGACAAAACTCTTTTTTTACTCGACCCAACGAAATTGAACACTTCTGGACTACCAGTTTTTTATAGGAACCTCTTTAAGGTGTGGGGTCTTTTTGTTTTAAAAAAAACAGAGGTTTCAGAGTCACTGCATTGGCTATTAGAAGAACCTTTAGTCCGTGGAGCACGCCTGGATTTGTCTGCCAGTGGACTTTACCCAGGACTCAACAAAGCACTCATTGACAGTAAAATTACCACTTTGGGACAGTTACTGGAAGTATCAGGACTGGATTTTATGAATGAAGAAGCAACGGCTCAACATCTGAAAATTCGGTCAATCCGTCTAGTTGCGCAGTTATTGATGAAATGGCAGATGGTTCTTAATGCAACGGAAAGAACTTTGTTGACTGAGTATGGTGATGGTCGCTGTAAACCAGATCCTGAAGATTCGTTTCCTTGTCTGTTTCTTTCAGTGGGAATTGAAGAGGTTTCTGGAGTGTTTTTAAAAACTGTTGAATCCCTGTGTGTAGATTTCTTTTCTTGTTCTGGGAAAACTTTGTACAAGTATTGTGTTGTTATTTTTAACAAAAGAATGTTAAATAAGAAAACTGATACTCCATGGCGTGATTTTTTTAAATTGAATGTGGATAGAAAACCTGAGTGGAGAGCACTTTATAAACCACCGTTGACAAAAAAGACAGGTGATTTACAGTGGAGAATCCTCCATGGCGCTGTCGCCGTTAATGCTTTCATTTCAATTCTAAATCCTGAGATTGATGCTGAATGTCCGTTTTGCACTGAGAGAGAAACCATCTTTCATGCATTTGTAAAGTGTTCAAGATTAGAGCCTTTATTTCTGCTTTTAGGAAACATTTTTCAGAGGTGTAATGAAACTTTTTCTACAGTGTTATTTATTTTGGGTTTTAAGTATGTGTTGAAAAAAAGATTTGTATGCCAGTTGTTGAATTTTGTTGTAGGCCAGGCAAAATTGGCTATTTATATAAGTAGAAAAAAGAAAGTTGAACAAAATTTGGGACAGAATGTAGTTGCAATGTTTTCAAACATGGTGAAAGCAAGAATATTGATTGATTTTGCCTATTACAAGTTGATGGATGACCTTATCACCTTTGATGGTATTTGGTGTTGCAGTGAGGCTTTGTGCTCTGTATCTGAAGGTGATTTGGTTTTTGCACATTTATTGTGAGTTGGGGTTGCTCTTAATATTTATGCACATTGTAATTTAAATGTATTGTAAAATGTATTTGTAATAAAAGTTTGTTAAAATTCAAATTCTCTCTCTCTCTCTCTCTCTCTCTCTCTCTCTCTCTCTCTCTCTCTCTCTCTCTCTCTCTCTCTCTCTCTCTCTCTCTCTCTCTCTAGGCAAGTTTGTTTGCTGTGGTGAGGAGCAGTGAGGTTCTGCTTGATGAGAGCTTCTGTTTGCTGGCTTTGTACCCTCCTACTATGAATAAAACACCAGACGCTCACAAACTAAACAAATACTAAGAACAAGTGCTAAGTATGTCTAGCTAGTATTTACAATATATTAGTATGCTCACAAACACACACAAGCACATACAAAGGCTGACATGTACATATACAGATACAAGGAAATTGCTTTTTCTTTGCAGTTTGACACATACATTGAAAAAGGTGGTGGTTGTTATTAGCTCTGTTCCAAAACCTAGTGAGTTGCATGGCTGTGTTCTGACTATAGACAGCTACCCACAGAAATAGGAATTAACTGTCTATTAGGACTGCACGATTTGGGGAAAATATCTAATTGCGATTATTCTGGTTAAAATTGCGATTGCGATTTAAAATGCGATTATTATTATTTATTCATTTTTACAAATGAAAAGTGTGTATATAACATTTTGTGTTTATATATTAATGTGACTAGTAATAATAATTATGATTACTATTCTTGCTAAATAAAAATAAGAAATATTACTATTACAATAACATTAATTATAAAAAAAAATTAAAATAGAGCATTTAAGAATAAATATAACATCCATCCATCCATCCATCCATCCATCATCTTCCGCTTATCCGGGGCCGGGTCGCGGGGGCAACAGTCTAAGCAGAGACGCCCAGACTTCCCTCTCCCTAGCCACTTCCTCCAGCTCTTCCGGGGGAACCCCGAGGCGTTCCCAGGCCAGCCGGGAGACATAATCCCTCCAGCGTGTCCTAGGTCTTCCCCGGGGCCTCCTCCCGGTGGGACGTGCCTGGAACACCTCCCTGGGAAGGCGTCCAGGAGGCATCCGAAATAGATGCCCGAGTCACCTCAGCTGGCCGCCTGTATCCGGGATCTTGTCCTTTCGGTCATGACCCACAGCTCATGACCATAGGTGAGAGTAGGAACGTAGATTGACTGGTAAATCGAGAGCTTTGCCTTAGCTCAGCTCCTTCTTTACCACGACAGACCGGTACATCGACCGCATTACTGCAGAAGCTCTGCAATCTCAATCTCCCGTTCCATCCTTCCCTCACTCGTGAACAAGACCCCAAGATACCTGAACTCCTCCACTTGAGGCAGGAACTCTCCACCAACCTGAAGTGGGCAATCCACCCTTTTCTGACTGAGAACCATGGCCTCGGACTTGGAGGTGCTGATTCTCATCCCAGCCGCTTCACACTCGGCTGCAAACCGCCCCAGTGTACGCTGAAGGTCCTGGTCTGAGGAGACCAACACGACAACATCATCCGCAAAAAGAAGTGACGAAATCGTATGGTCCCCAAACTGGACACTCTCCGGCCCTTGGCTGCGCCTAGAAATTCTGTCCATAAAAATTATGAACAGAACCGGTGACAAGCGGCAGCCCTGCCGGAGTCCAACATGCACCGGGAACAGGTCTGACTTACTGCCGGCAATGCGAACCAAGCTCTTGCTCCGGTCGTACAGGGACCGAACAGCCCTAAGCAGGGGGCCCTGGACCCCATACTCACCCTCCACAGGATGCCACGAGGAACACAGTCGAATGCCTTCTCCAAATCCACAACACATGTGGACTGGTTGGGCTCCCATGAACCCTCCAGCACCCTGGAAAGGGTATAGAGCTGGTCCAGTGTTCCACGACCGGGATGAAAACCACACTGTTCCACCTGAATCTGAGGTTCCACTATCGGCCGAATTCTCCTCTCCAGTACCCTGGCATAGACTTTCCCGGGGATGGCTGAGAAGTGTGATCCCCCTATAGTTGGAACACACTCTCCGGTCCCCCTTCTTGAAAAGAGGGACCACCACCCCGGTCTGCCAGTCCAGAGATACTGTCCCCAACCGCCATGCGATGTTGCAGAGGCGTGTCAGCCAAGACAGCCCCACAACATCCAGAGACTTGAGGTATTCCGGGCGGATCTCATCCACCCCCCAATCCTCCCAATCATGCCCCTCCAGGTGTCACTGTCACTGCCCACGTGGGCGTTGAAGTCCCCCAGTAGAACGATGGAGTCTCCAGTCGGAGCACTTTCCAGCACCCCTCCCAGAGACTCCAAGAGACACATGTTGCTCAAACTAGCAGTGCTTTCAGACGGAGCAGCGTTTACTACTGATCACTAACACGATAGGCATTTATTTATTTAATTAAAATCGCAGCCTTTGTGCTTTCATAATCGCACATAAGTCAAATCGCGATTGCGGTTCGATTTCGATTAATCGTGCAGCCCTACTGTCTATGGGCCCAATCTTAAAGGTCCCATGGCATGAAATTTTCATTTTATGAGGTTTTTCAACATTAATATGAGTTCCCCTAGCCTGAATATTGTCCCCAAGTGGATGGAAATGTTGATCGGTGTAAAACCGAGTTCTGGCTGTCTTTCTCTGCCTTTGAGAAAATGACAGGCCAGACTAGCCAATCCTGAAGTCTCCTGGTTTGACGTCCAAGCAGAAACGGTTACCTCCCTTTCCTCCACCCAGAGAATCTGGCACGCCCATGCAAACGCTCGAGAGATCATTGCTTGTGAACGAGTGAACGCTGGCAGTTTCTCAGTGTTTGGATGTACAAATGAAAACAAAAGTCTTTTTTCAGTTCCTTCTGATCTGTGATCAGTGATTTCTGATGTGTAGCTAATTATTTATTATTCGTGCACACAATGCGGCTTTTCTCTCTCCACACAGAACGGTGTTTTCGTGTTTTCTGTCTTGTGAGTCACTGTTTTTGTACATCCTCATCGCGTCTATCTGTTCTAAAATGTGCATACAGTCATGAGTCAATGGGCGTCACTGACGCTTTTCATGTGATAGGAACATATCTAAAAAATAATGCTATTATCAACACTTACTAGTAACTCGTTCATCTCGACAGCTGTAATGGTACTTTGCATGTGTTACAAAGTTGGTAATAATGATCAGTGTTGCCACAGTTACTTTGAAAAAGTAACTTAGTTACTTTACAGATTACTTGATTTTAAAAGTAACTAAGTTACTTTACAGATTACTTGATTTTAAAAGTAACTAAGTTAGATTACAAGTTACTTTATTAGTTACATTCATCAGTTGCCGACAACACCTCTGCAGCCTCAACATAAAAATGACAACCGTTTTTGCCAACACTAAACATAAAACATGTTACACTATACTAAACATAAAACACTAAACATAAAACCCTAAACATGTTAATGAAAAGGTACAAATTACTTTGTTTTTATTAAATACATTTATGAAAAACAATTTATATTTAATTTTTAATTTATATTTATATATGAATGTAAATAATTATATGGGCCTACACAAATAATATAAAATTACAAGATTTATATTTTATTGTAAACGTAATGTGCAGCTCTGTAAAGGGACAACAAATATATGATCGATCCGTGAGAACAATATATTTTTTAATAATCTTTAAGTGCACAAAACTATGAAAATATATGAAACGCTTCAAAACAGAGCGGCAACAAAGCGCTTATGCGCATCCAGGGTGCAGAATGATGCGCTTAAAGCAACATGGAATCAGAGTGTGCAGTGCAGCGCGAGTGCACATTGAAAAGTCCACGGCATAAAGAGAAGATGAGCGTCGAGCCCACAAATCCTAGTCTACTATGTAGCCTATCGGTCCAAACATTCACTGATTATTTGTTTCTTCACAGTTTTTAATTCTGGTTATTGTGCGTGTGATGCTAATTAATAGTCCTTGTGTTGTCACCTGAGTAGCGAGCACAACATCTTTCAGAAACCGCAAGATAAACTCCAGGAAGATAAATTATTTTATCAACATATCAAGTATTATAACGGGAATATATCATATGGAGTGAGCTTTACCGTGCTGCTGCTGACTGGAACCGAACGACGCGCAGTTTGAATGCTGAACGGAGAATGACAGAGCAGCGGAGGAAAGACATTCAGCTATGGCTTTAGATGACTTTGTAGGCTACTAGCAAATAATAATATACTAATAATGATTGCTGAAGGATAATGTGACAATATATATTTCTGATGATTATTTAATTATCACGACATGCCTAATCTGAACAAGTGACTGCCTGTCTTGAGTTTTGTCGACAGACGGAGCGGCCGCCTCGTAATTCTCTATGCAGGAAAAACCCTGCTGAGACTAAACAAGAAAGCAAAAATATATATTTTTACTAAGCAAAATGACAAAAAAAGTAACTCACAGTGACTTGGATAAGTTACTTTAATCTGATTACTGGTTTGGAAATAGTAACGCGTTAGATTACTCGTTACTGGAAAAAGTGGTCAAATTAGAGTAACGCGTTACTAAGTAACGCGTTACTGGCATCACTGATAATGATGAAGACGGACTCGGTGTGACTGGGACTCGTGTTTATTCAGTGTAACTCTCAGATACAAACACAATAAACTTGCGCTGACTGACAGCGCACTCATAACTCAGTAGTTACTATAAATAACTTTGTTAGCAATCGCTGAGCTCAGTCTCTGGTACATTAGTGATGTCCGGTTCGCGAACAATCTTTCTTTTGAACCGGTTCTTTTTAGTGAACCGAATCAGTTCACCAAATCGGACTGAATCGTTCTAAACGGTTCGCGTCTCCAGTCAGCGCTGATCCATAATTTACTAAAGTTACTAACTTTCTGACATGAGTGACAGTCCCTCCGACTAGAAATAGACTAATAACCTGAAGTATGTGCGGTAACTACAACAGTTCACTGATCTGAGACGGACAGAACTGATGTGAAGTGAACTCCGGACCATCCGTCTCTCTGGCAGCAGCTCGTGCCTGCTCGTGCCTCGTAGACCTCGTTTAACCACGCTCCATCCGCTTATTTTAAATGCAAAGATGTCAGCCAATCACAACAGTGGGCGTTTTTACTGAAGTCTCACAGCAGACACGCCTCTTGAAAAAGGGCAGTCAGCCACAGGGGAAACAGCAGTATAGAAAAAATGCCTTTTATTTGTAAATTATGACATTTTATGATGTAAAAATCATACTAACAATATAAGTACACCTCAGGAAACATTATAAAATAATAGAAAAATGCCATGCCATGGGACCTTTAATGATCTGAGCGTATGGTCTGAAATGCATGGCGCAGGTGCACTTAGGGCGTGTGTGAATCCACTAACGACGGAAAAAAACAGTTGGCACGCCAGGCGCATGGTCCAAAATGGTTGTACCTAATCTCTCAATGATTCATGGGTGTGTTTTGGGTGTAACCAATCAGAGTCTCATCTCCCATTCCCTTTAAAAGCCAGTTGCGCTTGCACCATGGCAGATTGGTTTTTACATAGCTATTTACATGGCGGGAAGACTGAATGCTTCTCCAGAGAGGAATCCTTTTATTTTTAATATTTAAAAAATGTTTGTGTGCTGCTGTGCATCCCTGTGTGTGTAATAAGCACGTTATGCACCCACCTATAGGTACATATTACTAACGCGCGCTTTAACATGCATACCCATGGGTGAACAGATGGGCGGGAGTGCATTTGCTATTTAAACAACATGGAGCTGGACATGAAAATGATAACTGCGCCTGGCTGAAACTAGCAAAAACACTTGCGTCGCGCCTGCCTTTGGGTGAATGATACGGCCCCTATATCTATAATCTACATATCTATATCTGTCCATCCGATACTATGATTCTATACCATCTATTGAACTATACTTTGTTTGTTCGAACAATCGGTCAATCGTTCTGTCTGTCCATCTATCGTTCTATCTGTCCAACTATTGTTCTATCTGTCCGTGTATCTATAAAGCATACAAAGCTTCAAACTTCAAGTCTTTTCAACTTGTAAACAAGGTAAATCAACCTTGACAAACTTTATTTTTCTAGTTAAATATTATACGTTATATGAATTTATCTACAGCTACATCAATTCAAATTCAGAAATGTAAATGCAATTTAAAAGACAGTTCTGAATGCGCAGGAGACATGAGAGGAACAATGTGATACTCCAGTATGCATAAACATAGCACACACAAATTTTGGGTAATATTGGATTTTAATTCTTTCAAACTCTTTTCAATACTGATTGAATTATAAATATACTTGTGTATACGTCTGTCCCTCTCTGCCATTTTGGATTAATTTGTCGTCATTCATTATGAGAAAAAACTCTATGAATATGTGATGCTGCCATAAACAAGTATTTTAAGATGCATAATTAAGGTATGTTTTGAAACCCTTTTGTAGAAATAGTGTTTTAAAATGCTGCCTAGAGACAGCTCAGTAGGTTTTGGAACAGAGCAACCATCTCCAGCTGTTTGTGATCAAAGTCTGTTTTCTTTTAATTTTGCTGAAGGAACAGAGCAGTTATCCTATACATTACAGTAGTGGAAGCTGTGGCCTTTAAAACTGTCTGATTTTTCTATTTTAGTACGCAATGGGGAACTTTGGATACATATAGCACCCAAGTGAAAAAGGAAAATTATTTGCTAAATACAAAAAGAGCAGGAAATCTATTAGCAGAGTCATTGCTTGCCCTGTGAAGGGCTGGTTTCTGCTCATTTTTGATGGAAGCCTGAGCTTGAGATGAAGGATTGGGAATTAGAAAATCCTCTCCATAATCTCCTCCAATACCATAGCAGATATAAATCCTTCCATGAGCTCTTGGGACGAGATGCTTCTGCTGGTCAGGGGCAAAGTCTGATGGACAATCTAGCCTGCTCTTGTTGATGACATCCCCAGATTAACGGCTCATGTGCTGCCATAATTCAGGCTAGGCGACCACAACTCAATGTGTCATCTTGTCCACCAGCAGCAGTTGGTATGTATATGACTGTGTACAAAGCTCTCCCAACTGTTTCTTTCAAAGCAAAAACCCTCATATGCAAGTCCCAACTGCATTATGATTTAAAAGGAGGAGGGAGAAAGCTATTTCGTTAGCATTCCCATTCATCTCAATGGCAGTTGCTCAATAAGAGCATAACCCATTTCACACTTCATACTTTTAAGAGCCCTCAAAATGGCACTGGTAAAACAACACACACACAGACGCACGCACACACAGTACTATATATATATATATATATATATATATATATATATATATATATATATATATATATATATATATATATATATATATATATATATATATATATATATATATATATAATAATTTATTTTAATTCAGAAATGAAAAACATGCTCATAGGAGGAAGTGTATTCAAGTCATAGGATATAAAAATCACGTCACTGGCACAATCGCAAATAACTAAAAAACAAACCAATCAATCATTCGACCAACAAACTACTTTTTCACAAGAAAAAGGCTTTCGTCTCAGAACTGAGATGGATGATGACATCACTGTTTGCTACAGAGATGCTTTATAGATAAAATTGCTCTCATTTCATGATGGACTTTACAAACCAGACTGAATCAACAAGAAACTGACTTCAGCTGAAAAATACACTATTGTCTTTTTAGAGCTGCTTTTCATCAGAATATAATTTTTTACCCCTGTTTATCACAGTAAAGCTGATTTGAAACGATCCGTATTGTAGAAAGCACTATATAAATAAAGGTGACTTGACTTGACATAAGATGTATTAACATCTACCAACAGGGGCTAATTGGCCCTGTGCTAGCCAGACAAACCTTGACCCCTGGTTTAACAACATGAAACTCGTTTAAAATACCATTTCCTGAGGTGTCAACACAAATTTGAAGTTTACGCCTCTGCAGAGTTCACACAGTCATCGGTCTGACACCTGATTCCACCCTCAGGACAATACCGATAGGACCAAAACAAAGAAAAGTGCTCACTCTAGCATTGTGGGCATTTTCTCTAGGATTTCCCCCAGCCTTTTGTTTGTATTTGGAGTTATTCATCATGCACAAGCACAAATGTGCAGTCTGTGAAGTAAAATTTTCCCACAATGTTCCTGAAATGAAGCCATTTACGCATATTTTCTCAGCCTGCTTTTAAGGTGCTAGGTCCTCAAATGATATCACATTTCACACACTCAGACACAAGCTTGCACGCAAATCACATAAATAGAACATGTTAGTGAGAAGGGGTGGGGTGAAAGGAGGCTGGTTGTGACTATGGCTGAATTACTGTGCGTTCTAACACTACTGACTGCAGCAGCACAAGAAACGGAGGGAGAAAGACAAAGAAGAAAGAGAGAGGGGGTGAGATAAAGGAGAGTGAGAACAACAAGAAGCAGGGAGAGATATAGGCTCACATGTGCAAGAAAATTACATTCAACATTTACTCAACCACGCTGTTCCAAACCTGTAGAGCACAAAAGCTGAATTTATATTGATAAATTTCCATTTAATATATTGTTAAGACCTATCTTTTTCATATAATTCATTGTATAGAGTGGTGCAGCCATTATGTCACTTCATAGGCCAATCGGCAGTTAGCATCATCACACTGGTTCCCTCGACAACAACCCAATAGGATTTTCCCATGGGCTTTTGGATAATTGCAAAAAACAAGCTCTGTGATCAACAAAAGTTTATCTTTATGTCCATCAAGATCATTTTCACAGATGAACACAATTTTATGAATTTTGAAGCCAAATGTAGTCGCCAAGTGAAAAGATTGTTTCCGAGTTTTGGCCTTAAAAAAAGTGATGTCATACCTGCACTACTAAAACAAATGCAATATAAAGCCATAACATCGCTACACAGAATATAACCACTGAAAATCACCCTATGATGAAAGTAGCAATGTTTGATTCTATTATTTTAGTATTATTTCTATAGTATTATATTATGTATTCATATTTTGAATTAGCTTTTATATTTATATTTCCATTTTTTATATTTTAATTTTAGGCTTTAGTTAACCTACATGTTTTAGTTAACATAACTTTTGTTACGTGCTTTTGTCTTTTTTATTAGGCCAATTTTATTTTTATTTCTCTTTTAGTCATTTATGTACTTCACATATTTTAGTTAGTTGCCAAGGCAACATTTCTGTCACGGTTCATCAATTCATGGTCTCTCTTCTCTGTGTTTGTGAGGTTGTGTGGAGGCGTGGTTACTGATTACGGTGCTCATCACCTCCACCTGCAGCACATTATCACCAGGCTTTATTTGCAGCTCTCTCACACACACTCACTGTCAGTTCGTTACAGGCTTCCTGGTGTTGTGTTGTGTTCGTGGCTGTCGTTCCTGTTCCGTGTGTCTTCTCCGTTCCGGATTCCTGGATTCCGCCTGGCCCATGTGCCCGCTGCTTTCCCTGCTTCGCTGCCTGCACTTCATCGCCTGGGTTTTGCCTGCCTGTCTGCCGTCTGCAGTCTCTTCTCTACTGTTGTCTCTTTATCGACTTTGGACATTGAGCTTCCTTGAGCTGGTGTACCCCAATAAATGAGCATATTTCTCACTACGCTATTGGATCCATTGTCTTTGATTCACAGCCGTAACAGAACGAACTGACCATCTTTATGGATCCAGCGAGGGTGACCGAACTCCAGGATTATCTCAACGCGAGTAATCAGCGTATGGATCGTCAAGATCAACAAGCGACTAGTACAGCCCAGGCAGTGCAGGCGGTGACGGAGCAGGTGTCCGAGCTCGCCACACTCATTCAACAGCTTAGAGTGCCCACTGCGCCACCACCCACACCACCGCCGATTCCCCAGCCCTTCAGCAACATCAGCCCGCACGAACCCCGGATCCCAACGCCAGAACGCTATGCGGGTGAGCCCAATCTGTGTAGATCATTTCTAACGAGATGTTCTTTGTTTTTCTCGTTGCAACCCACTTCGTTTTCTACAGAGGCTTCCAGAGTGGCGTTGGTGATCAACCTACTAACGGGGCGTGCGGCACGCTGGGGAACGGCGGTCTGGGAAAATCAAGATCCGTGTTGTTCCTCGTTCCTCTCACTCTCAGAGGAGATGAGACGGGTCTTTGACCGAGAAGCTACGGGACGCGAGGCGGCCCGTAAACTCGCCGAACTCCAGCAAGGTAATAGACCCGTCTCCGATTACATCATTGACTTCCGAACCTTGGCCGCAGAGTGTAGATGGAACGAGGAGGCGCAGTGGGACCGTTTCCTGCATGGGCTGGCTGACCGTGTTCAGCAGGAGGTGTACGCGGTGGACCTACCCTCGGACCTTAACGGACTCATGGATCTGGCTCTTCGGGTTGACTCACGTCTCGAGTCGTTAAATCAACGCACACGACTGAGAAGGACTCTGGATTTTCACGAGTTCCCTGGAGCTAACACGGTCAGTCCCACCAACGCACCCGAGCCCATGCAGGTAGGCAGAGCTCGGCTTTCCCGGGAGGAGAGAGAGCGTCGTCGAGTGGAGGGACTGTGTCTTTACTGTGGCGCGGCGGGGCATTTCCTCAACCAGTGTCCAGTAAAAGGTCAAGCCCGGCAGTAGAGAGGAGGCTACTGTCGGGTGGAGCTGCGTTGGGGAAATCCTCGTCCGCGACCCTCCTTCCGGGAAGATTGCAGTGGGCAAACGGTTATCACGAGTGTCAAGCCCTTGTGGATTCCGGAGCGGAGGGTAACTTCATTGACTGTTCTCTGGCTCACCGACTCAAGATTCCCATCACTCCCCTTCCCAACACCATTGCTGTACACGCCCTCAATGGACAGACATTACCCACCATCACTCACACCACGGAGAGGATTACACTCACCATTTCGGGCAACCACTCTGAGACCATCACGTTCCTCCTCACTGATTCCCCTCACGCACCTGTTGTCCTCGGTCATCCCTGGCTTGAGAAGCACAACCCGAGGATTGACTGGGGACACAGCACGGTCTGGAGTAATCAGTGCTATGCCTCTTGTCTTGTGTCTGCCCGTTCGTCTGTGTCTAGTTTTGTGTTTCAGGAGGCGACGATGGATTTATCAAACGTGCCAGAGGAGTATCTCGACCTGAAGGAGGTGTTCAGTAAGTCCCGGGCTGCTTCTCTTCCTCCTCATCGTCCCTATGACTGTGCCATAGATCTACTTCCAGGCAAGTCTCCGCCTAAGGGCAAGTTATATTCACTTTCTACTCCTGAGAGGGAGGCCATGGAGAAATACATTTCTGATTCTCTAGCTTCTGAGTTCATCCGCCCTTCCTCTTCTCCAGCGGGGGCGGGGTTCTTTTTCGTGGGTAAGAAGGATGGTTCTCTGCGACCTTGTATTGATTACCGAGGGCTGAACAACATCACGGTAAAGAATACTTATCCTTTGCCGTTGATGTCTTCAGCCTTTGAGAGGTTACAGGGAGCATCCATATTCACGAAATTGGATTTACGTAATGCTTATCATTTGGTCCGCATAAGGGAGGGGGATGAATGGAAGACTGCATTTAATACCCCTAGGGGCCATTTTGAATACTTAGTCATGCCTTTCGGGCTGTCTAACTCCCCAGCAGTCTTCCAAGCACTAGTTAATGACGTGCTGGGAGATATGGTTGACCAGTTCATTTATGTCTACCTGGATGACATATTGATTTTTTCATCTTCTCTCCAGGAACATGTCCAGCACGTCAGACTAGTGTTACAGAGGTTGCTAGAGAATGGGCTTTTTGTCAAGGCGGAGAAGTGCGCGTTTCATGCACAGTCTGTTCCATTTTTAGGTTATATCATCTCATCCGAGGGAATGCGCATGGACCCTGACAAGGTTAAGGCTGTGATAGATTGGCCAATCCCAGATTCCCGTAAGGCCCTACAGAGGTTTCTGGGATTTGCCAATTTTTATCGGCGTTTCATTCGCAATTTCAGCCAGCTAGCCGCGCCTCTGACCGCGTTGACCTCCCCCGGAACTGCGTTCAGGTGGTCTGGTGCAGCCGAGGCCGCATTTACCAACCTCAAGAGCCGCTTCGTTTCGGCTCCCATTCTCGTGACACCTGATCCTTTACGTCAGTTCGTGGTGGAGGTGGACGCGTCAGAGGTGGGGGTAGGAGCAGTTCTCTCCCAGCGCTCTTCCTCGGATGACAAGATGCATCCTTGCGCGTTTTTTTCTCACCGTCTGTCACCAGCCGAACGCAATTATGACATTGGTAACAGAGAGCTGTTGGCAGTTAAACTTGCATTGGAAGAATGGCGTCATTGGCTAGAGGGGTCGGGGGTACCTTTCATCGTATGGACCGATCATAAGAATCTGGAATACATCAGATCTGCCAAAAGACTCAACTCTAGGCAGGCTCGGTGGTCTCTTTTTTTCAGACGTTTTGATTTTACTCTTTCGTACCGCCCGGGTTCCAAAAACATCAAACCCGATGCTTTATCGCGCGTTTTTGACCGCTCCGAACGCCCGTCCACTCCCGAGTGCATTTTACCTGAGAGACTTAGTATCTCCACACTCACATGGGAGGTCGAATCGAAGGTTAGATCAGCCTTAGAAGGGGTAACGCCTCCGCCCGGCGGACCACCGAGTCGATTATTTGTACCAGAGGGAGTTCGGTCTGACGTGGTACGATGGGGTCATTGTTCCAATGTAGCTTGTCACCCAGGGGTCAATAGAACCAAGTTTTTGGTAAAGCAACGATTCTGGTGGCCTGGGATGGCTCGTGACATCCGAGATTTTGTTTTGGCCTGTTCAGTCTGTGCCATGGGTAAGACTTCTAATCGCCCTCCCGATGGGCTCCTTCAACCACTGTCGATCCCTTCGAGACCCTGGTCCCACATTGCGCTAGATTTTATTACCGCCCTCCCGCCCTCCCAGGGCAAGACGGTCGTTTTGACTGTCGTGGACCGGTTCTCGAAGATGGCTCACTTTATTCCCTTACCTAAATTACCCTCTGCTAAGGAGACAGCGGTTGCTGTGGTCGATCACGTCTTTCGTTTACATGGCCTCCCGATGGACGTGGTTTCCAACAGGGGACCTCAGTTTGTGTCCAAATTTTGGCGAGAATTTTGTAAATTAATAGGGGCGACGGTTAGCTTGTCTTCGGGTTTTCATCCCCAGACCAATGGCCAGACTGAGCGGGCTAACCAGGATCTGGAGAGAGGGTTGCGATGTCTGGTTTCCAAGAATCCTTCCTCCTGGAGCCAACGCATCTCATGGATTGAGTACGCGCATAATTCGTTACCAGTGTCAGGTACGGGCCTTTCGCCATTTAAGTGTAGTTTAGGGTACCAGCCACCAATTTTTCCCAGTCTGGAATCCGAAGTCGCGGTCCCCTCCGCTCACGCCTTCGTCCAGAGGTGTCGTGACACCTGGAGCAGAGCCCGCGAGACTCTGCTTCAGGTGGGTAAACGCACCAAGGCCCAAGCCGATCGCCACCGGTCTAAGCCTCCCGTCTACGTCGTGGGTCAAAAAGTGTGGCTTTCATCTAAGAACATTCCTCTCCGCTCCGTAAGTAACAAGTTAGCTCCTAAATTCATTGGCCCGTTCACTGTCACCAAGATTCTTAGTCCGGTGGCAGTCCGCCTCAAACTACCTCCCGCGTACGGGAGGATTCACCCCGTGTTTCATGTTTCCAAATTAAAACCTGTTTTTCATGCTCGCATTAATCCGCCTGTCCCGGTTCCCCCCCCCGCCGCGACTCGTAGATGGGGAGCCTACTTATTCGGTAAATCGTATTCTGGACTCTAGGCGGAGGGGACGCGGATTCCAGTACTTGGTGGACTGGGAGGGTTACGGTCCGGAGGAGAGAAGTTGGGTTCCTGCCAGGGACATACTGGATCATTCCCTTATCGATGATTACAATCGACAGGTAGGTCCTCCTGGGAGCTCCAGGAGGTGCTCCTAGGGGGAGGGGTACTGTCACGGTTCATCAATTCATGGTCTCTCTTCTCTGTGTTTGTGAGGTTGTGTGGAGGCGTGGTTACTGATTACGGTGCTCATCACCTCCACCTGCAGCACATTATCACCAGGCTTTATTTGCAGCTCTCTCACACACACTCACTGTCAGTTCGTTACAGGCTTCCTGGTGTTGTGTTGTGTTCGTGGCTGTCGTTCCTGTTCCGTGTGTCTTCTCCGTTCCGGATTCCTGGATTCCGCCTGGCCCATGTGCCCGCTGCTTTCCCTGCTTCGCTGCCTGCACTTCATCGCCTGGGTTTTGCCTGCCTGTCTGCCGTCTGCAGTCTCTTCTCTACTGTTGTCTCTTTATCGACTTTGGACATTGAGCTTCCTTGAGCTGGTGTACCCCAATAAATGAGCATATTTCTCACTACGCTATTGGATCCATTGTCTTTGATTCACAGCCGTAACAATTTCTAATTATTATCAGGGTCTGTTTTTTCATGTCCGCGGGATAAAGCGACCCCAATTATGTGATATTTAGCCCCGGGAATGCGAATTTTAGTAGGCAACCATGCCAAAAAACACATATTTTACCCCAAATGTGATTTTTACCGGGGAAGCCCCCCTGAAACGCGATTGGGCTTGTTTTGAGTAGCAATTGGGTGGGTTTTGTTGTGAAAACCTGGCAACCCTGGTCAGCGGGGAAACACAAACACACCAGGCTTGTTCGAGATGCATCGGCACTGCGCAGACCGATCCACGTATTATATATATATATATATATATATATATATATATATATATATATATATATAAACGCATGAGTGAATCAAAAGCATAAGGAGTCATATGCTCTCGCTGGACTCGTTATCATACGGCGATCGGTCTCTGCACAGCGCCGCTGCGAACAAGCCTTCCATCAACAATGCAAACGTTGTGTTACTATTGATTCACATGGCTTTACGATCCTACATCAGCATCAAAACACAACAAAAACACAGCGAAACGCATTCATGCAGTTCGCCGTAATTTGTATAGACGGAGATTACAAACGAGCAGCAGCTGTTAGCTCCATTAGCTGCTATTTCAAACATGGCGGATCTCAAGTTTGTGTTCGTCTTGTTCCCTTATCGAATCGGTTTCTCGACATTACATATGGGGAAATCCATTTCCTCGAAAATGCTGAAGCTGATTTGAATAACTCTTTTGCTTGCAAATAGCCAATAGCGCCCGCGCACTCGCCTGATTGGCTGACAGCCTCCAATATAGGCGACGTCAGGCGCCAAAAACCTCAGAATCTTTCTTCTACACCTGGAGTCTGATGATAACTCGCTGTAGATTGATGCAATCAGAGTGGACAACGTGGAAAATATCCCCTCTTGCGTTCCGGTGGATTTTTTCTTCAGAATGTCTCTTTGCCGCATGTGTGGTGGTCCTATCGACTTTCCGGACGCACACGAGCAGTGCGTGCTGTGTCTGGGTCGAGCCCACGCGGAGGCGGCGCTTGAAGGATCAGGTTGTTGAGCCTGTGAGGAACTACCCATCAAGATCCTTCGTTCAAGTCTGACCGTTACACGTAACGTTGGCCTTATGACTCCTGCCTCTCCTCCGCCCGCCGCCGTCGAGCCGCTGGCCAGGGGACTGCAGGGAACCCCGTCACAAACGGGCTCCGTGGAGGAATTGGCGTCGGCCCAACCCCCACGCCATCCTCAGGGCTCAGAGCCTCTCACCTATTCCGAGGCTAGCTACCGCCCCACGAAGGAAGCGCAGGAAATGGTCTCCTTCGGATATGATGAAGATGACGCCATGTCCACAAGTGCCTCTGATCCGGGGGCGTGGTCTGAGGTCCCTTCAGAGGCCACCCCGGATGGATGGACGGGTCCTTCCTCTGCGCGGGCCGCCAGGCGGACGCCCCGCAAAGACCCGCTCCTTTTTTCCCTGAGCTCCACGAGGAGCTCACCCGGTCATGGCGCTCCCCTCATTCAGCTCGAGCCCATGCACAGGGTACCCAGCTGCTGACTACAGTGGAAGGGGCGGAGAAACTGGGCTACTCGCGACTGCCCCCCGTCGAGGGCGCCAATGCGGCCAACCTGTGCCCTTCCCCCGGCTGGAAAACCGCCTCATTGCCTTCCAGGCCATGTCGAGCCACTGCTCACATCGCCGAAAAGGCATATATCTCGGCTGGACATGCAGCATCTGCCCTCCACGCGATGGCAATCCTGCAGGTCTTCCAGACCCGACTCCTGGGATCCTTGGACGAGAAGGGCCCGGACCCAGAGTCTCTCAGGAAGCTGCGCACGGCGGCAGATTTGGCCCTAGCCGCCTCTAAGAAGGTCGCTCAGGGGATCGGCCGTAACATGGGCAGCCTCGTAGTCCTGCACCGCCATCTATGGCTGACACTCACCGAGATGCGCGATGCAGAGAAAAAGCAGCTTCTAGACGCTCCGGTAAGCCCGCTCGGTCTTTTCGGTGACGCGGTCGGGGCTTTTTCTGAGAAATACGCCGAGACCTTGAAGCAGTCGAAGATGATGCCTCATCTTCTGCCAAAGCGATCTAGCACTCCCCCTGGAGCGAGGTCTAGATCCTCTTCTGCGCAGCGTTCGGCGGGATACGGGAGGCGCGCGCCAGCGAGCCCGAGAGAGCGCCACGAACCTGAACCACCGTTTCGCCAGAGGCAATTCAGAAAGCCCCGTTTCGGCACGAAGCCAGCTTCCAGCAGCCAAGGGCGTCCGGCGGACAAGAAGGGACAGCGTTCCTGATGTCCGTGCGGGGAGGAAAAGAGCGCGGTCCATGCAGGAAAGCAGCGGACCGACATTAAAAAGGGCGTGTTCCCGCTCAGAGTTCCCTCGGCAACCAGTAAAGAAAGCCGAAAATGTTTGTATGCAAAATGTTGTGAAACCGCTGTGTTCTGTTTCAATAAACAAGGAGCATTACATGTCTCAGCAAAAGAGCCTTTTTCCTCTCCTAACTATTACCCGCGACGTAAGCGAAGCCTCTCCCCCGGGAGACGTTTCGCAGCGCGGAAGCCCGGGGCAACCCGAGGATGTGAGTGCGTGTGTCCCCGTGCTAAGAGCTGCAGACGAAGAGCCCGTTATCCACATGGCTGTCAATGCTTCCCCAGCGGTTGGCGCCCAGTCCCCACGGCAGCATGCGGTAATGCCCCCTCTGTCGAGCCACATGAGCGCGTGGTCGTCGCTCCCAGCGGCGTCAGATTGGGTAATCAACACTGTAAAACGTGGTTATATGCTTCAGTTCGCTCGCAGACCACCCCGCTTCGGCGGCGTGATTATGTCAGAGGTATCAGAGCAGAGCGCTCCGTTACTACGGGCAGAAATCTCCTCCCTCCTGGCCAAACAGGCAGTAGAGATAGTTCCAGAGGAACAGAGAAACCGCGGATTTTACAGTCGTTACTTTCTAGTCCCGAAAAAAGACGGAGGCATGCGTCCCATCTTAGATCTGAGACTACTGAACAAAGTGCGAGTTCAAGATGATCACGGTGAAGCAAATCCTCGCGCATATCCAGCCCGAGGACTACTTCATTGCAGTGGACCTGAAGGATGCGTATTTTCACATTCAGATCCCCCCGCATCACAGGCGCTTCCTGCGTTTTGCATTCTAAGGTGTTGCATACCAATTCAAAGTACTACCGTTTGGGCTGGCTCTTGCCCCCCGCGTATTCACAATGTGCATGAATGCAGCGCTCGCTCCCCTGAAACTCAGTGGAATGCGCTCCGTGGCGAATCCCGCTGAGAAGGGACCTCCTATCTCAAGCGAAGGGCACTATATTGCACCCCAGCCCGGAGCTGTGGGACTTGCATGTGTGGCAGATCAGTGCGGAGTGTCACAGCGAATAATGCAAACAATAGCAGAAGCTAGAGCCCCTTCGACTAGGCGCTTGTATGCTCTGAAATGGAATGTGTTTGCTAACTGGTGCGCTAGCAGGCGGGAAAACCCAAAAGGTTGTGATGTTTCCTCTATTCTGACCTTCCTGCAGGAACGTCTGGATGCTGGCAGCTCCCCGTCAACACCGAAAGTCTACGTGGCCGCTATCGCCGCCTCCCGTGATATGCTAAATGGCCATTCAGTGGGGAAACACCCCCTGATACTGAGTTTTCTCCGGGGGGCGAGACGACTGAATCCTCCTCGCCTTCGTCAGATGCCAGTTTGGGACTTATCGCTAGTGCTTAGTGCGCTGTCCGATCCACCTTTCGAACCAGCCGAGACTAGTGACCTTAAAGTGCTCTCTGCAAAGACGGCGCTACTGCTTGCGCTAGCCTGCGGGAAAAGAGTGGGAGATTTGCATGCCCTGTCAGTGAACAGTGCTTGCATGCAGTTCGGGCCAGAGGATTGTATGGTCAGGCTCATACCCAAACACGGCTACACACCGAAAGTGCTCTCAACGCCGTTCAGAGCTCAGGTGATTACGATTCAAGCGTTTTGCCCCACAGAACTAAACGCTAGTGCGATGTCACAGAAGTGCGCTTTGTGCCCCGTGCGTGCGCTGCGTGCGTGCGCTGCTAGCTTATGCTTCCCGAGGATCCGATTGCCCAGTTGGGGTGCGAGCACACTCCACTAGGAGTTTGGCGTCATCATGGGCTTGGGCGAAAGGCATGTCTATTCAGGACATTTGTCTCGCAGCGGGCTGGTCGTCCTTCAATACGTTTGCAAAGTTTTATAACTTGGAGATTCCCTCGTTTGCACCTCATGTTCTGTCAGTGCAGGAGGAGAGAGCTGAGCAGCTATTGGGCGATTAGCTGCCTGAGGACACGCCCCCAGTTGGTGCGTGGTCTGATCAGGGTTTCAACTAGGTCGTATACGGAGTTGATATCATATTAACTTGATACAGACCCCCTTTATTATGCCCGCGTTCATAAGCCGGCAGTATTCTCAAGCACCAACATGTTTTGCTGCATTTTCCCCCCTTCTATATCAATCAGTTCAGCGTTGCTAACTGTTCGAGGGGATGCTTGGCGCCGACTCTGTGCCAGATTGCATCTGGGTGTTTCAACCAGGTCCGGTGCCTGACCTAGAGCTAGCGCGCTATAGTCTAAGTGCTTAGACCTTGTGCTCTACAGGGGCTCGATAGCTGGATCGGCCTTTTTTCCACACGGCGGGGCTTTTATACGTTCCCCATATGTAATGTCGAGAAACCGACTCGATAAGGGAACGTCTCTGGTTACTCACGTAACCGTAGTTCCCTGAGAGGAGGAAACGAGACATTACATAAATTGCCGTGTGGAGAGCCCCGGCCTAAATAGCTCTCGTTCAGTCGAAAGATTCTGAGGTTTTTGGCGCCCAACGTCGCCTATATTGGAGGCTGTCAGCCAATCAGGCGAGTGCGCGGGCACTATTGGCTATTTGCAAGCAAAAGAATTATTGAAATCAGCTTCAGCATTTTCGAGGAAATGGATTTCCCCATATGTAATGTCTCGTTACCTCCTCTCAGGGAACTACGGTTACGTGAGTAACCAGAGACGTTGACCCCGCCCCCAGCGCCTGACGTAATCGGTTCTTACTTCTAGCCCTGTTCTAGCCCAGCAATGTTTTGGTGCTACTTAAGAACCACTTTTCCTGGCTCTGAGCTGGGGCTTTGGGTGTGGAAACACAAAGAACCGATTTGAAACTAGACACTGGCTCCGATCTAGCTCTAGCTCTGCTTTGGTGGAAAAGGGGTACAAGTAAACTTACATACTTTGAATAAATCAGTCACAATGGTAAACAGAATATTATCAGTGAATAATAGGCTAACTTACATTTTAGTTTGTTTCTTATAATGATTCGCATGACTTGGGAAAACATGGAACATAGTGCACGACTGCACGAATCATTTGGACTATGAAGCGTGAACGCTTTGGCAGGTGTGATTGGCAAAACACCTCAAGTATGAGTCGGAAATCTAACGCTCCTTAGCATTATTCATACTTCTTCCAATGCTTCTAAACGTAAACAGTTAAATGCCGTCTGTATTGTATCATGTTACTGTATCATTTCAACAAGCCAGCGTCGGATTCTGAAAATGCGGATAATCAGGCAGATAGACCGGAAACAATTTTGCAAGCACGACTTGAGCAGAACGATTCACCGTGGTAGGCTAAGTGTTTTATTTTGCAACTCTCTTACCTTTCAGATACGATGTTGACGGTTTAATTTGTCTTCTTCACTGTAACAACTTTAAGTCCTGAGATGACAAAATAAAATACAGTTTAAAAAAATAGTTATGTGTATATTTCTAATTTATTTAGGTGTTAGGGGAGAGCAGGGACGAAAGTAAAATTTTTCAGAAAAACGTAATTTTAAAAGATAATATTTTAGACAGATATATATTTGTGCTGTGGTCAATAACTCACGTGTGGTCTATCAATAGCAGGTGGTATTTTGTACAAATGTAAAATGACTACAGTATATTTTCACTTTGAACATAAGCTGCACATTGTTACTTTTGACCCCATCAGGTGGGACGAAAGTAACACACAGGTGGGTCAAAAGTAACAACAATACAAGCTATATTTTTTTGTGTTACTCTTGTTTTTTTAAAACATTCCTGACTATGACCATGTTAATATGTAACTGCAAACATATTTTGTCCTTTATCTTTGCAAAAAAAAAAATTAAATTACATTTTCATTTTAAATGTTAAAGTTCATCAAATGTTTCAAATGTAACCTGACAGTACAAACTTGAATTGTTTAGAATATTGTTTTTATTTGCAATGTAAATATATTTGATTTGATTTATGAACAAAATGAAAATTAAATTAAATTAAATTAGCATAACATGCATTATATATACTGTATAATAGCGGGACAAAAGTAAGAAGTGTTACTTTCGTCCCGACAGGAAGTCCTGACATTTAAACACGATTTACTTTTATACTGAAAAACTCTGAAAAGACGAACCTTCAGGGTGTGTAACAGCACTAAATAACCTGTAGATTGATCATTACTGTGACACATGAAACAAGAAACACAACTTGTAATTAGAAAAAAAAACTGCATTTCGGACCTAACCGCGGAAAACGATGACGGAATCACGTGATATTTGGCAGATCCGTCAAGGGTTGTGTGCTGAACGTGCTGTCATTGCTTGGAATGCAAATGTAGTCAAGGGCTCTGAGAAAATCGCTTTGTTACTTTCGTCCCGTGTTACTTTCACCCCGGTTCTCCCCTACTCTCTAAGGTTCAGATGCTATCCTCTGTGGCCTGTTGCACAAAGCTGGTTTCGGTTGCTTCCCAGGTAAGTTTGAGATTAGTTTGAGCAAACTCTGGTTTTTCGGGCTCAAAAAGGTGGATTTGTTTTTAGCAGTGTTCAGCACCATTGTAATTTACACTACACGGCTAACCTGCTCTGGAGTAGTGGTCCGTTCTTCGTACCTCGCTTAATTTCTGAGATTTGACAGATCCCAGATCTTTTAATCGTGATAACTGATCTCTGGCTAATTTGGTTCTTCAAACGAATTTGCGGATTGGATTCAAATATCTAGATTAATGGTGCCTTCACGTGCTATCGGAAATTTGATAATTCCCACTTCTGAAATCGAGATTACGAGCTCATCCCATTAAAATTTCGAAAGTGGAGTGCGTTCATGTGCAATTTTTACCTAGGAAACTCGTATTTACAATAATTCCGAGAGCACGTGAAGGCAGCATTAGTTATCTAAGATTACTGCGCGTCCTTGTGTTCACTGAAGAGGGCAGATGCATCAATACTCGAAACCACGATCAGTAATGCAGCGATTGGCTGGCGTCAAGCAACGTAATGACATCATGCCTAATTTAAAAAGCCACCTGGCAAAAAACTTGGCAAATTACACAAAAAAACCTACAAAAAGACCTTTATAAGGAAACAGCCAAATGACTAAACCAACATAAAAGTTATAATAGAAAAATGATAAATGTTTTTTTATTTATATTAGTACATTTTTTTTATTTATATTCACGATTGTATAGTATTTGTACACCCTTTACATTTTTATTTCAATGTTGTAATTAGCAATTCATGTAATTTTTAAGTCAATTTGAAGCAGATTTGTTACGTGACAGCATTAATTAAAGTTTCTTAAGGGTCAAGATCAAGTTATCTGCATCTCTGCCGCATCAAGCCACTCCCATAATATCCGTCACCACTGAAATTAATGCACGGCTCAGAGTAACTGTACAGCATGTTTGTAAAACTCCAATAAAATTATAAAGTAATTATTCCACAAATAAATCTCTCAATCAAGTGGCTGTGTCTATGGTATTATACACATTTTACACAACATTATAATATTATTTTCAAATACATTTTTATATTATTATTATTATTATTATTATTTAAAATTAGTATTGCCCCTGGTTTAGTAATGAACTCTTGTAATAAAGTAGCAGTGGCTGGAACAGAATATTAAGTATCATCCTCAAGATGCAATCTAATCCTGTTTACATTAAATAAGCCTGCTCCCGAGCAGGTTTAAGTTTACGGACCTGTTGCTATGACAGCAAGTCCAGGATGACCGTCGAAGAACCAAACAATTCAAGATCATGCCAAATCGTCAACAATCAAATCCAGCTAACTGAGTTAGCGAGGTACGAAGAATGGACCCCAGGTTTTATTCTGGGTTATGCCGAGTTCAGACTGCACGATTTTCAAACTCGCCGGATCACTGTTCTTTTCACACTGCATGACTATCTGGGGGTAGCATTCTGGGTAGTTGCTGCTGTGTTCACACTGACCGATGAATCGGGGACAGGAGGTTTCACACTGCATGACTGTACAAGAGGAAGAATCGCTGACAGCTCTGTCCCGTCCGCAAATTACATTTCACAACAAAACACACGTGAGATGTGACAAGGAAACAACGCGAGATCACATGTGCATCAGACCGGAGTTCTCGATCGAGACTGGAATTGTTATTAAAATTATAGACTGTAGAAACTGATTTGCAGCAAAAAGGGGAAAAATAAAAAAGATTATGTTGGGGAAAATGTTTGGGGAGACACAGGGTGCAATGATTGTGTTCTGCAAAGAGAGTTTGAGGTAAATAAATAATTTTTGCAATATGCTGCTGTTGCGGCTGAACAAGCAAATGTTTGTGCTTTGTTGCTGTTTGATAGAATTGTAAATCTATCTATTAAAATACTGATATTCTGGTCTATAACTCCTCCCCGAACCTCCCGCTGCCCTGTATCTTGCTCTCTCATTGGCTGTAGGTCATCGCCGATGTATTTTTCAGTCAGAACACATTTCACACAGCAGGATTTTGAATTGCAGACAGGTCCAGATATTTAGCATGCCAAATATCTCATGGGCGTCGGCGACTCATCTGCGATTCTCTCTGATTGCGTCTTTGATCATTCACACTGCGTGATTGTCACTCGCATGCACGAGATCCGATTTGCCTATGATTTCGGGCATTTGTCGGCGATTTTGCAAAACCTGTGGGCGAGTCAAAATCGGGGCTAAAATCGTGCAGTGTGAACTCGGCATTAGAGATCCCAAACCGAAAATGGACCAATCAGCTGCAAGTAAAGCAGTTTAGAGTGAAAAAACTTTAGAGATAAAATTACACATCCTTTGGTGCTAATTATTTATTGTATTTAAATTATTTGAATTATAATTACTTTTAATTCATATAATTATTATATTAATTGACAAGTAGCCAAATATATATGATGAAGCGCGTGCTTCTTCGTAAAAAAAGCGAATGTGTGTGTGTGTGTGTGCCGGCGTCCCTTTGTAGCTTCTGGGTATGCCGTCATCTATACTACGTCATGACGCAGCACCTATCAGGATTGGATAAATTTAATTCATGCTTCAGACGCGCTACGCTGAGGGTGTTCCCCAGAGTGTCACCATGACGACGACGAAGTGTCTAATTCCCTTCACGGGGAACAAGGGTTACAGTCGTAACCCGAGACGTTTGTTCAGCTAGCTTCATGCAACAGGCCTTTGTAGTCTGTAAAATGTGCTGTACACAAGCAAACTTTTTGTTGTACTGCTTAGGAAGTGCTATAAATAAATCTTAACCACTGATTCCTAATTTCATCAATTTTGGATGGCCAAACAAAGGGGTTTTGCCCACACATCGTCTCCGCAAATCACTGAAGTTTTATTTTCACTTGTTTTTAATTTTCACTCATTTTATTTCTTTGCATATGCCTTTGGGTGGGCATTATGCCACAGAATAAAAAATAAAAAAGGTAATTGCGACTTTATATAAAATTTACTAAAAAGTCAGAATTGCATGATATAAAGTCGCAATTTCGAAATATAAAGGCAGAATTGCGGTATGAAGTCAGAATTGCAAGATATAAACTCTCAATTCTGAGAAAAGAAATTTACTTTATAACTCACAATTGCGAGAAGAAAAAAAAGTCACAATTATCTTTTAAAATGTTTTATGAAGTGGTGGAAACAAGCTTCCCTAAACACTCGTGCATTGCACACCCTAAAAGGTGTGCATCGAGGGTGCATATCAATCCCAAAGTGGGGGCGCGCGCAAGCACTCTTCTGAAACCTAAAATGACAATCGGGACACCCCACGTGTAGGCGCACGCGGCAGCCATTGTAAGTCCACAAGAGTGTAAGTGCACATGAAATGTGCCATTTGGGACAGGGCCAAGCAGGTCTAGAGCAGTGCTCTATGGAAGCTTATTTCCGCCACAGAATAAGAAATAAAAAGGGTAATTGCGATTTTATATCTCATAATTCTGACTTTTCTCTCTCAGAATTGAGTTTATATATCGCAATTCTGAGTGTATAACACGCAATTGCAAGTTATAAAGTAAGAATTGTGAGGTTTAAACATGCAATTGTAAGAAAATGTCAAAATTTTTGAGCTGACTTCTTTCCTCAGAATTGGACTTTATAACTCACAATTGCAAGTTTAGCCTATATTTCACAATACTGTGAAAAGAATTCCAAATTGCAGAATATAAACTCGCAATTGCGAGAATCAGAATTGCGAGATAATAAACTCACAATTGCGAGAAAAAAAGTAAAAAGTTGCAATTATCTTTTAAATGTTTTAATCCTGTGGCAGATATAAGCTTTATATATTTTTATATATCTTTATATATTTCTTTACTTTAACCTTCATGCTGTTTTGTAGATGAATAATCTCTTTATGTGATTCTCTTCTTTTCTGTCTGTATCTTTTTCCTCCTCTCTCTCTTTCTAATGAGGACTGGGCACACTCCGGGCTCTATAAGTATGCATGCTTTAGCAGAGTTCTGTTCTTCATCTGTCCTCAGTGGCATTGAGGTGCACAGTAGGAACTAACACAATTATCCGCTATGACCTTTCAGCAACTCCCCTGGCATCGTATGCTTATCCTGAGAGACTCCTGCCGGCCCTGAGAGAGTATGTACGTATGTGCATATGTGTGTCTGTGCCTCCAGAAGGACAGCAGAGCTGGCGAGGACACATCGGTCCCGCCCTGTGATTATTTTGTGCTAGTGAGCACACCAGGCAAACCGGGAGTCACTCCAATCAATATGTGGCTTTTCGCATTTTGTAACAGGTGGAACATCCGTGGGGATGACAACCTAACATTATGATATAATGAAACGCTTCACATACTCTCAGAAGTCTTTGGAAGTCTTGATATTATCACTTACAAAAAAGTGGCACTGCGTCTTAAAGAAAAATTATTTAGTTACACTAACAAGCGTTTGGAGAAAAAATTGTAGGGAATGTGTTTACATTATGCAAGTTCATAAAAAAAAAAAAAAGATTCTTAAAATCCCAAGATCGATCTTTAAAGTAATAGTTCACCCAAAAAGATAAATTATCTCATAATTTACTCACCCTCAAGTTGTTCCAAACCTGTATGATTTTCTTTCTTCTGCTGAACACAAAAGAAGATATTTTAAAGAATATGGGTAACTAAACAGTTGTGGGGCAACATTGACTTTCAACATTGACTTTCATGGAAGTCAATGGTGCCCCACAACTCTTCCTTTGTGTTAAGGAGAAGAAAGAAACTCAGGTTTGGAACAACTTGAGGGTAAGTAAATGATGACCGAATTTTCATTGTTGGGTGAACTATTCCTTTAAATCTGGCTATTTTCAGATGTCATTATGTTTTGTAGACTAACTAGTTTGGGCCCTGTGTGTTTTAAAAAAAAAAAAAATTATGAATGATTTTGATTTGAACCAAATTAGAAGGTTTCTTTTGTATCAGTGTTTTTCTTCACCACTTTTCAAAAAATACTAAATCTTCAGCACCAACACAAATTAAATATTTTTTCACAACATATAGAGTTATGAATGTCGGTTTGCAGTATGTATTGAATGCGATGTAATAAAAAAAAAACTGCAGAAAAAAAAGAGGAAATGATGGCAAGAAATATCTTTAAAGGTCCCATGGCATGGCATTTTTCTATTATTTTATAATGTTTCCTGAGATGTACTTATATTGTTAGTATGATTTTTACATCATAAAATGTCATAATTTAGAAATAAAAGGCATTTTTTCTATACTGATGTTTGCCCTCTGGCTGAATGCTCTATTTCAAGGGGCGTGTCTGCTGCGAGACTTCAGTAAAAACGCCCACTGTTGTGATTGGCTGACATCTTTGCATTTGAATGAGTATCAGATCTTGTAACGGAGGGGGCGTGGTTTAACGAGGTCTACCAGGCATGAGCAGAGCCTGCTGCCAGAGAGACGGATGGACCTGAGTTCACTTCTCATCAGTTCTCTCAGCACGTCTCAGTTCAGTGAACTGTTTAAGTTACTAGCATATACTACAGGTTATTTGTTTATTTCTAGTCGGAGGGGCTGTCACTCATGTCAGAAAGTTAGTAACTCTAGTAAATTATGGATCAGCGCTGACTGGAGACATGAACCGTTTAGAACGATTCAGTCCGATTTGGTCAACTGGTTCGGTTCACTAAAAAGAACCGGTTCAAAAGAATGATTCGTTCGCGAACCGGACATCACGGACCAGAGACAGAGCGATTGCTAACAAAGTTATTTATAGTAACTACTGATTTGTGAGAGCTCTGTCTGTCAGCGCGAGTTTATTTTGTTTGTATCTGAGAGTTCTGAATAAACAGACACGCCGAGTCCGTCTTCATCATTATTCTACCAACTTTGTATCACGTGTAATGTACCATTACAGCGAGATGAACGAGTTAGCAAGTGTTGATTATAGCATTATTTTTAGATATTTTCCTATCATATGAAAAGCGTCGGTGTCAAATCAGAATCAAATCATCTGTAGGCTGTATGATTTTATTTGAACAAAATACACAAAAAAAACTTTTCACACATACGTACTGCTTTTTTCTGCAAAGTTATAGTACTTTGCATAATTAGTTTATGATTAAAATGGATAATTAACTGTAACTGCTCTATTTAAATATAAATATCAACTTACTGAAATAGAAGGAATTATTAATGATATGCATTAGAAATGTAATTTTATTGTATGCCACTATTATAGGCATTAGACCTGTGAGCCCCCACACTGGAGAAAATTCAGGACATTATCCGTTAAGTTTACTGCAATGAGAATTCAAAATATGGGTGAAACACTTATGAATAATCAATACGGAAAATTCCTTTATATAAGAACACAGTACGTTGTGCCTTATTTTTACAGACTTTTCTTAAAGTGCACTCCAACCGCCATCATCCCAGATGCCTTTAGACTCCAGCAGCAGTTATAAACACTGTGTGCCATTAAATAGAAAATAAAATCAGGCAATGCAATTTCTATGTAAATGCACAACAGAGCCATGCAAGTGACTAGAATAGAAAACACTGTGGACATTATTACACTGACAGAGAGCAGCCACAAATCAAGTTGGAATAAGAAAATCTACACGACTACAGCCTACTTGGCATCTCTCTGACCCCCTGAGCAAAGCTGTGATTTAGAAAGGATATTTGCCATTTACCCCTTACAAGAGTGACCTTTTTCCTTTTCGACTTAAAGAAACACACACACATATACACACACACACACACACACACACATATACCTGTACAAAACAGAGTACCGCCTGCCCTGCATCCCTATCCCACTGGCAATTTTGTCAGGCTGCTTTAGCAAACGGTGGACAGCCTATAAAAGTGTAATTGATGGTTGCATGTGAATGGACAAGCCCACCCCCCACCCCACCCCCACACTTTTTTTTAAGAGTAGCTGAGGAAAATGAAAGCGCACACAAGGGCCTGGCTCATTTTATGGAACAAGGGAATTCGTTCTTGGTTCGTCTCTTTCAAGGTAGAGAACATGGTCTCCATGGGAACCAGAGGGTCTGAACTTTCATGTTCTGTCCAGTAGACCCTTCTGCCCTAATGAACATGTGCTGTCACGCTGGAATTCTCACAAAACACTGCAATATGATCAAACACAAAGGAAGACAATGGGAAAAATGTAATCTCTCTTCCATCAAGGTCTGGATGGCTGCCATATAGATAATAAACAGCTCCCCATAAAATAGGAAAGACCACAGGGCAGAATTACATCCCTTGATGTTGTAAAAAGGAGTCTGATGTGTAATTTAATGGCATTGGCTGTTGAATGGTCCAAGTGGACAGAGAGAAAGGTTATTCATTGTGCTTTGATGTCCTTCATAGAATGGAGTATGTGTTTACCTTTGTGGAGTTTTCTCATTGACTTCATCTAGGAAGTTGAATCCCACCATCGCTTCCATACATGCTGTCTGAGATAGGCTGTAATTGTATTACTCTAGTAATGGTAATGTAGGGTTTGCATGACAACCGTTGAAAAATGTAAATATGTAATGGGCTTGCAGTTCAATCTGTCAATTGTACCTCGAGGCAAAACAAGGGCGCATCCTGAAACATGTCCTTCAATTTAAATGGTCCGTATCTAGTCTGAATTCCATCCAATCTCTCTCTCTCTCTCTATAATGTGTGTGTGTGTGTGTGTGTGTGTGTGTGTGTGTGTGTGTGTGTGTGTGTGTGTGTGTGTGTGTGTGTGTGTGTGTGTGTGTGTGTGTGTGTGTGTGTGTGTGTGTGTGTGTGTGTGTGTGTGTGTGTGTGTGTGTGTGTGTGTGTGTGTGTGTGTGTGTGTGTGTGTGTGTGTGTGTGTGTGTGTGTGTGTGTATAAAAGTCTTGTAAGATTTTTAGCATGGTAATGGAATGACAATGTTAATGTATGTGTTTGTGAAACTACTACCTTGAACCTTGAAATACATCTGCTACGCTGCTGCCAATACACACACCTATACGATGCTGTGAGCATGCAAGACATACTGCTTCAGCAAAAATAGCATAAATAAAATGACTCCTTGCAGATCTATACAGGTGGAGCTGGGGAAGGTGGTGACTTTCAGAGGAACTCTGAAAGCGCACTGCAATCTGCTATGGTGAACGCTAACCAGCGGTTTAAATGTTGAACAGCAAGCTCATTGGCTGCAGATGCAACATGAACAAATAAGCTTGTGCCATGTAGTTACCGATGTAAATATCATCAGTTGTGTTAAGGCCTGTGCCACAGTGACAGTAGAGAGATACTACTTTTACTTTGGTTTACACAAAACATTAAGCGGCACAACCATTTTGTGCATTGATAAAATTAAGAAATGCTTCTTAAGCACCAAATCAGCATTTTAGAATGATTTCTGATGGATCATGTGACTCTGAAGACTAGTGTAATGACCATCACAGAAATTGAAAACATTTTAAAACATATTAAAACAGTTTAAATGATAATAATATACCACAATATTGGTTCCCCTTACAGTGAAGTCACCATTTTGTGCAGCCATGTTTCTACAGTAGCCCTAAAAGGACAAACTTCTCTACAGAGTGATAGTCACTCTTTACTCTCTCCGACAACAACATTTTTGTCCTGTGTGGGCCCCCGTAGCTTCTCTATGCACTCCGAAAGGGAGGGTTAAGCAGAGGGTGATGCAATTCACAACCTCACCACTAGAAATCACTAAAAACCTTCCTTCCGCTGTAAAAAATAATAGTCCTTGACCGTGAACAGCAACAGAAGTTACATTATTACGCCATTAGTTGGTGGCAAAGACTGTCTTTATGAGTGAGTCAGTCAGTAGCGAAGACTTTTATATTGAAAGGACTGAAACTTGTAAAGACTAGCGCTGTCAGTGTCAGGGCACGGGAAAACCCCTTAAGGACAAGATATCACAGCGGACATTAAACAGATTTCAGTTAGTGTTTTACAATATATACTGTACGTAATATTATCTATATTATTTGTGGACTCCTTTTAATTAGATTCTTTGTCAGTGAATCTTAATACTTTTCTGAGAGCTGAGAATAGTTGTAGATAGAGATCACAGGTCAGAGAAGGGTCTGTCCATGTAGCCTCCATGCTGACCTTTGCATAACCAGCCCAGAGAGCAGATCAATGAATGAGCGCTGCCGCTATAATGAGATCAAGCAGGAACCAATGTGCTGGGGAAAAGGTGTCTGAAATAAATAAGGGCTGTGAAATGGGAGGAGAGGGAAAGATGAAGGTGAGTATTGAGTGCATGGTTTTAATCAACACACCCAGGGTCCATCAGCACTGACACGTTTCACACGCTTTGTGGGATATGGGCACAACGCCACACACACATAGATTATCAGCACCATAGGAAGCTAGTGAGTCTGAAGGGCACACGACTCAAAGGTCAGAATAATATTATTCATTTTTTCCCCCAAATGATGA
>NC_137112.1:33930217-34185217 GCF_949357685.1 Gobio gobio
ATGTGGCCACATATTCTTGACACAAGGGAATTATTTAATAATCAATCATTTAAAAACCTACGTTAGTCCAATAGCATTTGATTATTTTGTAAATGTGTCCACTTCGGTTTCTGTTCTTATGGCACAGTCTGAATGTAAAAAATGTCTTACCCAGTTGAAAAGACCTTGAATTAGTGTTTTGGAGGCTCCTGCAAGGCTTCTTAACTAGCTGAACCAGCAACATCATTGGTTTACCAATTTCTCCAGAAAGACGGCTGGTTGATCAGCATTTTTTTTTATTGTGAACAGCAGGTTGCAGACGTTGCAGTGCTCCCCAGTCGATCCTGATTTTTTTTCCTTTTGAAGAGCACCAAGAGAAAGATGATGCAAGCGTTTGATATCAGATAATATTATAGCGTGTTTATAGTTTTTAATGAATAGATTGCAGCGTTTAGATGACCTCCTACAGCTATTGTTGACTTAGTCTGGAATCATGATGACCCATCACTTTTTGTCCCACCGAATTAGTAGTCTTTTTTTCAGGCTCATTCCTATTCTGCCCCTCTTTCCAGACTCTCCCACACTCTCTAGACCTACATGCAGAGTGTAAATGCGTGTATGTGTGTGTCTGAAAGATTGAGAGTGTGTTTCACAGAGCGAACATGAGGGACTTTAAATGTTTAAATGTTACATTTCAGACTCTCCCACTCTCTGGCCTTGATCACTCGCATCCCTGAGAGCTGAAAACATTCGGACACGTTCCAATGCAACCAAATTTAAAGGCCAAATTTATTTGTCCAATCAGTATGCCTCACTGCACTACATTTTTCACCCCATATTGATGTATTTGCTATTGAAACATGGAGTTTGGATGGGACATATTTAATTAATAATAGCTGGTTGGTTTTAGTTATATCACTCACTGCCATGAATCATGATTTGCTTATTGATAGTCGGTTGAAGGTTGTATTAGAGGGCGGGACATCCTCTAGAGAGCATTTGATTGGACAAAATCTTTGTAGTGCAGGATGAGTCATCAATATTTTTGGTTATTTTCCAGTAAAAAAGACTAAACATTTTGCATATATCTGCATACATCTAAATTTTGCCAGCGTTTGAAGCCATGATGAAACCGCTGTAGTGACTAATCTTTTCTTCTGTATTGTGACGTGGAGGGAAATGGATTATTGGAAGAGAAACCAATGTAGGGCATGGACTTGATTTTTAACTGTATGCCAACTCCAGCATATAAGATGACCCCAAAGCTAGAAAGGTATTAGCAAATAATTGCCAGTCACAATTATGTGACTCTTATTCAAGAGCTTCAGTATAGAAGCTAATTTTTCTTACCTCAGGACTCCTGTGTCCCTCTGCTGTGACTCATTCTATTATTTATGGAAGGAAGCTGTGATGTGCAGAATTCTCTCTCTCACACACACGCACACACGTAAAGACCAGCCTTGTGATGTCAGTATATACATCACTGAATATGAAACTCGATCCAGGACCTTAGTCCTCCCTCAACACAAGGCCCAGGACAACATTTCCAGTCTTCCCTCTTGATGACAGGCCTATCTACTTCTGCTGATATATAGATTGAATAAAACATTAACACAATTATAATCATATGTTAGCAGATAATTGATCTGAAACTTTCTGTCCTATCATTAATCTCTTTATTAGTTCTTCTCCTGTTGAGGAATCTCTGCTCTCTCAGGCATATGACGATTCCATCTTGGTTTAGACCCGTTGGGTTTGAAGGATCATATGGTTAGGGACATCACAGTCTGGTCCTCATTGCAGCTTTCTCTGGATAGACTGACATGTAAACCGATCAATTGGTTTACATTTTTAGGGGTGTGGTTACATGAAATAGACTCTTTGAGATAATAGACGGACTCACTGTAGAAATAGCAGAAAAGGTTGACTTGCTAGTTGCCTCAACAACCAAAAAAATGAATCTCAGGAGTTGCATAAAGCAGCCAATTAGATTAGAAAGAAAAAATGTCTGAAATCCCCTGTTACACTTTTGTGTGCAATATGAATCAGACAGTTCAAAGAATGTTTAGACTCAGAGCTTTATTCTGTTTGAAAAGCACTCTCTCTCATGAGGGCTGCAGTGCGTTACAGTTCTGCAAAGTCATACTCTCAGGATGATGGTTTTGTTCCGCAGCCGCTCCCAGTTATGACTCGGAAGCATCCGGCCAGCAGCCACATTGATAGCTTTAATTTTAGGAAGCTTTTCTGTTTAGATGTCATCAATACGATTTTTTTTAATGTTTTCGAAAGAAATGCTCACCAAGCCTGCATTTATTCAATCAAAAATGCAGTAAAACAGTAATATTAGGAACTATTTTTACAATTTAAAATAACTGTTTTCTGTATATATTTTTAAATGTAATTTATGAAAGACATGATCTTTCAGAAAATCCTTATAATATGCTGATATGGTGCTCAAGTAACATACCTTGTTTTTCTTTCTCTTCCTCTACATATACGTTGTTCTTCATGTTAAAAGGCATTTGTGTTGCTTAATTTTTTCTTTGAATAGAAAGTTCATCAAATATTATCCAGTTGAAATAGAAATTTTACTTTTGTAACATTATAAATGTGTCTTAACTGTCTCTTTTGATTAATTTAATGCCTGCTTGATGAATAAAATTATTAATTTATTTTATTTTTTTAAATCAAACGATTTGAACAGCAGGGTTCTTTGTGTATGGTATGTTTGCCCTCGTATCTAGGATAAGTAACTACGATTACTGCACTAATTGGGCTCTTGGAAGGATGCATTATAGATTTTGGATTTCTTCCTAAACAGATTTGGATGATGATAACTGGAGTGAAGAAAGACCTTTATGTATAGCTATTTATATTAGAGCATTAGATCTCTGGATTTAGATCACTTGGATAAATCCAATGAATATGAATCACTAGGGTTGGGTATCGTTTTAATTTGAACAATTCCGATTCTGCTTATCGATTCCTAATTTAGATTCCAATAGGGTAAAAAACACATTTATTATTAGGCTATTATTGCAAAACATTTCATTGTACAGTAGCTGAATAATATGAACAAAAATCAACAAGCTAGCAACTTTTGCCAATGGTTTAAAAATACCATAGCAAAAAAAAAGCATTATTAAAGACAAGTAACACTCAGTAATGACAAATTAGCAATTGCACAAATAAATACAATTGACCAAATAATAAACATTTTCAGGTAGGTACAGAAACTGTAAGCAAATGTAAAATAACACAGCACTTATAGATAAAATATAGGCTATACATTACAAATATAGTTAAGTTATTCTGTCTAGAGCAGCAAGTGAATTTTCTCGTCTTTTTGTTGTTCGATTCAAGTTATCATAGAGACAGCATCAAGAAAATCTGCCGTTAACGACATAACCAACTTTTTTTTTTTTTATTGTGTGTATTTGTGCATTCGCGTGCTGTGCAAAAAGGAAGAGAACTCAGTTCGTTCACCAGAGGACCCGTTCTGTGCGCACGTAGGCCTACGTGTGTGTGCAGCGGTTAAAAATCATAATAAAATGCGCACACAGTAACCGATAAGCGGAATCAAAATGCGCGTATCTTTTCGAAATCACTGGTTCTGGGCAATTTGGAACCGGTTCTCGATACCCACCCCTTTGAATCACTGGATAAATTAATATGATAATTTTACTAATCTTAAATTAATTGAATGCCCAGGGATTCTTTATTTCAACCATAAGTCCAAATCAGTGTATAATGCAACAGTACTGATGTGTGGTGGAACGTGCAGTGTTCTGTGCAGCTGCTTGGCCTTCCCTCTAGATCTTTCTATTGATCCTGCAGCCATCTGTCTGAGCCTCTCATGGGACATATCACTTACCACACAAATACATGCTTCCTGAAAGCAGCAGCACCAAACACTTAGTAGAATAGCACATCCTCAAGCATTTCCTGGCAGCTTGAAGAAGTTTTTGAGGAGAGGATTTTATTGCCTGTATTTGACTTCTTGTTGTTTGTTCCAGGAGCATGACATTGAGACGCCCCACGGTGTGCTCCATGTGACCATGAGAGGCAGCCCTAAAGGCAACCGCCCTGTCATTCTCACCTACCATGACATCGGCCTCAACCGTATGTGAAAAATGTTTTTTTAAATAACAGACAAATTGTATATTTGTCTGAATTCTGAGTATGATGATGGTGTTTGGTCGGTTTTCAGACAAGTCCTGCTTCAACACCCTGTTTAACTTTGAGGACATGATGGAGATCACTCAGCACTTTGCCGTCGTGCACGTGGACGCCCCCGGCCAGCAGGAGGCAGCACCCCCCTTTCCCACAGGGTGAGTGGCACATTCCCACAGCCAATGAGGCAACACTTCCATTAAACACATTGTCAAAATGTTGCGACTACACAGCCCTGCATCTTGAAAAACTATTTCTGCTGATTTGCAAGAAAGTGACTAATTTTATGTAATTTGATGTTGTCTTTTTTCATATTTTCTCTCTCTCTCTCTCTCTCTCTCTCTCTCTCTCTCTCTCTCTCTCTCTCTCTCTCTCTCTCTCTCTCTCTCATATATACTGTGTATGTATGTGTGTAATGACAAAAATAAATATTCAGAATGCATGTTAACTTACAATCTTCAAAGGAGTGAAAAAATATACTCAAATACAACTATTAATGTCAAATAACTTTACATAAACACAAGAAGTTTACATAAAGAACATTCTTTTCACAAAATATGTTGTTTTCTGTCTCTGTTTGGATGTAGTAAAACACCCATGGATGTAGCATAACCTATTTTTGCATTTTCTTCTGTCACTGGCTATAATTCTAACTTGAAATCATGATTAGGCAAAAAATTATGTCATATATGTTAAAATAAGCAGAGCATTGAACAAAGAGTTCAAACCTGGCAAGCCATCTGTGTGGCAATGTTTCTGGTGATTTAAGGGATAATACATGACGTCTTCACCTTACAAATGGTTGCTGAAAGCAGCAGTGACGTGCAAACATGCACTATTTTTGGACCTCAAAGTTAGTAAGAAACAAGTATTGGATTTCATTCAGCAAATATGATGCAGAGCGGTGTTATTTATTAGCTTTATTCCCTTTGTTAGTATTGATTGATTATATAATTCTCATTTTCTATCTTTATTGCTCTTCAGGTACCAGTACCCTACCATGGATGAGCTGGCAGAGATGTTATCCTCAGTCCTGACTCAGCTGAAGTGAGTAACAAAGTCCAGCTGGTCCCTCAGTAATGAATTACTCTCTAGCACATCAATCAGCGAGGTCCGTCTGTGAACCTGCGGTCTGCAGGACAGAACAGGACATCACTTCATCTGTAGGACTCGGCCTGGCAGAACTGCACACAATGGCAGTTTGTCATGGTTTGAGTGAATTACAATATTTCTCTGTAGGAAGCACTGATGAAAAACTGCAGATGTTGAAAATGACACAGGATGTGTATGTATCTGTTCGCAGGGTGAACAGCGTGATTGCCATTGGTGTGGGAGCAGGTGCATACATCTTAAGCCGCTTTGCTGTGAGTTCTCTGACATTTTTCAGCTTTTCATTTCACTTTCATTTTATTGTCGTAAAACATTGCCTGTCTCGCTCTTTCTTTATAACGGTACTGAATCCCCTAAATTAGCATTCTGTTTGTGTACTGAATTCCCTCCCAAACCCGTCTGCGTAACCATAGCAACGTATTGGTGTCTCAGCTGTAAACAAGGAACATGGATGCCAACCTTTTAACCCGTTATTTGTTTTTACTAAAATAAATAATAGCGACTGGATGCGTATTAATGTGTTGGTTTTGCATAGATCAACAACATTTTGTTTTTTTCTGTCTCGTGTTAAATTTTACTTTCCCTGCAACATTTTGACCGGCCCGTTATAAATATTTTTTGAAAAACACATTTTTGGAAGTATAAAAAAATCTATTTAACCTCCTGTGTGCCACTGTCCACATACAAATACATTATATTTTAGTGAATTTCTCTGACACCATACATGTCACAGTTTTAATTCAGGGCTATTAAGAGTTGGCCATTTTGTTTTGAGGTTTCACCAGGACAACAACAACTCCTTGGTCTTTAAAAATGACTGAAAGATCTAATATTATCATATTTCCATAAGAGTGCTAAATTTTGTAATTATCATTTAAATCTGACTACTTTTCAAATTTGTTAGCATCTCAGGAAAATGTTATGGGGTTTCTAATCAAAATATGACTTTCTGTTACAAAACAGGGCATTGATTTCATACATGTCCTTAATAGAGGACACCAAAATCATGTTTATCAGGCATTGTATGAGACACAACAAGTGAATAGGGAAAGAAATTACCAATCAATATTCCTATAAAATATTAGATATTATAAAAATGTTGCCAATTATTACTCCCGTTATTACACTACTTTTTTCATCACATGTTGCTCCAAGAACACATTAATATGCAAATTAGATGGTGTATAGCTACATTGCATTGAATGGGAACCCATGTATGGCCATTTTACCCACATATTGCATAAAGTAAAATGGTATATCAATTCATTCCCTTATATCTTTCATAACATAGTTGAGAATTATCTTTAAACAAATTTTGGTTACAAAAAAATCATGAAACCTCAAAATATATTGGTGAATGAAAAAAAAAAATCCCATTGTTTTTGCCTATACATGTCATTCCATGTCCTGGTGTTCACTTACGAGGACATAGCATAACATATGAATAAAACATACATTTTCAATTTCCCTTTTGTTTCTTATGCTCTAACCAACGTAATGACATTATTTTAAAAAAAAAAACTATGAATAAAACATACATTTTCAATTTCCCTTTTGTTTATTATGCTCTAAACAACGTAATGACATTATTAAAAAAAAACTATTTGCAATAAATAATTATTTTTGTAAATGTAATATTATTTAATTATATAAAAACATAATATAGTTTTTTTTTTAAATCATGTACTGCTATAAACTTCATAAACACTTTTTCTGGAAAATTAAGCTTTTAATTTTAGATTTGGTAAAAAAAACAAAAAAACATTAGCTTTGTCATTATTATTTCGTTTTTACATTTTTTTTTTTTTTTTTGCTTTTAGTTTTAGGCTTCAACTTGAATTTATTTTGTTTCAGTGTTCTTTTTTTTTTCTTTTTTTTTTTTCGTTTTTAAAGTTTTCACAAAAAAGATTTATAATAGTTTTAATTAATAGAAGCACTGAAATGATGCTGCATATTAAACTGCAGTGTGTGTATATGACCTACATCAAACAGCTATATCTCATATTTTTATATCATCTCCACCTTCCCTTTTAGAACAGAGTCAAAATAGTGCCGCAAAACTGCATTGCCCCGAGGGGCTCTGAATGCAGGACCGTTATTATACTGCGTGCACTGCAGCCTCAAGCATCTGAGGCTATTGATCAAAGTCTAAATATCTGACACACTCACAAGCCTGATATATTCAGCATTTATTTTATGTAAAACAACCCATAATACATCCCTTCCCCTCTCTCTCTTTTCTCATTCACGCATTGCTAAGTGTCCTGTGTAATTTTCCTGTGCTGTGCTCTCTCATCCTCCTTCATATGTGCATAGACTGGCACACTGAAAGATTAATGTCAGTGACAGGAAGATGCTGCTAAAAGCTTCTGCCATGACTACATGCATTTTTAAATCACTCTCCACACGTTTCCCTCATTAAAGACCCTAATTCCCTAAATAAATCCTTTGCTCTGTCTGCAGCTGATTCAGCCATCCCTGGTAGAGGGGCTGGTTTTGATCAATGTGGACCCCTGTGCTGAGGGCTGGATAGACTGGGCTGCTTCCAAGGTGAGTATACAGTTTGAACAAACAGATGGTGATTTATATAGATGAACATGCAGTATTTTATTTTATATATGGATATGCCCGTTCTTGCTGTGAGATGTTGCTCCACTCTTCCACCAAAGCACTTGCAATTTCTTAAACATATCTGGGGACACATATGGCTAAAGCTGTCCTTCCTGTCTCCCTGTAGCACTCTTAGGTGACTTGCATTTACAGACATTGCAGTTTATTGCTCTGTGCACATCTGCAGTCCTCATGCCTCCTCATGTTCACATAGGGGATCAGGGACTTTTGGCATCTTTCTCCTGGTGTTTTCAGAATCAGTAGAAAGGTGTCTTTAGTGTCGGAAGTTATTGGAATTTTGACACTTATTATCTTTCCGCCTGTAAACTGTTACCCCCTGGTTTCACAGGCAAGGCTTAAGCCTAGTCCCAGACTAAAATCCCAGCAACTTGCTCTGACAGATCTTAAAATATGACACTGCCATTTTTTTGCCTCAAGATGCACACCAGTAATGTTGTTGTTTTTTCTTCTAATCCTGGCTTAATCTAAACTCTGTCTGTGAAACCAGGCCTTAAGGACTGTTCTTACTTTCACAGTATAATCCATATCCATATTATTCTGATTTTTTGTTTTTTCTAGCTCACTGGATGGACTAGCAATCTAGTGGACATTGTGATGTCTCATCACTTCAGCACTGTAAGTAAATCCCTCTGGTTTTACAACAATCATTCCCATAATGCTTTGTGAACACCATGAGAGCCAAATGGCTTTAATAAAAATGTTTTTTTTATTTGTTATTTTGATAAATTAGGAGGAGCTTACGGACAACCAAGAACTGATTCAAACGTACCGCCTGCACATTGCCCAGGACATCAACCAGGACAACTTGGCCCTCTTCTGTGGCTCATACAATGCGTAAGTTACTTTTCTTTAAAGAAATCGTCTGCATTGGTCGTTACTTGACAAATCTTCTAAATTAGGTCTTTGTTTTAACAGGCGCCAAGACCTTGGAATCGAGAGGCCAATTGCCGGTCTCAATGAGAACACAGTGAAGACTTTGATGTAAGCTTTTATTTTATTATTTTATTTTGTGCAGTTTTTTATTTTATTTATTTTCAGGTCATTTTATTATTATTTTTATATAATTTGTGTTTTTTATAATTATGTATTTTATTTTATTATTTTTTGTGTAATACTTTTCCCCACTGTCTGTCCCTGTACAGATGTCCTGCTCTTCTGGTGGTTGGAGACACTTCCCCTGCTGTGGAGGCTGTGGTAAGTTTGCGAGTACAAGGTTTTTTGTTTTGTTTTTTTGCTGTACCCTTCACTATTTGAAGTCTATTTAATTATTTTATATTACAGGTTGAATGCAACTCTAGGTTAAATCCAACAAAGACCACTTTGCTGAAGGTAAGACAACAGGGGTATTTTGCACAACCCTAAGTCCAGAATGTAAAGGTCCCATAATGTGGATTTAAAAAAAAAAGTATTATATTTCTTGAGGTGTACTTATATTGTTAGTATGAGTTTTACATCATAAAATGTCATCATTTAGAAATAAAAGGCATTTTTCTATTTGTATATACCCTAATCATTAACAACATGTATTCTTATTTCACTCATTTCTGAGCCTTAAAGGGATAGTTCAACCAAAAATGAAAATTAGCCCATGATTTACTCACCCTCAAGTCATCCTAGATGTATATGACATTCTTCTTTCAGACGTATAAAATCAAAGTTATATTACAAAAGTCCAGGCTAATCCAAGCATTAGAATTGCAGTAATAGTTGCTCTGTTTTTGAAGTCCATAAAAAATGCATCTGATCATCAAATAACGTGCTCCACACGGCTCCGGGGTGTTAATAAAGGCCTTCAGAAGCGAATCGATGTGTTTGTGTAAGAAAAATATCCATATTTAAAACTTTATGAAGTTAACTTTCGGCCGACCGCCTTCCGTGGAAAAGTGTTGAATGTTTAAAGTGAAACTCAAGATGCGTACGTGACGTCATGACGAGCCTACCTGGTCGCATTAATTTTTCAATCGGCAGGGGAACTTTCAACAATTTTTCCATAAATTGAACAGGGAAGGCGGTCGGCCGAAAGTTTACTTTATAAAGTTTTAAATATGGATATTTTTCTTACACTAACACATCTATTCGCTTCAGACGGCCTTTATAAACACCCCAGAGCCGCGTGGAGCATGTTATTTGATGGGCAGATGCATTTTTAATGGACTTCAAAAACAGAGAAACTATTACTGCAATTCTAATGCTTGGATTAGCCTGGATTTTTATAATATAACTCCGATTTTATTTGTCTGAAAGAAGGAAAGAAGTCATATACACCTAGGATGACTTGAGGGTGAGTAAATTATGGGCTAATTTAAATTTTTGGGTGAACTAACCCTTTAATTAAATTATTATATTGATTAATAATACATTGTTTGCTAATCTGTGTGCATGTCTGAGATGCATAACGTGGACAAATCACTTTTTTTAATTGTAATGTAGACGCATGCATTTTCTGTGAAGCTGCTTTGAAACGATATGTATTGTAAAAAGCGCTATACAAATAAATGTGAATTGAATCCTGATTTTAGCCCTCTGGCTTGAACGCTCTGTTTGAAGGGGCGTGTCTGCTGTGAGACCTCAATGTAAATGCCCATTGTTGTGATTGGCTGACATCTTTGCATTTGAAATGCGTATTACATGTGAAACCCCTCTCGAATACTTTTACTACGTTTTTTTACAATTACAGCTGTTGAGATTATCAAATCGTGAAAGTGTTGATTCTAGCATTATTTTGAGATCTTTTCCCATCACATGAAAGGCTGCAGTGATGAGCACTGAGTACACGGACAGTCTGTTGATCACATGAATGCAGTGATCTCGTCATTGCAGCGCTATTTCTCTCACAAAATGCTTTCACCACAACTAACAGCAAGCACGACATCGATATGAATACAGTAAGAGCTTAGTTGTGCAGCAAAACAGCGACATAGACAGGCTAGGGGAACTCATTTATTTTAATGTTAAAAAAAAACTCATAAAGTGAAATTTTCATGTCATGGGACCTTTAACTTTGTGTTTTTTACATTGATATTTGTATCTCTTTATCCCTGTACATAATATTGATTTTATCTCTCTCGCTATGTCAGATGGCTGACTGTGGCGGTCTGCCTCAGGTTGTTCAGGTTAGTATTGAACACCATATTAAACACCTCCTTCCTTGCTGTTATCTTCACCAATGTTCAAGTGTGAATTATGTAATGTGAATGTGTAAGCCTGTTTAAATGACATCTAATCTCCCAACAGCCTGGAAAGTTGGCCGAAGCCTTCAAATACTTTGTACAAGGGATGGGATACAGTGAGTATTTTTATCCGTTTACCTTAACTTTTGACATATTCTAACCTTCAGATGTTTGTTTAATCTGCAAAGAAATCTGGGTCAGCTTTCTCCGTAAACATGCATCTGTTTATCTGCATTTCTCAGACACTGGGCTATGCTGATTATCAATTCAGCACAACACTATGACTAATGGCCGTCTTTTTTAACACAAATCCGGCTCAGGGAGTCTGTCTTTGTTTCTTTTCTCTTTTCTTTTTACCGCACAGAACTCCGCATGACTTCCCACACACCCTGTGTTTTGATTAGTTTTCCTTCCAAACTACAGACGTGCACGAAATCCCAATGGCCTCTGAATGAGCCCTCCTCACATATTGGTTGACAGGTTTCGGCGCACCAGTATAGCGCTCAATGTGCTGCCAGCGCTCTGTGTGAAAAAATGTCACCCTCTCTCTGACCCTGTACCTCCCCCTCCAAAGATACTTGCTGTTTCATTTCGGCTCTGTTGTATAGTCTTTGTTGCAATCAGGCAGGAATTTACATGTCAGGAGTGGGACCAAAGCGGTGGCTTTTCAAGAGCATAATACTTTGTAACATTCATCTGAGGCTTTTAAATTAAGCCATCATAGCTCTAGAGAGTTTTTAAAGGGGTCACACTGCGAGGAATCTAATTGCTAAATCTTATCTGGAGATTAAAGAGAACATACTGTAGACTTCCAAACAGAACCAAAAAGAGCTTCTTATTTTTTTTTTTTTCATAATGACCCCCCCCCCCCCCCCCCAGCAGTTTAGATGCCGAAACGATTTATAATTATTATCTTAGGATATATGAGAGCATTACTGCATCCCAATTCACATACTACACGTCCTAAATAGTATTCGAAATTAGAATTAGTGTCCCAAATCATAGTATGTTGAAATGAGTATTCCAAAGAGACCCAGATAGTCTACTAATAATATTGCCCACAATCCAATGTGTGTTAGATGAGGCTTCTGGTAGAACTACAAACAATAGTTAAAAAACTACAAACATGGCGGATGTGCGAGACAGCAGTTAAACAGGGAGGGGTTTGACTCGTGATTAATAATCTGTATGTAACCTGATGAAAACATTTTTATGCAATGTTATCAACATTATATTTCATCTGCAACAACATTGTGTGAACTTTTATAAAGATAAGTTTGCTCATTAACTTTTAAATGCATCATTATGCAAACACACGAGGAGAGTTCTCCGTATGAAAGACTCATGACTGGCAGATCAACGTGCTACCACATTTCTCGCCATTTCTCTCAATTCAAAAGAAATTGAATTGAATGTGGAGAATTTAATTAAATATGATCGACAGGGCAGTTTAAACGATGAACGGATGCATGTAACTCACGTTAAAGACGCAATTATGACGAAGTAGTATGTCCCAAAGCTTACCTACTCTTCTGCTACACAATCAAAAGTATGTACTTGTTTACTTTTTTAGGGCGTAGCTAGTATAAGTAGGCGAACTAGGATGCAGCACATGTTTTTTGCCGTTTGACGCCCTCTGTAGGCGAGGAGCCATAAATGCAGCATTAGGCTCAGCTCAAGTCACTGCAAAAAAAGGATTTGGGATTTAAGACCCTGCAGAGAGGATGTTAAAGCACATCTGTAAACACCTGCGAGATTTACAGTGGTAACTGGTAGGGTTGAGGTTGTAACTTGCAAGGTTACATTTTAAAACACAGCCATCCCTGACAACAGTCAGTATCTGGCCTCTATTCAGATTAACAGAAATATTGAAAAGATTTCCATGAAATACTTCACATACTTGTTTATTGTTCAGATGTCTTATTGTTCTGTCTATCTGTCTCCCTTCAACGTTTGCAAACAGTTCCTCATGTTTTGCTCAGCCATCTGAGCACTGAATCAGGTACCCGGATGTGATCCAACAGTTATTTTGACTGGTGTATACATGCTTGCATGGTTCACCTCTGTGCTTGTGTTTAGACATATTTGCATGTAGATATTTGACGTGGTATTATTTAGTGGTCGACTGATATTATATCAGCAATATATCTTTTCAGCAAAAGTACTTAAGCATTTTTTGTTTTTGACCCAATTTTCTACTTATTTTCTATTGATTACATTGATACAGTACCAAGTGGACATAGTTATTGGCAGATGTCAAAAATCTAAATAAATAAATAAAATAAAAAAGAGACTTGGCCTGGTCAACATATCGGTCTATCACTACAGTTACTAAAGTGTTTCAGGTTCCAAATGACTTATGTTTTATTGTTTTTATTTTTATAAAACTACTATATACATTTTCTATTATTTTTATGAACTTATATGATTAAACTTATTCTATTTATTTTGATTTTATGTTATTTATTTTTCATCTTCATTATTATTCTGCTATGGTATATGTTGTTTTTTAGTATTAATTGTTATCTATTTATTTTTAATTAAGTTTATAGAAAGATACATTTTTTTAATGTTACATTTTTTTACTTATATTAATTTTGTTTGTGTTCTTTATTTATCTATTTATTTGTAGCTTATTTTCCACATTTTTCAGAAAGTACATGTTGTCTTTTTTAGTTTTGCTTCTAAGTGTCTTTGCGCTGTGTTTTGTAGGTCGACATTTCCTTTGCTTCTGTGTGCACATTTATACCGTGTAGGCAGACGCAAGACGAATTTGTGATTATCTATTATTACATTCTCAGTTTGGTTTCCTCTTGCATGATGCTTGTTCTTTCTGTTTACTTGCAATTACCCCCGATTCTACTGAAGACAGAAATAATGACATCCTCATATCTCTCTCCCATCTCACAGTACCAGCGGCTGGTATGACCCGTCTGTCCCGATCCCGATCCTCCTCTTCCAGCATCACATCCATAGATGGCTCACGCAACCGCAACCTGAACAGCTCTCTGGACGGGTCCAACTCTGGAGGCCTGGACAACCAGGCCAGGCCACAAACCATGGAGGTCTCCTGCTAAAGAATCAGCTGTCCTTTCACTTCTCACCTCCTGTTATATTTGTCCTAGATACCTACATGTTTCTAACGCCTTTAATAGTGAGGCACGGGAGGCTCGAATGAAATGTATTATATACTGAAGGTATGCATAATGAATATATACAGATGTTACTATATGCTAGGCACATTTTCAGACAGTCATAAAAGCAGATCAAATTAAAGACTAATATATATTTACACATGAAAGGGTCTTCCATCAGGCTTTTTTTTTCCATCTTTCATCTCGGTTCGTGTTGCATTGAATTAATTCCACCTCTTTTTTTTGAGACACTCTGACGTAAAGGAAAACACTTGCATTAAAAAAATTGTTTTTATGTTTGATGGTGTGACCTGTGACCTTTCCTGTGCTCTTATCTTGCTACAGTGTGCGGTTTAATTTGTTGTCCTGTTTAAATGTCTTACAAATGTGTTCTGTTGTTGAATCCACTTTCCTGTTCATCCTATGAATGTAATGAATGTTCAGTAACTGACTTTTGTTGTATTTATATTAAAAACTCTAATGGGTTATACTAAAAACCATCAGCTATTAAAAGACAAACGCTTGTAATGACTCAAAATATCATTTTTTTTATGTTTTTTTTAAGAATTGTTTCTTTGTATTTTTTTTAATAGTTACAATAGGCCATCACCCTTTTAAATATTCAAAACAAATGTATCACGACTTAGTTTGATATAAAATCATGTTTTTCTTTTGTACATTTATGCCCTAACCATTTTTTAACAATTATTCTATCGAAACATGAATTGATGTACACATGGAATGACAGCTGTATGAAATAGTGTCTGACAAAGTCACTGTCCACTGATTCTCAATTACTAAATAAAGTTAGATCATGGAGAATAAAACTTTGTGCAAATCTTTGTTTCAAAACAATAATTCAAAAGTAATAGCATTTTCAGAATCACTCTCTCAACCTCAAACAACCTGTCGACAGTATAGGACAAGGAAGTTCATCAAGTCGCAAAGTTTCCGACCACAAATGTACTTTTTTTTTGTCCCTCACATCGAGCAACCCGTATCCTCAGGTTGTGGTTACACTATTTTTAACAATCTCTTAACATAATAGGTGCATATCACGGTGCCAAGAAAACGTTAGAAGCTCAAATTTAGGCCTATCACATGCACAAAAAATTGTTTTTATGAATGCTAGCATTTGCTGAACTTTCCCATCTTACAATCTATATGTCTATATCATTAGGCTATATGTGATCTATTGTAACTGAAGGCACCACATCTTGCATACTTAGTCCTTTCACAAATATAATTCTGACTGTTGTATGATTATGGATTTGTAAAGTCTATTGGCACAGGAAATTTGGTTTGTTCACCACAACTCCTACTCAAGAGAACACCGAAGTCAATTCACACGCACAACTGACAACTGAGGAGGAAGGTCACGTCAACACTGCTGTGCACTCATCTAGTGATAGGATTCATATGGTCGATGCTCTTTTATCACATGGCCTTCTAGTAATTTCAGCGTTTTCACCGACGGAGAAAGTAAGTATTTTTATGTAGCTATGGTCTGGTTAAATGTTTATCTGTCTGTCTGTTCTCTTAAAAAAATAAATAAAGGTTCTATTATTGTAATACTATAAAAATAAAAGTTCCAAAAAAGGGAGTTTTCGCAGTGATGCTGTTGAAGAACCATTTTTGATTCCCCAAAGAATTTAGAAAGCAATGCAAAGGTTCTGTGGATGTTAAAGATTCTCCAGGGAACCATCGATGCCAATAAAGAACCTTTATTTTTAAGTCTCTTCTAATTTTTAAATGTTTTTAAGCTGTCCATCCATCCACACTGAAAATTTGTATGATGTTTTTACATTCCTTTAACTCATCAATATAAGTTAAGTAATTTCAACTTCTATTTATGAGTTATTATAAGATTCAACTAAATTTTAAGTCAGTTTAATGTAATTTAAGTTGAAATGACTTTAAAATCCAAGTTGATTGTACTTAAAAATCTATCTCTATCCATCCATCCAATCTATCCGCCCGCCCGTCCGTCCGTCCTTCTGTCTGTTTTTATATCTGATGAATCAAGAATACTGCGCAATTGAACTTTTAAGCACAGTGATGTTTCTTCGGTTGTGTTTCAGGCTGGTTTCTGTCATAAAATCTGAAAATGGTCATAAAATAAACATGGGCTGTCTAACAAGCAGACTCTGGCATAGATCTGCTGTTCACAGACTGGAAGATCCCGTATTGACGCCTGATGGGTGTATGAACGTGAACACCTTTTCTTTGTCGGACACCTGTAACTCAGTTTTTTCTCTGCACTTCATATTTTCAATAATTCATGTTGTGTATAATTATCCCTCAACTGTGACTGTTTTACTTTAGCTTCAGGAAATCCCATGCACATGGCGGTGGCTTTATGCAACTTTCCACCCCACAGGTCTGATGAACATACTATATTTTTAGGAGACATACTGAACATTATATCTGGGTAAGTAAAGATTATTTTTTGACGTAAAGGTGTGTAAGTCTTTGCTCAAATTAATGAAGAACGGGGTTGTTTCTGTTACAGAGATGATGACATGTTGAGGGTTAGTTCTAGATTAACTGGCACAGAGTTTTTCATCCCTCGCACCTACGTTTCCAAAGTGCACAATCGGTCAGTCATGTTCAATTTCTTTTTTTTTATATTACTTATTTAAGAGAAAAAAAATTCAACTTTCTGTCATGGGAGACCTGGGATTGAGTCCGGCCTGCATGGGTCCCCTCTCTAACGGGATCACTGCTGATTGAGTAATTTTGGAAAAAGTGTGATTATTATGTCCATTAATAACTTTACCAAATCCTGTTTTTTTTAATAAAGGTGGCTGTTTGAAGGGATCACCAGGAGAAATGCAGAACAGCTTCTTATGCTGCCTCAAAACTACTCTGGATGTTTTCTAATCCGGGAAAGCCAGTCATGCCCTGGTTAGTCAGTGCTCCAAAAGCAATTTATTGCTTGCCATCTTTTGTATTAGCTAATAAAAGTCTATTTCTTAACCTTAACAAATGCATTGCTGTTGGTTGTAGGTTCCTACTCACTCTCAGTGCGACAAGATACAGGCCATGTGCACAATGTAAAGCACTACAGAATCCATCAGCTCGACAACAACTGGTTCTATATCCACCACAACCGGCCCTTCTCCACTCTCACCCAGCTGGTAGACTATTACTCACGTAAGCTCAATTAACAATTTTTTTTTTATTAAAAATGGCTTGTTTCTCTGAGCTCAGTATTAGTCCTCCCAAAGAATTAAGAATGTCATCTATTTACAGGACCTTTTAATGGCACATACTGTCAGCTGACTGAACCTTGCTTACTTCATGACTCGAACACAACTGTAGCACATATACCCTCACCAAAAGCATTCCAGAGGTCCAGTCTTAACTGGAGAGATGTGTCCAGGTAGGCTTCGCGTTAATTTGGCTCACACTTTCCAGGCTTCAGTTCTGCTTGCTCTGGTTGTTCTGTGTAATGCATAGAAATTACTAATGTTAAATATCATCAGGTCGATGATTCAAAGGCAGTTGAAGGGGACCGATCAGGAGAGTCTGGTTAGTGAAGGACTGCGAGAGACTATGAATGCATATTTTTACCTCGCAGAGGAGTCGAGCTGTGAGGACTGAGTGGCATCCAACAAAGAACAGATATTGATTGACATCGTTTTGGGTGTCTTCAATGTAATTGGACCACAACAATCTGTCCTGTGCAAGAACATTCTCAAGCCTGATTAATGATCATGGTAACACTTTACAATAAGGTCTCATTTGTTAACATTAGTCCGTAAACTAACTACCATTGAGCAATATATTTTTCAGCATCTATTAACCTAATGTTAGTTATTAAAAATGTTTTATGTTCATGTTAGTTCCCAGTGCATTAACTAATGTTGACAGATACAACTGTTGATCTTAAAAATGTAGTAGTAAATGCTGCGATTAACAATAACGGATTAAAAAAATGCATGTATTGTTCATTCTTAGTTCATGTTAACCAAAGTACAACTAATGTTAACAAATGAAACCTTGTCATTTGTTAATTATTTAATTATCATTTTGGTTATTTTATGTTTTTTAAATGAAGATTTGTTATGTTATTGTCATGTTTTGTGTCTGTTGTAGTGAGCAGGATGTATTACTTTTGGAAACTGCTCAAAAGGACCCAACAGAAAGTAAAGCAACCATACAGCATAACTATAAAGTAGCATAGGCCTACTTTAAATATAATTATGCAATTCATTTTTAATTTAATTTAATTAATTTAATTCAATTTTTATGTGTCAGCATTCACGTGGGCAAAATGGGACTATTTTAGAAAATATGAGAACTGACGTGTTTATATATATTGTGATCATGAGACCGAGCAATTGTATACATATAAATATTTTTGTAAAATAACCCAACATATTGACCCAATATGTGTAACACAACGGTTGGGTTAAAAAAAATAACCCAACGTTTTTTACTGTGAATAATGTAGACCTATTATAACTACATAGACCCTTGATATGAAGCAGATACGGTTGCTGCATCTGTATTATGACATTGTCTGCACTTTCATTTATAGTTGACAACTTAACTAAAATACATTGTATTCATTTTATAGTGAAATACGTCAGCAGCTCTTTTTGGTCCCTTCAAACTAAAAAACAAATGTGGTAACAAATAGTCATGCCTTCCATCATGTATACTATTTTGATTTCTTTTTTAAATATTCAATGTAACATTACATTAGGAAATGTGATTTAATGTTGATGTAGAAATGCTGAATGATTGTTAATGCTGCCTTCACGTGCTATCGGAAATTTGGTCATTCCGACTTCTGAAGTCGTGATTACGAGCTCGTTGCATTCAAGTTTCAAAATGTGAGGGCGTTCATGTGCAATTTTTACCTAGGAAACTCGTATTTACGATAATTCCGAGAGCACGTGAAGGCAGCATTAGACGGCAGGTTAGTAGCCATGTTGGTTTTGATTGAATCATTTCCTATGTGACTCATGTATTTGACAGATGTACTATTTGAAAAAAGAAAGAAAGCTGTGTATATATATAAAAAAGTATACAACTATAAATATATCTTTAAATTAAATACCGGTATATATTAAATGTAGGCTACGTTACATGCTACAGTACAATGTATTTAGCATTGTCGTTTGAGCTCATTTTTGCATGGCGCCCTCTACTGGTCTGTTAAACCATCGCCCACACGAGGGCGCTCAACACACACGAGTGAGCGTCGAAGGCTGAGCGATTTTAACTTCCTGTTTGGAGCAGTTCAGGAAGACGAAATAATGGCGACGCTACTGGGGCCCGAGTCCCCTTGGATGGGAGGAAAGAAACGGACTCGAAACAGGAATATTCTCACCAGGATACGACAGAGTCAGGTCACTGGACGAGGCTTCAGCAGAGGGACGCAGGTAACGTTAAACGGGAGAATTTGTGCTACTGACAGTTAAAAGCCGCTGTCAAAGATCCGCGGCTATGAGCTGAACCGTCGATCAACCTGCTTTAAGTTAAGCAACAAAATTAATCGGACGGGTGTGACATTTAAGTTTGAGCTAAATGTAGTTTAAATAATCCCTTAAGACTTGTGAAGTCAAATAGCCAGTGTAGTTTTATAAAAAAGCACGTAACGTTAAACGGAGAATGACAACTAACGTTAGCCGTTAACTAATTAGGTTGTTCTTGGCTTTGACTGTCCGATAGTAATTTGGGTTAAACGAGGCTTTAAATACTGCCCAAATACAATCCAATTAAAGACTCCGACACATGGAGTCGTATTATTATGAATGAGTAATATTATCAATTATAATCACACTGTTCATAACCGATCAGCTGTTTCAAGTAAACACGGTTTGTGTCTCACAACCGAAAGCTGCCTACCAAGACAACATTTGTGATCATTATAGGTGCCTTTGAACGTCATGAAGCCCAAAATATTGTCAGGATAGTCAGCATGCTACATTTTGTCTGCCACAGATGGTCATTTTTATCTAGTGTTCAAATGTGCCATATCATATATTAGTATAGCTGTTCTTACCCATTTTGTTCCATCACCACCTGCCTAAACAGTAAATTGCACTCATTTTGTGTGGAATATTGGATCAGGCAGTGATATTTGCTGGCTCAGACCTGGAGTTTAAAGAGTTTGAATTATGTAAGATGTCCTGTTGAGTTAGACATGACCTGAGGCTGGGCATTTCACTCAATTTAAACCCCAGAGTTGCACATTCACTTCATACACAATGTTTGATACTGATTGACACTGAAGAAGTATAAGAATAATTTGTTTAATTTTTCTATACTGCTGACAGGTTGGTCAATGTTTCTAAATGGCCTAGAAACAGGGTATTATAGAGATGTGGTCTGGTGTGTCCTAAACCGACAAGATTGTTCTGTTGTACTATTATGCCTTTTTTGTATCTAGTATTTGATTGTATTTTGAAGGGGGAAAAAAGGTAGAGGACCTGCTTATGTATAGTTGGTGTTTGGTATAATGCATGGAGTTCATTGTATCAACCTTGAAAGACACTTTATAAGTATTATATGTAATAAAATGCAAAAATGCTACCATCTGGGAATAGGCAACCTATAACAACTACTGGTAGATGGCAGCTTTGTGTCAGCATGTAGAGTACTTTGCAGTCCTATGAACTTAAAAAGCTTTCACAAAATTAAATGCAAAGATTATAGCTTTTATGGCTAAGTGATTTGCATTTGATTGTGTGTGTAAATGGTATTTTGAAGCCTTTAATGCAATTCACATGTAAATTCTTTGTAATAGCATTTCATTATTATCATTAGTTGTCGAACATACAATGGGCTTTTATTACTGGGCTTACAAGGCAGCATACATATATTTTTTTTAAAGGATGCTTTTATTAACCAATTTGAGTAATTATACATAATTAATTGTATCTTATTGTATTGAAAATTAAATATAAATGTTATATATCTTTTAGGATTCTATGATCTATAGAAAGGAAAAAAAGCAGCATTTATATGAATTAGAAATCTTTTGTAACATGGATGTCTACTGTCTTTTGATCAATTTAATGTGTCCTTGCTGTAGTATCTATATCTATTAGTGTCCACAGCAGTGGTCGATATCTTTCTGTTTATTATAAGCTTGCGCTGCAGTTTTGTCGTCTGCTGCATTAAATGCTCGAGCTCTTTAAAGCAGGATGGATTCTGATTGGCTGTCAATGTTTTTATCATTCATCGGCTGGAAAAAAATTGTTGTGAAAGTGATTCCACGATATTGTTCCTCTGTGCTGTTATCATTTCAGTTGGGGTGTTGACTATACTATTCTTTTAAATGTATAACGTTTATAAAAATATATATTTTTATCGTTTTTTTTTCTTCTTTTCTTTTAATTTTCTTGCTTGGTGTGAGCGGGCATTGACACTGTCCTTTTGCTGAATTGCAAGAACTGGTATTTCCTGGAGGAAATGCAAATCTAGTCACTGTTTATTCTTTGTTTCCAGCTCCCGGAAGTTCTTCTTCAGGAGAGAGATAAGAGGGCGAAATGGCACGGGATTCCAGCCTTACTTCAAGAGCTGTACGAGAGCAGCCACCTGAACAGTGACTTCACCCGCTCGCATATTGTCCTGAAGGCGAGATCTCTTATTCTACTCTCTCTTTTGAGTCTGGGATATTTTCTTATGTCTCATAAATAGTTTTATAGCCACTTGATATCCTTATTTCAGAGCAATACTCACTCTGAGTATCTCTTCAGGATGAATTTGTCTCACGTTGTGGTGTTCTGATACAGGAACTGTCATCATTGCTGTCTATGGAAGCCATGTCTTTTGTGACGGAGGACAGGAAGACGGCGCAGGAGTCCACCTTTCCCAACACATACACTTTTGACCTGTTTGGAGGTGTAGATGTGAGTTCTGACACACTCATGTCTTCTCTGAATAATGAGGAATTGATAGCCTAACTTTGATCAATATAAAATGCTAATGAAAATGGATGACAGTGAGGTTATTGATTAGCCTAGTCTGTGGGTTGTGGCACAGAGAAGCTTTGTCACTGCTGTCACTTTACAGAAGCAAAAAAATTGCTCAACACGTTGACATAGGGCTGGGCGATATGGCTGAAAACTGATTCACAATATAAGGGCTTCATATCGGTCGATATCGATAATTCTTGATATGTTTTATGACCTATTTAAAATAAGAGTCCATCTGGGTTTAAACATTTTGCGGGAAAAAATGTGTTTTTAATGAAATACAGTAAATAAAATTAACTTTCATTTATCTGATTAATCAGTTAAATAATGGACTGATCAATTAATTTATCAAATGTTATTTTATTTGCAGACCTAGATGAATTCAGAATGATGATCAATGATTTTTGTCTTTTTAGCTGCTGGTGGAGCTTCTGATGAGACCCACTCTGACAACGCTACAAAAGCCCAAGAGTAAGTTGACTAGTAGATTTTATGGAGATTATTTATAAATAATTATATAATAATAATATATTGCTACAAATATAAATGTATTATTTATATAAAATAATAATAACAGTTTTATTAAAAAATTATTATCTGCACTTAGTCTAGTAACCATTATTATATTATGTCTGTCTGTCATCAAAAAATGTTTCATTTATTTTTTATTACATTTTTAAACTGCTTGTAGTGAATGATGACTTGGTTAAAGACTGCCTTAGTGTGCTGTACAACTGCTGCATATGTGTAAGTATTCGGGCTTCGTTCTCATTTATGAATTGAACACAAGGGTGACTAATATCAACATGATGAGTTCAATAAGTGCACTTGTTTTCCTACAGACGGAAGGGGTCACAAAAAACCTGGCATCGAGGGATGATTTTGTCTTATTTCTCTTCACGGTGATGACAAATAAGAAGACCTTTTTGCAAACAGCTACGTTAATTGAGGATATTCTTGGAGTTAAAAAGGTCAGCTTAATATGCATTGAGAGGATTAAGAATATTTGTCTTATCTGCAAAAACAAACGCCTAACAATTAATAGCGATAGGCATGTGGAATATGTCACCACTAATATCTGATGTTTCATAACAGGAAATGATTCAGTTGGAGTGGATCCCGAACCTCTCAGGACTGGTCCAGAGCTTTGACCAGCAGCAGCTCGCCAACTTCTGTCGTATCCTCTCTGTCACCATATCTGAGCCTGATGTGGGGAACGATGACAAACACACACTCCTGGCTAAAAACGCACAGCAGAAACGCAATACCAGCCCCTCACGTGCCGAGGTCAACCAGGGTAGGTGGACTACTAAAGCAGTGTTTCCACCGCAGGAACTTTCTCCAGGAACTAGGTACTCAGTGTGTTTCGACCGCAGGGACCGGGGTCTAAATGAATTTCTGGCTAAATATTTCCCCCTCAAAACGGCCCTGCGCGCGAGGTAGTACTTTTTCAAAGTTCAGGAACTTTTGCGGGTGGGACATGGGTGCTGAACATGCTGATTGGTTGAGTTCACGCAGCATTTTGATTGGTCGACTCTGCAGCATTTTATTTCAACCCCTATTTTTAAAAGTCTGTTGCGGTGCGTGCAGTAAGAGTTGATTGCTATTCGAATCAACAATAGAGTTTAAAAAATACGACCAAGGTTCAGGCTTTATTAAATTTATTTGCAAAGGACGAAATCCACTGGGAACTGTAAAGTCGACGCGCGCAATCCTACGTACGCAATCCACTGGACTAATCTTCATGGTACTTTAGACCGCGATGGAAACCCAGACAGCAGCAGGTCTGGGGGGAAAATGTTCCTGGGACAAATTGTTCTGGGTAATTTCGGTGGAAACGGGACTTAACTTGACTAATAAGAATGTTATATTGTAAAATGACAGCTCTGTCCATTCAGTATACTCTTAGTTTCCAGTGTATATATAAAGTATTTCTGGCAGGGATAGATTTATGGAGTGAACGTTAATAAGGCACGAATACTAAAAACATAATTTAATATTTTCCAGTAACGCTCCTCAACATCCCTGGCTTCATCGAGCGTCTCTGTAAGTTGGCCACACGGAAGGTGTCCGAGGCAACTGGAACATCAAACTTTCTGCAGGAACTGGAGGAGTGGTACACTTGGCTCGACAACACGCTAGTACTGGATGCGCTCATGCAGATAGCAACCGATGAAGCTGAGCACAGTAGCACAGGTAGAACTGCTGCATGGCTCTGGAAATGAATGTGATACAAAACCAAATGTTTAACGTGTTAATTTCTTATTCAAAATATTCATAACCTTCAGTGTTGCATGATCCGTCAGAAATCATTCTAACATGCTGATTTGGTGCTTAAGAAATATTCCGTATTTTCAGTGCTAAACATTTGTGTGCTTAATATTTTTGTGGAAACCATAAAACCCCTTTTCCAGGATTTTTTTGATTAATAGAAAGTTCAATAGAAGAAAATGTATTTGAAATAAATATTTTGTTACATTATAAATGTCATTACTTCTGATCAATTTAACGTGTGTGACATAAGTTGCACAGGTATATTTGTGGCAATAGCGAACAATACATTGTATGGGTCATAATTATAAGTATACTTACTTTTTTCTCACAGAATCATCTGATGAGAGTACATTGGCCACCATCCCACTGAGGCATCGTTTGCCACAGTCCATGAAAATCGTTCATGAGATCATGTATAAGGTGGAAGTGCTGTACGTGTTGTGCGTCCTGCTCATGGGCCGACAGCGGAACCAGGCAAGAGCTGTTCATGTCTGTAAAGGATCTACATAGAACTAGGGGTGTAAAGATACATCATTATATCAAGATCTAGGGATATAAAAATGTGACTGTGTATTTTTGTTGTAAATGACATTAATTGCGATATTAGTTACATTACTACATTAAAGTACTATATATAATATAATTTAATAATATAATGTATAATTATTCAATGGGGGAATATTTGTGGTTCCTGATATTAATAATAATATTATTTTAATAATAAAAAGTAATAATAATAAAAAAAACTTTATTTTGGCTTAAAATATCATGATAGCATTGTAATTCCCAACCTTGTTAATCATAATCTGCTAGGTTCATAAAATGTTGGCGGAGTTTCGTTTGATTCCTGGACTCAATAACCTTTTCGACAAGCTCATCTGGAGGAAATACACCACCTCGAATCACGTGGTTCATGGACAGAATGAAAACTGTGATTGCAGTCCGGTGAGCTTTGAGTGACTACATTGCAGATTTATCCCATTCGCTCCAATCCAATTCCCATAATTCTCATTGATCATGTTATGCTGTTGTTTATTGTGCAGGAAATCTCATTTAAAATCCAGTTTTTGAGGCTTCTGCAGAGCTTTAGTGACCACCATGAGTAAGTTGCAAGATTGTAAGATTTGAGTGGCTTGTGGATTGACAGAAGAACGTATTCATTCATTTATTCTTTTGTTCTCAGAAATAAGTACTTGCTTCTGAACGCCCAAGAGCTGAATGAGTTGAGTGCCATCTCCCTAAAGGCAAACATCCCTGAGGTGGAGGCACTAGTAAACACCGACAGGTATTGTTCAGATGTCAAAGCTAAATGCTAATACTTTTTTTCTAAAGCAGACAAATATTAGAATCTATCCTATCTGTGGTGTCTTTCAGGAGTTTAGTGTGTGATGGTAAAAAAGGGCTCCTCACGCGGCTCCTCACTGTAATGAAAAGAGAACCGCCAGACTCTTCCTTCAGGTGAGACACTGGGGTCATAATGATTTGGCTAAATGTGTTTTGAAGTGCCAGATGAGTCATGGTGACATATTTTCTATCTAAAGGTTCTGGCAGGCAAGAGCTGTTGAGAGCTTCCTCAGAGGGGCCACATCATATGCAGACCAGATGTTTTTGCTGAAGAGGGGCTTGCTGGAGGTACAGATGTTTATACAGTACATGCCTGTGCCGGTCAAAAAAAAAATCCCCATTGAAATGATTGAGTTGCTCAAATCTTGTCTTTTGATTGTAGCACATCCTCTTCTGCATCATCGACAGCGGCTGCAAGTCCAGAGATGTCCTCCAGAGCTACTTTGACCTGCTCGGTGAGCTTATGAAGTTCAACATTGATGCCTTCAAGAGATTCAACAAATACGTCAACACAGAGGAAAAGGTACCGGCAACAACAAAATGTGGAGAAATAAAAGCTGTTGTTAAACGACCTCTGCTTGACTTTTTTTTTTTTTTTTACTCTTTTTTTCAGTTCCAGGTGTTCCTCACCCAGATCAACAGTTCACTGGTGGACTCCAACATGCTTGTCCGCTGTATTGTCCTCTCTCTTGATCGATTTGAGAGCCAGACAGAGGATGTGAAAGGTAAATTCAGCCATTGGACTCTGGGATTGTTAGCGATATTGCTAAAAATATACACTACCGTTCAAAGGTTTGTGGTCTCAAAAGTTTTTTTTTTTAAGAAATTCAAATACTTTTATTAAGGAAGGACACATTAAATTGATCCGTGATAAAGACATTTATAATGTTACAAAATATTTATATTTCAAATAAATGATGACTTTCTCTTCATCAAAGAATCCTGAAAGAAAATGTATCATGGTGTTAGGCAGCACAACTGTTTTCAACATTGGCAATAAGAAATGTTTCTTGAGCACCAAATCAGCATTCCTTTTCATCATTTTTATGCCATTCGATATATATCTAGGTTATGTATTTGTAAACTTAAAAAAACAGGTAGATCAACAAAGTTTAATGCAAGAAGTAAAAATCTGTTTGCTCCCAAAAGGTATGCTTATAAGGCTAATTTTCACAATTAATACCAAGGAAGATTGTTTTTAAATGTATCAATAATGTATGTGTGCCAAAATAACAGTACATAGCAACAGCAATATTTACCTCCATATTGTTTGTACTAAAACTATAAACCCTATGAATTCCACACAGAATTTTTGAACTGATTCACTTAGTTTTAACTAATTCAGAGAAATACATTAAACTTGTCAACTCTAATACAGTTTTTACAACTGAATCAGACATTAAAACATCTGTCTTCATATTCCCATACTCACTATTCTAATTTTGGCTAATGACAGCCTTTAGGGTATTTAAGTCAAATTAAAAGTGCACTAAAATAATAACAACAGTATTTACATTGTTGCTTACTTTTAAGCTGCCAGTCACTGCAAATATATCATAAGTATTCAATATTTTGCCCTGCCCTAATTGTTAGTGAAAAAGATGTTGATGTCTGAGAAAAATCTGATAGAAAGATGAAAATACTTTTCCAGGCAACTTGAGATTTGATAATCTGAGCTTGTAAATGGCTTTATTAGATGGAAGTCTGTTGAGAGCATTAGACACTCATTTCTGAAAAACATTTAGTCTGATCACTAATGAAAAATTGCAGTGTCTATTTTAGTCTTTGTGTTTGTGCCTCTGCAGTGGTTGAAGTGCTCTCTGAGTGCTGTCTGCTGTCCTACATGGCTCGAGTGGAGAACAGGCTGACCTTCCTTTTTAGGCTGGTTAACATCATCAATGTGCAGACCCTCACACAGGCAAGACCACAGTGAAGGTCTCCTCTCCCTGTTTGTCTCCTTTGAGTTCTCCATGATAATTAATCCTCTGTTTTTCTGGCTTCTCTCCCAGGAGAACGTGAGTTGTCTTAACACCAGCCTGGTGATTCTGATGCTGGCCCGGAGGAGAAGCAAGCTCCCGTTTTACCTGAACGCCCTGCGGGAGAAGGAATACACAGAGAAATATCCCGGCTGCCTCCTCAACAACTTCCACAACTTGCTGCACTTTTGGCAGCACCACTACCTCAACAAGGACAAAGACAGCACCTGCCTGGAGAATGTGAGTGTGTGTGTGTATATATACGGTTTAAGGGTGCACGATATGACAATTAAAACAATATCATGTAATGGTTTAGTGCAATTGTAAAACTGATTTCAGTAAATGCACTATATTGCCAAAAATATTGGGACACCCCTCCAAATCATTGCATTCAGGTGTTCCAATCACTTCCATGGCCATAGGTGTATAAAATCAAGCACGTAGGCATGCAGACTGCTTCTACAAACATTTGTGAAAGAATGGGCAGCTCTCACGAGCTCAGTGAATTCAAGCGTGGTACCGTGATAGGTTGCCACCTGTGCAATAAGTCCATTCGTGAAATTTCCTCACTACTAAGGCCTAGTCCACACGCACACAGGTATTTTTCGCACATAGAGTTTTTCCCTCTGTTTAAAAAAAATTTGCGTTCACATGAAAAAGTAAAACACGCTATGAAGCACTGTCATGAGCATTCCAAACCAACAGGTGGCAATATAACCCTAACCGTAAAGCCATTTTGGCCAACCAGAAGCCTGGAATTTTTTTTATTTCCGTTTCTCCAGGACAACCACACTTTACTTTTTTTAAATATATATCCAAAGTATTTCCATACTAGCCAGGGGTTCATGAAGGCGTTTCCCTTTCAGCTGGGTCTGCATCACTGACATCTGTCTTGTCCGTCTCCATATTTTTGTGATTTTTGCGTGTTTGTTCTCCCACCCTTCAATTCAATGCAGTAGTTGCCGGAGCGCGATTGTTTTCCCCCCTTTGTATTATTTATTTACTATTCAATTACAGTAACGTGAGTAAATGTCCACCTCTGCAATTGGGATCAACAGCAACTCAGCCATGAAGTGGTAGGCCACGTATAACCACAGAGCGGGGTCAGCGCATGCAGAGGCGCACAGTGTGCAGAAGTCACCAACTTCTAGAGAGCTTGCGTAGAGAGCTTCATGTAATGGGTTTCCATGGCCGAGCAGCTCCATCCAAGCCTTACGTCTCCAAGTTGGATGCAGCACGCTGCCACTGGACTCTAGAGCAGAGGAGACGTGTTCTGTGGAGTGACGAATCACGCTTCTCTGTCTGGCAATCTGATGGATGACTCTTGGTTTGGCGGTTGCCAGGAGAACGGTACTTGCCTGACTGCATTGTGCCGAAAGTAGGCTGCAGCAGCCTCACGGCCAACTGACGCATATAAACATAATAAAACAAACAACATAAATGCCCCAGGCCTGGTTCTCTCCCGACTTCCACTGTCATCACTCCTCTGTTTATCCTTCTGGAGCTCTTCTTTGGGACTCGAGACCGGTGTGCTGCACAGGAGTCTCTCATTATCATTCTTTTCACAGGCCTTGCTCCACTCCCATGGCTCTCAGCCCCGCTGCTTCGACACAAACGCAGATGTCAACAAAGCTGTGAGGGATAGACTTAGTCTTTACAATGGCACACACTGTATAAAGGTTGTAGATCATGTAATTTTCAGAACTCAGTCACAACTTTTAAAAACTGGAAACTTTTAAAATTGAGTTTTTATCTACTGAAATGTTTTTCGGAAAGATGTTTCATCAGATGAACAATTGGTATGTTGTTAAAAAGTACAAACCATTAAATTTTTTTTAATTCTATCCCTCACAGCCTCGTTTTCATTCCTTTTAAAAATAATTAAATATGGCTCTACCTAGCCTGACAAGCCAGACCCATTGGCAGGGCTTAATCAGAGGGGCGGGACAAACGGTTGTCTTTCAAATTCCCTCTGCACGCAATAGGATAGCGCTACAACCAACCAGAGAGCAACGTGAAGTGGAGCTAGTTGATGGATTAAACTTTCGCCGTATCCGGTTGGCAAAACTCCGAACACATCTTCCTTTCTTAAGAATGACTTCAGTGCCGTTCTTTGTTCTGTTCTCAAAGAAAAGCTTAACTCAAAGTCTTCCATAGTCGCGGCCAAAGCCGAATCGAAAGTCCGCCGTTTGCCAGCTTCTTTGTTTACGAGTAGCACGCGGTAGCATGCAGAACCTCCACAACTCTGCTGTGACATGCCGTCATTATATTAAGCCCGCCCACCGACTCTATACACGATGTGATTGGCCTGACCAGAGTTTGGTTTTTCCAGCTCGCAGGTTTACAGAGAGTTGCTAGACTACATTCGCGGCAAATTCGATTTACTGCCGCTAGGGTGCGTCTAGATTTCTAGGCTAGTCTCTACCCTGACTATGGTCTATACCATTTGAAAATGAAGAAATATTTGTATTATAATTTTACAGTGAAATTAAATTATTATTTTAACTTTAATTTTAACTTTTTTTTTATTTTAGAGTACAATTGTATTACAATATAGGGTATTTTTTTATTTTATTTTTATAATGATCACAAAATCATGATTATTTTTTAGTCACATTGAATTGATCAAAAACAGTGTGAATGTGGCCTATAAAAACATTTAGTTTGAGTTGGTTCTTGTATACACCTAAAATTATTTCCCAAATCATTCAGCCCTTAAAGGTCCCATGATGTGGATTTTTTTATTTTGTTTCCTGAGGTATACTTAAATTGTTAGTATGATTTGTACAGCATAAAATGTCATAATTTTTCTACCCTGATTTTAGCCCTCTGGCTTGAATGCTCTGTTTGAAGGGGCGTGTCTGCTGTGAGACTTCAATGTAAATGCCCACTGTTGTGATTGGCTGACATCTTTGCATTTGAAATGCGTATTACATGTGGAACCCCTCTCATACTTTTACTACATTTTTTTTTTTTTTACTATTACAGCTGTCGAGATTAACGAATCGTGAAAGTGTTGATTTATAGCATTATTTTTAGATCTTTTCCCATCACATGAACGGCTGCAGTGATGAGCACTGAGTACACAGACAGTCTGTTGATCGCGTGAATGCAGTGATCTCCTCATTGCAGCGCTATTTTTCTCATAAAATGCTTTCACCACAACTAACAACAAACACGACATAGAAATGAATACAGTAAGAGCTTAGTTGTGCAGTATAACAGCGTCATTCATTATAACGGCAGTTTGGGCAAGTGTGCAGATACACTCGCGACGTGTGATTGACAGCTCCGAACATTATAAAGAGAGTGTTCTTTGATCGCCCTCTGTAGTCTAATCACAATTTTAATAACAGATTTCATGCTTCTAAGAGAAACAATGTGAAGATTGTTTGGTCACTGGCTTGATTCACTGATGCATTAACAGTATTAAACGATTTAGAAAGAAAATCTGTGAACTTGAATAATTAGCTACACATCAGAAATCACTGATCACAGATCAGGCATTACTGAACTTGTGGTGGTGCTGATGAATCCATATCGTAAAAGTCTGCAAAGCCTGTGCCGACATTGCAACTGAATTAAATGTAAAAAAAAATAAACTGAATCAATTTTCTCCAAATTCTCTGGGCGGGCAAAGCAGAGAAAGGGGAGGTAACCTTTCCCCATATGACGACATACAGGGAAGATTCCAGATTGGCCCATCTGAGCTTCATTCTCTCAAACGCAGAGCAGGACACCCAGGGCTTGGTTTACACCTATCGCAATGTTTAGCCACTGGGGGACCATAGACAGGCTAGGGGAACTCATATTAATGTTAAAAAACCTCATAAAGTGAAATGTTCATGTCATGGGAGTTTGTAGAAAAAATCCCTCCAATTATTCTGGAATGATTAATTCTTTTAAAATAAAGCTATTCAAGTCATCTGGTTAAACTTCCTGTATTTTTCGATTGGAAATGTATATCGCAGTAAAACAAAATATCACATCTCAGTTTTTTTCCATGCTGTCCTAATTCAGTTTATATTTTACTGCATGGAATCCTTCCTTTAGGATAATATTTAACCATCAATATTCTCTTCCTTTTCAGAGTTCCTGTATTCCCTTCAGTTTCTGGAAGGAGACCGTTTCAGTACTGCTTGGAGAGGACAGGACTTCTCCCTGTGCCATTATCAGCTACATAGATGAGCCTTACATGGAGCTAGACCGGGACGTTTTAGAGGATTGACTCCTGCGGGTGGGCTCAGGGAGGGACTCGCACGTTCCGCTCCGATTCGGTTCAGAGAGCGTTTAGAACAGCCTCCCGGCTCATCCGACTGCATGCTACGGTTCAGTGAGCTGTCCATTCTCTCCTTGGTGCCCATGTTCCACATCTTCATCTCCAGGACCTGGTGCAAAGAAACGTCCCGTGAAGGATCGCCCACCCTGTCATTCATTCAGTGGGAACGCAGTACCTGGACAGCTCAAGCCAGAGCCGAAACTCTGACCTGAAACTGTCTCGTTGTGTTTTGGTGCCATTCATTCGGTGAAATCGCATGGGGCCTTTTATACAGAATTACACGAAGGAGAAAATATTTAGGCTAAATGTCCGGCTTGGATCAGAAAGCTGTGTCCGCGACTGGCGGCGGTCGATGAGCTAGTGATCTAAGAACCGCACAGCCAGCCTATAAGGAGATTTTCTCTGTAATTTAGGATGATAAAAGCAAAAGACAATTGTTGGATTGATGAATGGTGGCTTGGATGTTACTTTGCCACGCTCTCAGAAGATTATTCTAATTTTTAAGAGGTGAATGGCACTCATGCTTAACTGATTGAGGTTTCAATCTTTGTACAGTGTAGATGAATGAGAACTGAAATTGAATTTGGACGTCTTATTTATTTTCTCACATTTCTCTTGTTATTTTGCACCCATGATGAGATTTTCTTTTCATATTCTCCATTTCTTCTCTCCTTTTGTTAGGTTTAATAAGAGATTTTCCTTTCTTGTATTTTAAATTTTTTTTTTGTATAAATTAGTTTTTAATAGTAGGTGTATCATCCCCTTTTGGTTTTTTTGTTTACAATGAAACACTTCATATCTTGTGAGCACGGAAGGTGTTAAACTATGCAGGTTCACTCACACCATGGTCGTAAATATCCAGCTAGCCTTGACCTCCATGCTGCCATCTGTTGTTTGTTCTGTAGCAAACCACTAAATCTCCATCTTCTAACTTAACAGGCCTCAGCCGTTGACAATCTATGTTGCGCCCGAACATGCGGCTCTGGCTTGGTGGAACCTGCGAAGGTGCTGCTTTGTGCTGGATGTGGTAGCTGAGCTAGACTAGAAGCGCTAAACTAGAAACTTCCAATCAACTACCTCGTTTCATTAGTGTTGTTTTCTAACCCACTCCTATAGTTTAAGCATGCTGCGGCTTTTATTCTGTTGCACCTAATTTCACTGTGTATGCAAAAGTTCCTGTTTATAAATGACTAAATGTGTTTTACAAGAATTGTTTTGCTTTTACCTGTGGATGTTCGCAAGTTCTTGTTTTTTTCGCCCCCCTTTATATCGCTTCTTTATACTGTCACGGTGCTTTTGCGTTGGCAGAACACAATTTCATACCATTCATATAAAGAGGTTTGAATGCTAGAGTTTTTGGTGACTTCCTTTGACACCAGGAATGTGTAGGTGTAATAATAGAAGTAGTGTGAATGTGCTTTTTCTGATTTGAATGATTGCTACATCAACACAAAGGATCTGAATGTCTCTTCTTTATCCACATGCCTTGGTTCATGTCAAGCATGGGTTAGGTTTGGTTTTAAATACTGACATTTTCTTGCATAGCTTTGTCTGGATAAATTTAGTCATAAGTGACCATGTCAAACCCAGTAAACTTAATGCTTTAAATAAACCTGAATTCAATATCCTGCCTCTGACAGTTATAGTTTGATGGAGTTTACTTCTGTTACTGTTTCTATGACCGTGATTTATAACCGTTTGAATATAAATTGTTGCCTCGCGGCTTGTTTGTTTTTATTTTAATATAACCGCACAGTTTAAAGACGGTCTTTGAGTTGAATATAGGTATGAAAGGCAAAATAATATGGTTCATATGCAAGTATAAAAAAACATGTTTTTTTAAATTGAATTTTTTTTTTTATATTAACAATTATTGCCATTCAAGTCTCATTCATTTGCATAGAAGTGGTGGAAATGGAAAAAAAAAAAATTGAAAACCTGTACTAAAGTGTACGTGTTTTGGTGGGGACTTCAACCTGAATACTCACTGACTCATTGAGGTACCTATGAGGAAGCTTATTATTCATACAACATGAGGTTTTTTGGGAAAATGTAAAATTGCATAAAGTTTTCTGTGATGGGTAGGTTTAGTGAAAGGGGATAGAATATACAGTTTGTACAGTATAAAAATCATTACGTCTATGGAGAGTCCACACAAAGATGGTGAGACGGAGGTGTGTGTGCGCGCGTGTATGCGCATCCAAATCTATTTCCATTAATTTTGATTTTTACATTTTTCTTTTTCGATTTTAAAGGTGCTGTTAGCAATCTAATTGTAAATTCAGATGAATACTTTTTAATAAATTTTTTTTTTTTTTAATGTTTAAAATCATTTACACTGAGATGAAGACGTAGCTAGCTGTTGTTGTATGTTACATGGAGCTTGTCGCCGCAGCCAATCGAACCGAGCGCTAGTCGCAATCGTGGAATAAATAAATTATTTGCTGACTCTAGAAGCACATTTCTAGTGGTACCATTTTTTACGGTCTATGAGTGGTACCAATAACTGGAAATGTATTGCTTTTGTGTAAAGTTGCATCCACGCGGCTAGGTGTCACTATGCGCCCACGACGACTGCCATATTGACCAGAGCAACAGGAAAGACTGAGTGCACCTGTAAGGTATTCATTGTAAACACATTTGTTTTACATTGTAGTATAGTCACATACACTTTAAATGCTTATACTTTTCTTTGCAAAATTACCTTGAACATCCTGGAAAGGGTTTTTTGATGGGCAGTGTTTTATCTTTATTGTCATGAGTTCTGAAATTGCAGTATACATTGGTACAAATGAGGACAACAAGAAATACACATTTCAATGGTCTATATAATCATAAAGAAACGTTTCTTTATCTTGCTCATAGCTTTTGGCACACAAAACTGTTGCAGCTGTGGGATGTGCTCATGGTATACAAGAGGGGCTTCCTCTTCACTCTGCAAGCTGAAATGGGTATAAACAAAGCTGATTATTCTAAATGTAGACAGTACAGTACATGAAAATAAAATGTAGCCAACAAGTTTAAATGCAATATTTAAGACTTGAGCTACATGCCTTAGGACTAGCCTTGCTACCCGAGTCTCTGGTGCGGGTACGTAGTTTGTTCACTTGAGACTCTGCAATATCGGCTCGTTCCTCAGCGTCATCCAGCTCATGCTGGGTCTTCTTGTACTTGGTCAAGTTGGTATTAGCTTGCTCCTCCTACAATACAATCAGCAGGAACCATCAGTGATGTCGTTTTAAGTATACATTAATGTAGCACATTAAGGTTTATCTGTAGACTCACCGCCTCCTCTGCTTGTCTCTTGTAGGTCTTAACTTTGGCCTGCAGCTTGTCTATGAGTTCCTGGAGGCGAACCATGTTCTTCCTGTCCTCATCAGTCTGTAGAAACAGCAGGTGGTGCCACAGGCTTTATTCTTTCAGAGTGGTGCAACTCAAGCTATTGTACTAAATTGAGATTTGTATCTAAATTGAATTTGTGCATCTGTCTCATGGAGTTTGTACCTGGTAGCTGAGCTCCTTGATCCTTCTCTCATATTTGCGGACTCCCTTCTGGAATTCATTGCTTTTTTTCTGCTCAGATTCCAGTTCATTCTCTAGGTCTCTCACCTTGTGGGAAATTTTTATTTATAATTTTATAAGGTGCAGGATATCATGATTGTTATTCAGGTTTTGAATTATTTTATAGATGTATAAAAGTCATCCTGCATACCTTGATTTCCAGTTTCTGAATTTGCTTCTTGCCTCCTTTTAGAGCGATCTGCTCAGCCTCATCCAGACGCATCTGCAGATCTTTAATGGTCTGCTCCATGTTCTTCTTCATGCGTTCCAGGTGAGCGCTGGTGTCCTGCTCTTTCTTGAGTTCTTCCGCCATCATGGCAGCCTGCACGTTGAAAGCTTCATATCAAATTTCCTGTACAATACACAACACAATATTTACCACAAAATATCCTCTCTATGCAAGCTCCTCACATCAGTGATGGCCTTTTTGGCTTTCTCTTCTGCATTTCGGCACTCCTGCACAGCATCATCCACCTCGCTAGACAACGTGGAGAGATCACTCTCCAACTTTTTCTTTTGATTGAGCACTGATGTGTTCTGTGGAGGCGGAAAGAATTATGGTAAATGCCTAGGTATTATTTGTTGTGACTGCTCGGAAGAGTTGCCTTCTGCAAACCCTGATGGAACATCACCTGGGAATGCAGTAGGTTGACCCTCTCCGTGGTTTCCAGGAGCTCATACTCTGCCAATTTGCGAGCGCGATCGTTCTGCTCCAGCTGGCTTCTCAGTTCTTCCACCTCAGCAGTCAGGAGGTTGTTCCTGCGTTCAGTAACGGCAGCCTGTTCCTTCAGTTCTTCATTTTGGTGAATAGTCTCATCCAGCTCTATCTGAAGGTCCTTTTAATTTATAAGATGGATTTTATGTTAGTTAGGCTTGAGTAGGTGACTATTTGTTTAGATCATTTTGCATATATATCATAATATGAAAATAAACCTGTTTTTATTTCCCACATTAATGATGCAATAATTAAAATATGTTTTCTTTAATAGAAGTAACATTTGTATTTACCTTGATCTGTATCTGCAGGTTACGGACCATTTTTTGGGACTCAGTGGCCAAGCGATTTGCATGGTTCAGCTGAACCTCCATTTCATTCAGGTCGCCCTCCATCTTCTTCTTCAGCCTGATGGCTTCATTACGGGATTTTGCTTCTGCATCCAGGGTGGCTTGTATAGACTCTATGGCACGCTGATGGTTACGTCTAGTAAAAGTGAGTTAATAAGTTAGGACGCCTTGTGGTATAAATGATAATGGTCGTGTAATGGAATGGAGTAATGGAAAATAATGGCTCAATAATCAGTCTTCCTCACTAGTCATGAATCTTTTATCTTTGCTTTCCAAGTTTCTTACCGAAGATTGTCGATTTCCTCATCTTTCTCGGCTAGCTTCCTGTCAACATCTCCTTTGATCTGGTTGAACTCCAGCTGTATACGCAGAGTCTTACTCTCCTCATGCTCCAGAGTACCCTGATACAAAAATAAGGTAAGAGAATGAGAGTCCTATATACTTTAGGCCAGTTTTAAAAACCTTTTTGCAGGAAAATATATTTTTATTTCCAGGAATTTCCTTTATCGTCAAGTCATTTTTATCTAAAAGAACATATTTGAGTTTCTACTTGAATCAAACAGTCTTTTCTCTTTAATACATAATGTAAAAAAAGACCCACTAAATAACTTTTTAAGCAAGTTCTTTCTTTCTGTAAATGCTTAACAAGCTGGAAATTTCCCACTCCCTTTGCTTAAAATGTCACAATAATAATCATTGAAATATATTTATTTTGACATTAATGACTTAATGTGTGTTATTCACATTTTTAAGTCTTTATTTTTGGTGTAATTTAAACATGAGTTTAAAGACACAAAAAAAATAATACTTCAGCTTCCTCCAGTGCTGCTTGAATTTCAGTCTTCTCCATGTCCAAGCCCTTCTTCATCTTCTCAAGCTCATGAATGGTCTTGCAGCCCTGGCTTATTTGGTCATTCAGGTCAGAAATCTCCTCTGTTAGAAACATGAAGGTATTGATAAATCACATTTTGTGACTGACAATGTATGTTAATTTGACGTCATAGTTTTTTCTTTATTCATAATCCATTCAAAACATACCCTGTAGATTTTTATTCTCCCGTTTGATGCTCTCCAGATGGTCCAGAGCCTCTTCGTAAGAGTTCTTGAGTTTAAACAGCTCGGTGCTCAGATTACGAGACTCTTTCTGTGAAGACTCCAGCTCAGACTGGCACTCCTCGTACTTCTGCCTACATTCAGCCAGAATCTTGTCAAATTGCCTCTGCTTCTTATCCAGGGCAGCAGCGGCTGCATTAGAGCGCTCCAGATCTACTACGAGATCCTCAATCTCTGACTGAAGCCGATGTTTGGTCTTTTCTAGAGAGGAGCACTTGGCGTTTGATGCCTCGACTTGTTCTTCAGCCTCTTGGAGGCGGACGGCCAACTTCTTCCTGTCAAGTTTAGGAGTATAATGATTCAGTTTTAGATAGAATGAAGCCAGTTTTTATTGTTCTTCTAATCCACACACACTCACTTTGCTTCCTCGAGTTCCTCTGTCTTTTGAATGGCGTCTGTCTCGTACTTGGTCCTCCATTGGGCGACCTCGGCGTTAGCCCTGGACAGTGCACGCTGCAGCTCAGATTTGCCCTCTTGCTCTTCATCATACTGCTCCCTCAGCAGATCGCAGTCATGCCTGGATGATTGCAGGGCATGAGCCAATGCATTCTTTGACTGAAAGGAGCAGATGCCAAAGACAAGTGAAATTACAACTTTGTTCCACATTAAAGCCAAAACATATTAAGCAGTGAGGGAAAAATGGTTTCTCTTACTTTGGTTTCTTCATCTAGCTGTTTCTTAAGCTCCTCTATGTTTTGGCTAAGGGAGTTCTTGGTGCGCTGCAGTTGAGACACCAGAGCTTCACGCTCCTCCAGCTTTCTGCCCAGTTCGGCTGTATTATGTAAAAATGATGTAGGTTCAGAGTTAGCAGGGATAAACGTCTCAAAACCAGTGCATAGCTGTCTAAGTGGTTCTTGTTAAGGTTAAATTGGTTAAGTAGGTAGTGTGTTGGTATACCGCTTTCAGCCTGTGCACGGGCTCGCTGCGTGTTGGTGTCACTGAGTTGTCTTTGGAGCTCGTCCACTTTGGCTTTTGACTCATTCATCTGGTCCTCATAGAGGCGACACATTTTCTCAGCGGTAGCCTGCAATAATATAATTAATGAAATAATATAATACATTGTTTTCAATAAATTGTCTCATGTCTCATATATGTATATGAATGAATGAAAGTATATGAAAAAGTACATATGAGTATATAAATATATATACACATATGCATACCACATAGATATGTTTCCTGTCAGATATATGAATGTTCCTTTATTTATTTAATTGAAAATAATGTCAGTCAAATTTTGATTCAGTTCAGTTAATTTTATTAAGGCTGTCTGGTTATTTTAAGATGCGCAGATGTTGTGTGTATGGACTACGGTCACAGGATATTGTTCTTTTGACTGTGCCTAAAGTTCAATCTGAAATGGACGAGCAGTCTTTTAAGTTTTCTATACCATTTTTTTAGAAAAAAAAATTTCAGTTAACCTTAAAGTTTGTTTTATTACTCTTTAATAAATTAAAATGGTTGTTAAATATAAGGAATTTGAATCTTTTAATTGTAATTGTTTTAAATGATTGTTTCTTTTTCATTATTTATATGTTATATATAGGCATATATTTAAATTTTACAATAAGGTTAACATTAATTAAAGCATTAGGGTATCATAAACTAGAAATGAACAACAATTTTCACAGCATTTATTAATTTAGGTTAATGTTAATTTATAGACAAACTATGGTTTTGTTTGTGAATTCATGTTTGTTCATAATAGATTCACTAATTTTAATTCATACAACTTGAATTGTAAAAATTAGTATATTTAAAATTAACATTGCTACATTAATAAATGCTGTAAATTATTGTTCATTGTAAATGCCTAATATGCATTTAAATGTATTGTGTAAAATACATTTTATAAATAAAAATAAAATAATAATAGTATATATAAAATGAGAGCATGCAAAGTTGGCCAACTAAGACTTTAATCCTGAGCTCGAACTGAAATCAGCCCTTGATTTTTCAGTGTTCAAAGTCAATGCTAAATTAATGCTAGTTAAATTAGATCAGAATGTGATGCATCATATTTTCCACCTTGCTCTTTGCCAGCTGCTCTAAATTGGAGGTGAGGTCATCCACCTCCATCTTGGCCTCACTCCTCTCCTTTTCCAACTTCTGTTTGACTCGCTGAAGGCTGTCAATTTGCTCACTTAGCTCAGCCACGCTGTCTGCATGCTTTTTGCGCAGTGCAGCAGTCATAGCCTCGTGGTGCAATATGGCCTCCTCAAGGTCACGGCGCAGTTTTAAAGAGTCTGCCTCGCGTTTTTTATTCATCTCAATTTGGGCTGAGGTGGCACCTCCAGCTTCCTCGAGACGCTCGCTGAGCTCTTCAAGCTCTTTGGATGCATCGCCTCGCTGTTTCTCCATCTTCGCTCGGGCGGAACGTTCTGATTCCAGTTCTTCTTCAAGCTCCTCAATACGAGCCTTGAACACAATGAAAGCACAAATGAAACTATATATGTTCTGAGAGATACATTTGGAGATCAAACGATCTAGTTTGACTTACCTGCAATTCCTTGATCTTCTTTTGAAGCTGGATGATTAATACTTGCTCATCTTCGATTTTCGAACTGATCTGGTTCATTTCAAAATCTTTCCTGCCAAAAATCCCGCCATTAAGAACAGAAATGGTTTTATTTTACAGCATCCTGTCATATAATAATCTTACTTCTTTAGCTTTTCTTCTAATTGCTGCTTGTCATTTTCGAGGTCCATGAAAGACTCCATGGCCAGCTTCAGATCGCCCTCCAGCTTGCGTTTGGCCCGTTCCAGGTCCATTCGCAATTTCTTTTCCTGCTCCAAGGATCCCTCCAACTAAAACAAGGGATTATATTGTATTACTGATTCCTGACTCATTAACGATCCTTAAAACATTTATCCAACACATGAACGTACATCATCTACTTGCTGCTCCAACTTGGCTTTGGCCTTAGTCAGAATGTTGACTTTGTCTTCCTCCGTCTGCAAGTCATCCAAGGTCTGCTGGTGACTCTCCTGTAAGGCCTTCTTCTCTTTGGTAAGCTTCAGAATAGTTTCATCCAAAGCTGCCATCTCTTCTATCAGATTCTTCACCTATGAAAAGGTATTTTGATTAGTTTAACAGACTTCACGGTGGATAAACAACAACGCTTGAGCTTCATTTTTCTTCGGAGTGGCCTCACCTTGTTTTCAGTGGCATGCTTCTCCTTCTCCACCTTGGCCAAGGTTATCTCCAGATCATCAATGTCCTTTTTCAGCTCGGTACACTCATCCTCCAGCTTGCGTTTTTTTGCAAGAACGGTAGCGTTCATCTCCTCCTCGTCTTCGAGGCGTTCTGTCATCTCCTTCACCCTGGCTTCAAGATGAATCTTGGTTTTGATGAGCAGGTCACAACGGTCCTCTGCATCTGCCAGGTTATCCTGCTCCTGTAGAGCAATTTAGAAAGTAAATTCAAGCATTTTAACATCTGAATATGTACAATTAATTCGGTTCTTTTTTGGACTATTTCAAAGTGTATTGGGTATCCGCATTAAAACTCTATATACTTGTAGATCTTTTTCATCATTTTCTTTCTCTAAAGCCTAAATAGATCATGTTAAAATTAGTAGTTTTATATATAATTTGCATTTAGCTACTTTTATATATACATTTCTCAAGCAGTTTACTCTGTCTAGGTCTTTTTTTTTTGCTAAGACTTTGCAGAAAACTTTCTGCCCCATGTACTTTAATGTTCAGGAATAACAAAATGTCCTGCAGTAGCAATAAAATGTCTGGCCACTGCTGCTCATTTTGTGGGGTTTATTAACAAACAATACGTGTGCCACTCAAACTGCAAACTGATACTTACTGCCTGAAGTTGCAGGGACAGGTCATTCTTCTCTTGGATCAGGCTGACCTGTTTCTCCTCCAGCTCCTTACGTTTGGACTCTGATTTCTCTAGTGCCTCCTTTAGCTTCAGGAACTCCTCTTTTAGAGCGGCCAGCTCTTTCTCTGTGGCTGCGCTCTTCAGCAGGGGCTTGATCTTGAAAAAAAGTCTCATCCATGGCCAGTTCTTCACAGCGTTGAAGGCCCGAATATTCCATTGGATGATCATCAGAGCCTCCCTAAAACAAAAGGCAGGTACTATAATAATTCGCTTTAAAGCATGTCAGTCTACTTGATGGTCATCTTAGTGATACACTAAGAGTACAGCTCCTATATACTTGAATTGTGAATGATTGAAAACTGTTGGTATTAAGTTTTACAATTTTGTTTCTTTAACTCAAATTATGCTAAAATACTTTATTTTTTAGGCTGGTCCAATTACATCATGTGATTGGCTCTTTAACCTGAAAAGTTACCATATTAAGCATGACTATTTTACCTATTTATTTTCCGACAGGTTTTACGGCCTCTAGTCCGATTCTTTTGTTTTTAACAATACAATTAGTTTTTGTTTTACATTTGCTGTTTTGGTCTCATTATTTATTGTAGCAAGTATTTCTGCAGTCTTATCATTCATCTATATTTAAACTATAAAAACACTGTGTTAACCACATGAACCCATAAACTATTGATGCATCATGGGTGGTGCTATTTTAGTATTATTTGTATACTTTTATAGTGTTTAATATATTTTTTTAAGGTTTCTTTTTAATTTTCATTTAATTTTTAATATGTATTTTGTTATGGGCTTTTTATTTGAATGAGTTGCATATTTATATATATATATATTTCTATTTTATTTTACCTGAGATTTATTTCAGTTAATGAAAACAATTTTTCCCACTGATCATGGGAAGACTGTGTCACCCCCACATGACCCACTGGCTTTAGTCCATGGAGCATGAAATGAGACTCATTTTAGTTAGTCTATTACTGGGACCACTTTCAGACGTCATGCACTTGCTGTCACAGTTCTGTGGTTACATGTTTGCAGATGACGGCAGAGAATTTGGTGTGATCAAATAGCTGCCGTGCATCTGTGCCCCAGGCCACCCAAAAGGTGAAGTGCCTAATATTTATTTAGAAACCGAGGCCTTCTGTTGGACCAGCAGCTTTAATCCTTTGCCAGTCTGCAGATATGCTTTCAATGTGGTCCTTTAGAGGCACAGGCGCCTTGGCAAAACAGATCTCTGAGAAGGGTGCTGGCCTGTATTTTTAGTGGGGGGAGCAGCTGCCATGTGACCCACTGGGCCTCTAGGCTTTAAGGACACTGTCTGCATTGTCTAATAAAGGGAAAGGGTGGAGGTCATAGATATGGACATAGACAACCTTACGTGTTTCACAGAGAGTGTCGGAGGGTATGAAGGGTCTCGGCCACACATGCACATGGACAAATGCATGTCTGAGGACACACGCCTCACACACTCCATCCACATGGCCCCAAAATACCTCTCATATGTTGAGGGTTGAGAGGTATCATGTGACAACAGCTTGTTGCTAACTTTATTAGGAGTGAACCTGTTGGATATTAGTATAGTTTTGTGAATTTTTGTGTGGGGCAGCATAATTTCAGACTAAGAATATGGAGAATATAAGAGCATGATGGAAGCCTTTTTCTCTGTACTTTAACGCATGTAAGAGCTGTTAGCAGGGTAAAGCTGCGGTCACATTTACTGTGGTTCAGCGAATTTTCGAGGTCACAATCAAACCATTCCATTAAGAATCTGCATGATCAGGAATTTCCCATGAGGGCGAAAGATTTCGCCTTGCAGTTGTTGCATCAGGTTCAAGGTGGTCACTCGAATTCGCAGCATTGTGACTTCTCTGTGAGCTAGGCTTCAAACTATTACACATTGAAAATGGACAATGGACCTTTTTGTCTGTGAAATTTTGCTAATGTAACCGCACCCTAAAGCTGATAATGTAACCTTCGTAGTTGCCTCATATTATATAGTTTGAAAAATCTCTAAATTTGTTTACAATGGCCCCAAAATATATTTTGCCACTTAAAACACAATTAAAATGTATACATTTTGTTGCATTCGATTAGATGTCAAACTTTAAAACCAATGATGATAGAGCTTTTCTTAGTATACATTTACTTCTGTGAGCCATTTTTTCAATTTATTTTTGACCTTCTGGGGATTATTTTATAGCCTGGTCCTACCAGACTCTCGTACATTTAATTTGTACAGAGAGTCTGGCCACTCTCCATGGACAAGCGTTAACTTCCTTGAAGGCGGGAACTCTGTTGAAGTTTTAAACTATTGGATCTGCCATAACCAATCGCTAAGGTTTGGTCTTGACGAATGTCATCTCAAACTAGAGCACGACATCGACGTCATCGTTCTCAGCCACTCCCTCTGTTCGCTGATTGGACCGGTTAAAATTTGACAGGAGAAAACCAGAGAATATACCGCAATCCCAGACAGAGTACTGAAGGAAAATGAAAATTGAGCGTAAGTATGTAGGAGGGCAGAGCCAGGCTAATTATTTTATGGGCGTTCCACTAAATTTTGATAATCAAATGTTCAATAAAATGGTCATACTTTTTTTTTAAATGTCTTTTTTTTAGGAGTGAAACCTGATTGGAAATGTTATCTAATGCAATGATTTTCATAAATGTTTAAGTGTGACTTAAATGTCCAAATATGGTCAGGGGCCACCATTTTAATTTTAGTAACATCTTTTGTAAGGAATCATATATTACTTCCTCTCCGTCATCTTATTCAGCTCCATCCTCATGATCTTGCCACGGCTGGCAGCCTGCAGCAGAGTGAGAATTTTAGCCAGACGCTCGTCCCTCATCTCCTCCAGTTGTCCCAGCAGACCCGCCTTAAAGAACACCTGTAATGCAGAGACACAGACGGTTGATTTAGACAATTTGTCTTCTGTTCAGAGTAGCACATCTGATTGATGTCCCATTGCTTGAGGCTCAAAGCAACTAACACTTTTACTATCTGAAGTCTGACTTGCCTTAGTATGACCAAATCTGTATTGATTATGGTCGATATCCAGGGAAGCCAGCAGTTTCTCTGCAGCCTTCCTGCTGTCCACAAACTTGTCATCAGGGATAGCTTGAGGATTCAGAATACGATACCTTTGAAATAGAGGAATTAACACATCCTCATTGTTTATTCTTATTCACTATTTGTATTATTATCATCTAAAATGTGTTGCAACCATTCTTCTTTTTCTTCTTATAGTGTTCACTGTTGTGCCAGATTTGACTGACTGTTTATCGACTGGCTTATCATCAAGCTTCTTACAAGCCTTTGAAAGTTAAAGGTGAAGCATGTAACTTTATAATGTTAAAATACTCAATATCTCAGTTTATTGTGAAGAAACTGTTACAAGTCATTCATATGTTGATTTCTTTGGAAGATAAATTATTTGGGTGGTAGAAACCTTTTTGCAGACTTATTGGATTTAGCAATTCTATGTGGTGCCACTAGCATCCCTGAAATTACACTTCATCTTTAACCATGTTGAAATTCTTATTTTTTCAAATCATACATTTTATCACGTTATCTTCACATAGGGGGAATTATACTCTCTCAATGTAAAGAAATGCCATATGGATTATATAGTAAGAAATAGTCCATTTTATTATGTACTCAGAAACTCAAAGTGTGTATAGAGCAGCTCTCCTTACCGTTGTTTGAATTCGGCATAAAGAATTCTGTTAGGAAATCCCTTCCTGCAAATACGAATCCCCTCCAGGACTCCATTACAGCGCAACTGGTGCAGCACCAGGAAAGCGTCCATGATCCCTGCAAATAAGACCAAAATGTTTTAGTTACATGTTTGCACTGAGGTTTAGCAGCTTGGATACTTTTTCAGACCATTGATTTAGTGTAACATAAAGCTGTGATTTTGATTGATGCTCAGTGCAGCTCAGTGCTCAGTACCTGGCGTTTTGTTCTCATTGGGGATGATGCAGCGCACAAAATGGGGCTGAGTGCTCCGCAAGTTTGTCATCAGCTTGTTGAGATTCTCCTGTAGTTGAGAAGCAATCAAGGGACACACTCCTGTAAGTCATTTTGTACAGCAGTTTTCCACATTTTACACTGCTAAAAGCAAATGCCGTTCTCTGTCGTTCTCCTTAAAACATTGCGAGTGCGTTTCTAAACTTACCTTGAGTTGTTGATGCTCTTTGTGGAAACAGATAGAACAGGAGCCAGCACAGACTTAAAGTGATGTTCATGTGTCATTTCTCTAAACATCACTGCAAGTCTTAACTGCCTCCCTCTTAGTACTGACGAGTTTAGATTTTTTTTGTTTTAATGACCATGAATAATTATTTCTGTTTAATATCAGTTTCTACCAAGTGCAAGTAGTAGTAAAGTCTTGTTATATTCCCACCTTGTGTACCTGTGACACTGTCTGGAAGGAAGCAGCCTTTTTCCTCTTTTCTTTGCCACCGGTTTTTATGTCAGACGCTAAAAGGAAAGAGTTGCATTTAGAATAAGTATCTTATGGTTTAGAAAAGAATTGTGGTATATTTCAGACAGAATATTACCTGAGTCAGAGCCAACATAATTCTCATAGAGACAAGCCAGAAGCTTGTTGGCTGATTTCTGGAAACAGACTACCACCGTTTCATTCAGGGGGTCTTTGTTTTTCTCTAACCAACCAATAATATTGTATGGCACCTGAAATTCAGATAGAACACTTTTTTAATAATGTTTTTCTCTAACCAACCAATAATATTGTATGGCACCTGAAATTCAGATAGAACACTTTTTTAATAATGTTTTTCTCTAACCAACCAATAATATTGTATGGCACCTGAAATTCAGATAGAACTCTTTTTTATATCTATTAATATCTTTTTTCACTCTTTTAATATCAAGTGAATTTAGTCTTGTTGGAGCTCTATTCTTGGTTCAAACTCACCACTCCTGCGTAGTGCATCAGCTCAAAATGAGCCTCATACTTTCTCTTCTTGTCAGGCCTTGGCTTTTGGAAATTGGCAGACTTGCCAAGGTGATTGTCAAAAAGCTTAGCCTTGAAGCTGGTGTCGGTAGCTTTAGGGAACATGCACTCCTCTTCAAGGATGGACATAATTCCTAAGGGCTAACAACGAGAAAAAAGCTCAGAAGGGTGTAATAATATTCTTGGAACATTCTGTAATCCAAATTATTTGCTATAATATTCCTATCGTGTTTCAACTGCAAAAAAAACCTTTTCAATGAGGTCAATGCAGGCTTGGAGGTCAAGACCAAAGTCGATAAAGGTCCACTCAATGCCCTCCCGCTTGTACTCCTCTTGTTCCAGGATGAACATGTGGTGGTTGAAAAACTGTTGCAGTTTCTCATTGGTGAAGTTGATGCAGAGCTGCTCGAAGCTGTTGAGCTGTTGAGAGAATCCACATGACAGATGCACAAGTGTGAATGCCGGCGGAAATCTAGATAAGTGCGGTGTGGAATTTCGAGAGTCACTCACCTCAAAGATCTCAAAGCCGGCGATGTCCAGCACTCCGATAAAGAACTGGCGTGGCAGAACGGTGTAGAGCGTCCTATTTATACGTCCCACCAACCACTTGAACATGCGATCATAAGTGGCTTTGGCCAGAGCTCCCACAGAATAGTTAACCTGGTGGAGTCACACAATGTGTATGGACCACATTAAGACCACAGCTGTCACTTACATGGATTGCAACAGTTGCCTGGATACCAGGCTGATTTCTCAGGCTTATTCCTTGTATCTTAGTAGATCAACAGTAAATGTCAGTGGTTTCATCACGCATTATTATTGACATAGCAAAATTCCCACCAAATAATTATATATTTTTTCTTTCTGTAACTATAGACACACATCCAAGGAGGTAGGATTTTGGGAACACTTCTCACCTGTTCGACATTCTGTCCTTTAACTACATACTCGTTGCCCACCTTCACTCTAGGGTGCAGAAGACCCTTTATGAGGTCTGCTGAGCTAACACCCATCAGGTAGGAGGCCTTATCAGCACCTGGAAAGACCATTTGATTTAAGTTTTGAACCGTCTTCAACACATATTTGTAATAGACAAGTCTGGTTATGGATTTACACTCACTTTCAGTGCCATCGGTCTCTGCCTGCTCCTCCCGCTGCTTCTGTTTGAATTTCATGTTTCCAAAGTGCATGATGGCGCCTACTATTTTATAGCAGCCGTTCTTTTCTTCTGGAGTAAAGCCAAGGATGTCCATGGCATGCTGGATGAAAAAGAGAACGATTTTGGAGGCTTTTTTTTTTTTTTGTCTTTGTAGGTGATAAAAAAATTTGTTTACAGCTTACATCAGTAGCCATAAGTTCCTGCCCATCATCCATGCTCTCCACCGTTGTCACTCCTTGGGAGCAAAAATGGTAGTCATAGGGATTTGAAGAGACCAGAAGCATGTCTGAAATCCACAAGGATAGAATGAATGAAGGATTTTCTTAAATAATAGGTCAATAATATACACAATTATAGCATTTATGATCATACCAAGAAGTTCAGGCTTCTTTTGTGACATGATCTGGTAGTAGATATGGTAACTTCTCTCTCCAGGCTGCTGAAATATAACTCTGGATTTTTCCAGTAGATCTATAAAAATGTGAAAAAAATTCAAAATACATTTTGGAATGACATGAACTAGAAGGGCATCATCATCCTTTGAACAATTTACTTACACATGTCAATGTCAGCGGAAGCCAGTTTCCCTGTTGGGCCGAAATGGATCCTGATGAACTTACCCTAGAGCAAGAATGGAAATTAATTTGCACATTATGTATTATCTTAAGACACATATGAACACCATGGTCGAATCAACCATGCTTTATAGCAGTTATAATATGCAGTCATTTTAATTTTACAGTATGGTAACATCAGTCTTTTTGTGTATGTAAGAGGAGCAGAATTAAGAACTACAACATAGTGGTCTATATAGTGTCAAATACTAACAAAACGGGACGAGTTGTCATTCCTCAGTGTCTTGGCATTTCCAAAAGCCTCCATTGCAGGATTAGCTTCAATGATCTGGTCCTCTAAAGTACCCTGGGGAAAGTAATTTTGTAATTGATGAGATTTTCAGCTTATAGTTTATGCAGTATGTCTCCACATATGAAGATATACTCACCCCTGTTTTAGTGGCAGGGGCCTTAAAACAAAAAACAACAACAAAAAAAGATTTTTCAGCTCCTATTTTTATGATATTATATTTTTCCATTCTATATTTATTAGCCTGATTGTTTAATATAAATTAGATAAAATGCATGTAACATTTTTTAACTAAACCCACAAGTATATGTGAAGTTAAAACATTTTTTTACTTAAAATGCTAATTCATAGACTATTATGGGTTAAGAATGGGAAAAAAACGTGGTAAAATCGTGTTAGCTCACATCAAATACAACAATGTATTTAACACACCCTATGATAATCAGAAAAAAATGATTCCATGAATTATGGATTTAAAAATGGTGACTGTAAAAACTGTAATCTAGGAAACAAAGATGTTGGGCCAGCTTGAAACAGGAAGAAGGAAAGTTTAAATGTTAATCACAAATTTGTTTCACAGAAAAACTTCAAGAACAAGTAAGAAAAATGCAGGAGATGATGTGCTGAGGTTAAGCTATCGAAAACAGAGAGTCAGGTTAACCCCACAAAAACATTTGGGAAAATTGGCAAAGACATATGCAAATGGAAGGGATAGTCAAACCTCAGTCTAGATGTCCATAACAGTTACATTTATAGAAAAAAAAGTTACAATACATAGTACTAATGTCACTGTAAAAATGTGCCAGACACCTAGATGAGGAACGACTTCAAAATGAAAATGACACTTGCCAGCATGAGAGGTAAAAAAAAATCTGATTGAAAAAGAAGAGGGACATGATGTGAGGGAAACCGAGAGCGTTGTGTCTTACTCCTTTTTTAGCTGGTGCCTCACCCAGGGCCGCTACTATGGCAAAATACTGAATTACACGTTTCGTGTTTACCGTTTTGCCAGCACCAGATTCTCCGCTATGAGCATCAAGAAATGATTGAGTGATAAGACATTGAAAAAATGAAAAAAGAAAGAAAAATACCACAGCAAAGAACATTAGAAAAAACAGTGGAACAAAATGTTCTTTCAAAAAAAAGAAAGAAAATGTCATCTGAAAAATTGTCACTGAATTAAAAAAATTATTGTTACCAGATTGAAAATGTGTTTGTTAATGCAACAATATAGAATATGTCCAAACTTACGTGATTAGCATGGACTGATTATCCCGATCTGTGTAGGGAAACAATAGTTTTAGGTCATAAAGAGCTTTTCTATAATGGATAAAGTGTGTTAGGAGAAAATGATCCCTCCTGTAAGTTACTGTAGAGGGCAGAGAAGAGACAAGCAATCCTACTTACTGCGCAACATGTCATTGTAGGCATTGTCAGCGATGGAATAGATGTGAGGTGGAACCTCGGAGCGGCGTTTGCCTTTGTAAGCAGCCACCACAGGGGCCGTGTAGACGGGAAGCCATTTATATGGGTTCACGGTCACACAAAACAGTCCAGAGTACGTCTGCCATGAGAGGATTTGACAAGATTAATCTCAGGTATGGTCTCTAGTCACGATAAATGACACAATTCTTTAGGCCAAGGGTCTTCAATTTTTTTCAAAACCTTGGTAGATAGAGAGATGGAGCAGAGGGTTGAATTTTAAGCCTGGACCTTCATAGAAAGTACTTATGTATGACGTTTTGTTATGATGCTTACATTTGCAAAGCCAAAAAATTATCATTATTCATATAATAATATACTTCTACATTTTAATTTTATTTAACACGTCAAATGTCAAAAATGGCAATGGTGGATTTACCTAAATTTTGGCTTCTGCTTTAAAGTTAAATTAATATTCTTTTTATTTTTGAAAATATATATAACCAAATAATAATGCCAAATGCGGTGCAGTTCCACTACGGACCCCTACTTAAAAAACCTACAAAATAAATAGCCCCATTATAAAAACAGAAAAAGGTACCTTTATGTCTCATGTGACTTTTATATCCAACCTGATCTCATGAGAAAATGTTACTATTTTACAAGAAGGGATTTTGTATGAATTTGCACAATTTGACTTGTACGGAAAACATTTTTAAGGCTTTTTTTAGGTACATTTTTTACTATTCATATGGACTTGCATATTTTAGTTTTCCCATGTATACAACCTGTTTAAATGCACTTCCGGAAACCGTAACCTCCCTAAGATGACTTTATGAGATACTTTGAATATGTCAGTTATAAAGGACATGCCTCTAGGGAATTCACTTGTATTTGTCCCTTGGCAAAGGCAAGTGTTAAATTCATTACTGTGACTGTAAAGTTCTATGAATAGTGCCGCCCCTCTATGTTTAATGCTCCGGTCAGGTTATTTGTGGCATCAAAGATTAGTGAGAAAGGGCAGATCTTTTCTTTGCTTTGAGCTGTGATGTGATGGTACCAACATAGATCATCCAATTGCTGTAGCGCCTCCGCATGTTACAGAGCACTGAAGCTTCATTCAGGTGCGTGAGCATGGCCATGTCCTCTATCATGTCAAACTTCGGGGGGTTCATCTGTTGAATGTCATCCTCCATGACAGTTAAGCACTACATGATTCAGAGGGAATAAATACAGTGTGTAAGTAAAGGGTCAGAACAGGGTTGCAGATAACAGGGGGCAGGAAAGCCAACTTCAATTGTAATGCTTATTACATTGCTCTCTAAAAAATTGAATTCTGATTGGTCAATCGTGCATTAAGCTGTCGAATATTTTTATATTTTTAAATGACCGCTAAACTGGATCACAGTTGCTCTGCTCATGTCAACATACCGGTGCTACTTTTATGTTGTCCCTCGTATCACTCCGCTGTCTTTAGCGCACTTTAAAATTGTTAATGTCGCCATCTGGCGACTCAAAATGCTTACTTCTACAGCCTATAACGACAAATAGTCTCAGAAAATACTCTAAATAGTATAAATGTTAATATATGCTAAATATAAAAGCTTTGATAAATGGCTTGACGCTTAGAAGGAAACCAAAACATTGATCGGAAGAACACCGAACAGGTAAGATGGTGTGATGATGAGAGCTTAAAATAGGACGTTACATTGATAAACATGGTTTTCAACTAGTTCGTTGTTTAAAAATGGATAATTTGCAGATTAATCATAGAAATGGTAATATAGGCCTACAATTATTTACGCAATGTTGGTGTTTTACATTGTAATGGGGGTATTACTTGCAAAATAATTTAAACTTAAAACATGCGTCCATGTAGGCTATTTACCGGAATAGGGTAGCAAGTAATTATCACAAAATAAAACATCATTATTACAATTATATAGTTGCATTGATTCACTTGAGTCAAAAGCCCTGTTAATGCAAAAGTTAATTTATTTAGGCATATCCGTAAATCATTAAATTCAGATGTCCTCGTTTGATCATTTTTACATGATAAATCAAATTGAACTAAAGAGTCTTACCTTTCCATCCTTCGTCTCAACGATGACTTTTTCACCATCAATCTCTCTGATTTCCACCTCAATGTACGCGTCCTTCTCATCTGGTATCCAAGCGCGTTTCTTTCCTGCGCACAAGGAAGTCTGTCAGTATCCATGCGTCGAGAAAGTTTTTCTTTGGTTTGTTTGCTATGAATCCAGTCATTCAATGCCACATGTATCTCAATATGCCCTTCTCAACATTAACAAGTTAAGAACCTAGCATGCAATTACGAACACCTAAAAGCAGCAGCGTAAACCAGATGTCAAGTATTTCAAATAGGATTGAAGAGAATTCGTATCCGCTTGTAAAACATTAGTTGAAGTCACTTGAAAATGTATTTCAAGTACCATCAAACGCCACAGTTTGCGCTGCCAGCAGCTCCAGGTTGGATTTGCGCAGAAACGGTGCAGCGTCTCCAAACTCCGTCAGATCCAACAGTCTCGACATGATGATAAATCCACCGCTCCTTTACTCGCTGAAGACAAAACTTTTCAGATACCTTAAAAGAAGACAAATATTTTGGGTTACACATGAAATGATTAAAAAAGGAAAGTGAAAAATATGCTAGCATTATATTATGTTAACAAGAAGTCAAATAGTATTGTAAACTTTGAGGGAATAATCACAAATAATTTAAATGAAAATATGTATGCATAATAAAACAAAGCATTGCAGTACTGACATAAGATACAATTTTAGTTTTAAGGATTTGATGGATTTTTATGATTCCTGTATTGTAGTACTATAAACAAATGATCAATTAAATGAAATGATTTAAAGTGTTCATAATTTGCTAACTGACCTTAACACGGACTGAACGGGTGGAGCGGCCAAACTCCTTTTATCATCTCCTCCAAGGTCATGGTCACAGAAATTATCATGTGTCACCTCCTCCACCGCCTATTGGTGCTTACCATGTGCCCAAACTGACACAAAAGGGCAAGCCACATTTTTATCTTTACCCAAACCCAAGCTTAGTTATTTTTACAGCAGCATTTTATTATGCAGACTAAGTGGTTAAAACCCTTTTTTTTTATTATTATTAATTTTTTTTTTTTTTTTTTTTACAAAATTCCCATTTACATTTCTGATAATTATATAGCTTACAGGACTGATATTAAATTATTTTTTCCCCCAGCTTTTTAACAATAAAAACAGCAATCATTGGACTGCAGCAATAAAAACAATGAATATTTAATGACATAAAAAATGTTATTTGTTGTTTTTAGATATAAATGGAAAATATTACATTTTCTGCAAATGTAGTTTTTAAGTTTATGTTTCAAAATGAATGCCTGTTATGTAAAAAGTTGAGTAATTTATAAGCAACTAGTACGTTTCTTTTCCTGAGAACACCATATTTTCTATCGTCAAACAATATCACTCAAGTCGATTATTATATTGAAATAGATGAATGTTTAGTGCTAATTGAAACTGTATCAACTTTGTAACTGCTATCACCATAACAAATTTGCACAAATATGCATCAACTTAACAGCTAAGTTTTTTTTTATTTTTTTATTATTAATAATTAACATGTTTCAAGTTTTCTCAGTTCGTAATATTTCTCCGAGTTATATTTTGTTTTCAACACTGACAATCATCTGAGAGGCTGTGGTCACTGCAAATTCCCCCGGTCCCTGCTTGGATAAAGGTTACAGAGATCCACTCAGCGGCAACAAGCAACACCCTTACCATTGGCTCTTTAACATCTCTTCAATAACTCGTCAACAATTCTCTCCTCAACATACAGGACAAGTATTAGGTGAACATAATGGCCATGTGTTCCGTCTTCTCCCTTACTCTAATTGCTTGTTTGCGGAATCCTTTGTTGTAAACGCCAGCGGAGAGAAGCATTGTGTGTGTGTGGCCACAGTAAATGCAACCCTAGACAAAATTACTTAAGGGTCCCTTGTGCTTGACATGATATGGGATGCTAAAAATACATGCCAATATAAGCCAAGATGCACTGCCCTTAATGATAATAGCAACATAATTGAGACGGATGTTCTTTCCACAATGTAAATTAGCACTTGAGTAGAAGAAAAATCAGTGCAATAGCTCTAAATCGTTCCTAAATGTAGTATGAAGACTTGGAGAAAAAACACCAGGCTAATCTTTACCTCAGGCTAATTATACAAGTCAGATATATTTTCAAAAAGGGAGCAATTGCATGTGGCTTCAGACCTTCTCATATAATAATGAATTCACACATCCAGGCCACATCTTTGCCGACACACATTTTTGATATGCAAAATGGCAGGTGTGGTGCAGAACTTTCCAGACAATGTGTGAAAATAACAGGCCTAAATTCAGCTTATTATGCAGGCAGCCGGTGCTACTTTTCCACTATGGTGTCAGTGCAGTAATTGAGCGTGCTGGAGAGGAGCGCCTCTTTTTACACACCGGGCCCTGCGGATCTGACCTTGAGATCAGTGTCCTTGTATGTGGAAAAGGGGTAAAGACTGTGGACCAAAAGGGGAGGGGGCTCATAGTGTCCCAAGATAGACGAGAATACTCCATCCTGCCTCATGCCAAAGGCTGACATTCCTGACAAAGAGCAACAGACAAGGGCTATTGTCAAAGACTCTGCTCATTGTTTAAGAAATAAATAACTCAACAAAATTACAAATTTACAGGACGCAGACAGCATTATGAACATAATGAACAGCATCATATGAAATGTTACTGCTATTATTGTTATCAATGGTAAAGCACTTTAGTGGAATAACAACAAATGATTGTTGTTATTGGGAGTGTAGCTATCTTTTGGCAAAGCAAGGAGTGTTACATTGATGACTGAAACTTTCTTGCTCTTCATTTAGATATAGCAGGCCAGTTGAGAGCTATTCTGGGACGGTTCATAAGTGTGGCAGCTGCGTTATGTACAGCCTCACTTGCTAGTCTGTGCATAAAAACGTTGACAGACAGATAAAACGTGACAGATAATGAAATCGTGGGGTGCCTGTAACATTTTAGACCCTTTAACGCATGCGCAACATTTAGGACGATTCGAATAACTGTGAAATAGCCACAGTAGTTCAATAACGCATCATCAGAAACATTTGAAATGAGCCAGACTTTTGCGCATGCTTATATGTATCTGCATGTTTATCGCTTGTTGTGAAACAGTAGAGTTAAGTCAGATCATCTCCATTGAAACAGGGATTCCTGGAATCAAAGTTGCAATTGCAGTTGGGTCACAGTTGTTTTAGATCATCGTGCACCAAATGCCAGCAGGCTTAGACACTGAAGTGGAGGGAGGCTGAGATTTACAGGCACACACACACACACTTTTAAGGGGGTAGACCACCACACATACATACCTAATTTGTCATGTAAGACCCGATAATTCAAATAAACGCCCAGCCCAGCAAGTGGTAATAGGAAAAATAGTAAAGCATGTCAGTGTTTCAAATAAAATGCCTGTGTCTGCCATCGGCCTTTAAAGGAGAATGCACTGGTGCCAGTTAGCAGCAGCCACTCCATTTAGTTCAACATTTGGATGTCGGCTAATCGCTGTGATCATTTGCAAAACCTTTCGGCAACTGTGCAGTCTCTGTTGCAAGTCGTCAATCCATCTGTAGGGGAGACGGAAAAGCATATTGAGGAGACATGAGTTAATACCTCAGCTCTTCAGTAATCTCATCCGATGCCCTAGACGGAGCCTAACACAAACACACAAACAGGCAATGAAAGTATGAGTCTTTAAGCAAGTGGTGGGTAAAGAGACTTTCCTCCTACCCCTGTGGCTTCAGACAATAGACTGTCTTTCACTGGGTTAAGTCATGGCCTTTGGCCTTAGCTGGGGATACCAGCATCTTTAGCTGTTTTTCTATTTATGCCCTGTCACGACATGCCTTTGTTCGGCTATCTCACCGCCACGTGGCTTATCTAAACCAATGCAGACAAGCGGTCGCACTTTGGGATATCGCAGAAATCCCTGCCTCATTCCAGTAATGCATTAAGCGTCCCCAGACTACTCCATATTGATGTGGTGACGATCATCAACGTGACTGTTGTAGGAAAATTAACTGGTGCTTTTTGCCCTCCGATGATGTTTTAATTGTACACAGTTGAAATCATGGAGGCCTTTTAAAGGGTAATATTGGAAGTCGTTTTAGGGGACAGCAACAACTGTTGTTTAGTTTTTATTTAATTTAAACGAGCTACACCCAAGGTTTAATTTTATTTTTTTTCTGATGCCAAGGGCACCCTAATATGATAATCCCATTCAAAAGGACCTTCTCCTAAAATATAAATGCCAATTAGAAAAAGCTATATTAGCAATGAAAGCTATATTTTCATGTATAAAGACCATTTTATACTGTGAAAATGTCATTATGTTGTAAGACATTGTTGTTTTCAAAATTAAATAACGCTTTTATTTAATATGATGCTACTATGATGTTACTGTATTGAAACCAGTGTTATTTATTTACTATTAAGGGTTTTATTAATATTTTAAATTAGATTTTAATTTTATATTTTCAGATTACATTGTAATTTTAGTTACATTTTTAGTAATGTTAATATTTAGGTTTAATTAAAAATGCTTAATTTCCATTTTAGTTTTATTCCAGTTAGTAATTTTGTTTAAACTTCTTTCAGTTAATGTTTATATATTTTTTTATTTCAGCTTTATTTCAATTAACAAAAATGTTTTAATATTTAATAATAACCCTGACTGAAACCAAAGCAAATTATTAAATATATAGATGTATTATTATTATTATTATTATTAAGTGTTTTTTTTCTTTCTCCAGTGATCCTTTTCACAATAGATTTTTTCCAGAGCATTTTTACATTTAACATTGCCATAAAATACACAGACCTGGATTCTCTAACAAGTTTTATTTAGGCTGCTTATACTAAGCAAAGAATATAGAGGCTCTGTCATGGGCGTAAATTGAAAGCAGCTCTATCCCTCATCGTCTTGTTAAGAAATTTTAAACCTGATTCATTTGTCTGACCAGTTGTTGCTCTGATAACTTGCTAATATGGAGATCTTGTTAATATAGTTGGCATGTCTTGCTGAGTGGCTTCTCACAGGCTACCTGAAGACAGCATGCACATCAGATGAATGAGGTGTAAACACATTTACATTGTCCACCTCATGGCTTTTACTATGGTTCCTCTGAACCATATACGAGGGCAGTGATTCACATGCCAGAGTCCACAGTTAATCTTTAAGGTGGTGTGGAATGCAGGAGGGTTTGCCCACTACTGAAGTCAGTTTACTCTGCCTCTGCTCCCTGCGCCTCTGAAGCATCCCGGGGGAGCGTGGCACCTGTCTCATGGAGCAACTGCTTAAACGCAGGCACAGCCTGCCCATGACACAGATGGCTTTCAGCATGCCTTTCTCAAAGACTAAAGAGCAGCATCTGAACTGTGAAACATTTGTTTTATTTTTCAATCATTCTCTTCTCTTTTTTTGAACATTTGATCCCATCTTTTGTATTAAACTCCAAGCAAGCATTGTCCCTGTTGGGTGAAAAACTTGTATCACCATTTTTTCTGCCCGTAAATCTATGGGTTTTACTATTAGTCACCCTTTAAGGGTTTTTTTTTTTTCAGATTTTTTTATTGTTGTTTATTTAGTTTTTATTTAATCAATGAAAAGCGCCTCTATTGTGAATGAAGTGCCACACATAGTTTGGGCGGTCTCTGCTTGTTTGCAAATCAAGAGTAAATAAAGAACCGGATGTCTGAATAAGTAAATTTTTCTTTACTCAAGGAACACTATATATAAAGGCTGATGTTTTATGCATTTAAGGAGTAGAGAAGAGTGTCTTGTTGCACCATGTCTTCACCAGATGCAAGCAGTGAGACGCAAAAAAAAGCAAATAGAATCCATTATAATCAGTGATGCTGTCTAATGCGGCTCGATGCGACACAACAAATCCCCGACAGTAAACTGATGCCCTGTTCTATTTCTGACATACTCCAACTTGCACTGCTTCTAACATGACAAATAGATTTGCAACAGTCGCAGTTGCGTCCGGTGTAGACACGGTGTAACATTTGATGTTACTCTGTGATCATTCTCATTGCTCATTGCCTCATATACGCCCGTTCTAATGACGGACAAAACACATCCTAAATTCTCTGAAATGTTCTGGTCAAAAACCTCATAACTCCATTTGGGTTATGACAACACAGTGTTTACTTATTTAAAAAATACAGTGATTTAAAGTAGTGTTTTTGAGATACAAGTTTTCCACTCGACAGCGGCAAGATTTGGGTTACTGTAAATGAAAATATTGCACTTATACTGCGCTTATATTAAAAACTTTGTGTATTTTATCTTGTTAAAGTTGGCATGAAATTATTGTGACGTATCTGAGTGAAACGGCTTCTCAAACAAGATAAAAAAGTAGGGAGGGACTCTATTTAGTCTATCGGGAATTGATTGGATGGTTGTGGTTTGTTATTGCGGTGATCTCATGTGAGTGACAGGTTGTCCCCCCCTCATGCCAGTAAAAACATCATCTTGCTGTAAGTTATTTTAATTAAAGATTACTAGGGCACCTGAATTAAAAAAAAAATAAAAAAAATTATACATATATATATATATGATGTGTACGGATCATCTCAAATCATTTATAATTAATGCTGCAATATTTCATTAAAAAAAATAAGAATTGTCCATTTTGAATTCATGACTTTAAACAGGCAATAGAACCCCAGTCAAAACATTTCCACATTTCCATAGAGTGGGCTACATTACTTAAACTGTCTTTTAATGTTGTTTGTACAAGTCCTAGAAAGCAACAGAGGCGCGGCCAGTTTAGCTTAAAACTTTCTGTGCAAGTTAAAATGTCTAGTTCACGATTCTATATGTGTGAATGGCATTACAGCATGCAGACACATTTGGGAATGTCAAAGATAGGTCTTTCACATTGTGTTGTGTAATAATAATACATTTCTTACAAAAAAATAAAAATGAAAGAAATGAATGACTGGTAGAGGGTCCAAACTTTTGACTGGTAGTGTGCACAAGCTTTAAAATGTTTGGGGTCAGTAAGATTTTTCTTGCTTTTTTAAAAAGAAATGTATATTTATATTCAGCAAGGACCCATTAAATGTATTAAAGGGGTCAATAAAGACATTTATAATGTTACAAAAGGTTTTTAATTTAAATAAATGCTCTTCTTTTGAACAGTCTATTCAACAAAGAATCCTGGAAAAAAAAAATATCATAGTTCCCAAAAAAAAATTCAAGTAGCACAGCTGTTGGTCTTAGAAATGTTTCTTGAGCAGCAAATCAGCATATTAGAATGATTTCTGAAGGATCATGTGACATTGAAGACTGGAGTAATGATGCTGAAAATTCAGCTTTGTCACTGCAGAATAAATTACGTTTCAAAATATATTAAAAAATAAAACGGTTATTTTAGATTGCAATAATAATTTACAATGATATTGTTTTACTCTATTCTTGATCAAATAGTTGCAGCCTTGGTGCATATTTTAAAAACGATAAAAAATCTATACCACTAAAAATGTATATACTCCGTATCCATCATCTTATATTTGGATACAATATAGTAAAACATTTAAATTGCTTTATAGTTTCTAGACATCAATACAAAAACCTGAAAGTTCAAGCAACATTTTTACATTTCAAAAAAAAATTTTTACATTTAATTTGCCCTACTTGTACCTGGATGATCTGTATAAATACATTTAATGATATATACAAGCATTTAGAGTCATTTGTAAGAATTTGCATCTGTAAATGAATACATCATGGAAGATGTTTGTAGCACAACATAACCCTGGAAATCTGGTAGTTCATTTGCTTTATCACTATGTCTTATATACGGCTTGGCAGGAAAATATGGCAATACTACTTTGACACATGTAATGGCAGCCCTCAGGGGCTTGATATCGTTCTACGGTGAGAGAAAGGGTGTCAGTTGTGTGTGCATCACTTGCACTTCTAACATTGTGGGGTGTTGGTGTGAACCCCGAAGCATCTTGAGAAGTACTGTTTCTTGGCAGAGTATCAGGCACTTAAGCAGTGTCACTAGACCCTTAGTGAATTAGGTGTTCATTTTGCACTTAATGACAATAACAATTTGGAGCATACTTGAGATGCTGTGCACATATAGTGACATCCAGTTGTAGTTACAGCCCATTGTTATAGAATGTAATATTGATGCAGTGTAACATTTTTATGAAACTTGTGCTTTTCGATAGCTTCTATTCTGCATATTCAGGCCTGTGCACTGATTAGACAAAACTGGTCCCACAATTTATTTTGAAAATAGCAACATTTCTTCTTTGAAATTAATCCGAGATGATCACTAGAATGTTCCTAACACAAATGTAGAATCACTTAAATTATGTTTAATCAGGCCTTCTTATATTTTCTGTGTGCCATCCCAATCATCGAAAATAAAAAATTACTTGGGGAAAAATTTTGATGTTATATGATTCACGTCAAACAAACACGTCAGATTTTCTGTTGTGACAATTTATGAATAATTGCTTTTGCAAATTAAATAAAAAATGCAATCTTGTTGTCTCTTTTCATATAATATTTGTCTCTTTTTAGAATTATTATAAGTAAAAAAAGAAAATTAAATTTGTGAGAAAACTAATTATACAAGAGGGACAATTATATTAAAGGGATGGTTCACCCAAAAAAGAAAATTCTGAATGTGAAAAGGAATTCTGAGAATGAAAATATCTTCTTTTGTGTTCAACAGAAGAAAGAAACTCATTTGGTTTGGAACAACGTGAGGGCGAGTAAACGATGAAAGAATTTTCCTTTAATGAATTAACCTTTTAATGAATACCTCCGAATTATGTTAATCAGAGTAGACTACTATAAAATAATGTCTTGTTAAACGTATTTCGTCGCTGTATCCTGTTTTGTCCGAGTAGTCCTGAAGTGAGGTGCGTTTGGCGCCATCTACTGGTATTGTGTGGATATATAGTGATTGTGCACTATGTGCAGGTGTGGCTAGAGGGAGTTGTGTGCTTGTCACATTAGTTGTGTTTTGTCTACTGATGAAATACTTAACAGCACCCAGTCACGTTTTCTGAAATACGTTCTGTCCAAACGAACAGTGAGGCACACAATCTTTATGACTTATGGAAACTCCCACTAATAATCCAGTATCCTCCAGGTCTGATTATCTAATTACTGCACTGTTAATTAAAGTCACTTAAATGGAAATACCTTTACTAAATGATGATCAAAATTAGCAGTGAGATCATTTAAAATAACAGTTTTTTAGGGATGCTATACTGTTATCAGTCACTAGATGGCCCCATGTGCCACTTTAACCGTAAGGTTAACTGGAAAGAGTAGGCTAAATCATTGTTTATAGACTGACATTTACCATTCATTTTACAAAGCTTTCATACACCCATTTTTTCTGTATTTGTAAGTTTGTAATTGTATTATAGATCCTCTTTTAGTATTTGTTGTGACACCAAAATGACAGCAAGGCAAAACAAAAATAGTTTTACGTAACTCCTGGCTGTTTTCTGAGTGTTTGTGTGCTGGAGACTGAATTTACTGGTCCTCATGTCCGTGATGTCTGGAAATGTGTTTCTCTGCCTCATATGGAATTTGTTCTTGAACATTCCCCACTTCACATCCAGGCATGGTGGCTAAGTGTGTTTATACGTAACCATTTGGCTTCCAAATCTAATAAAACGTCTATATTTAGATCTTAACAGCAATGTTCTCTCTGTTTTCATTCCGTTCTCCCACTAATTCTAAATATCTTGATTTCATGTCATGTTCTCTCACAGATATGAACTATGACAGGAGAGAAGCTCTCAGGCAAAGCTGCCAACAACATTAGCTCAGGCAAGAACGGTGCCTTGTTCGATATATTACAGTATCACGTGAATATCTGCATCCACTGTTTTTCTTTTCATGCATTCTTTCTCTGGATGTCATATGGACAGGAAAGGGTTATCTGACAGGAAGTGGAAGTCCTCCTGCCGCCCCATCCTGTAGCTGAAGGCCTGTGAGCCAGGAACCCCCTGCCCCCCCCACCCTCCCCGTCCCTCCGCAGGGCATGGCTGCCCGCTTGTGTTTTGGTAATCTTCATCCACCCTGACCTGCTGGCCTGCTCCTGGCGCCAGCAGTCTCAGAGCCCCCCCGCACCCCCCGATCCCCCCGGCTAATTCAGTCCAGCTGTTGCAAGGTGCCTCGTCCACCCCCACCCACCCGTCACTGCACTTGCCATATCCTTCACTAACACTAATATGCTGCCATTGCGGAAAAGACAGAGTGCTTTTTATGCTCTTGTGAGAACCAGGTATAAGAAGAACCTTGTTACAGTTATTTAGTGAGTAAAAGAAATCCGTTCAGGCTGACTGAAGATTTTAAGTGCCACTTGACCAAAATTTAGATGAACGTACCAGACAAATCAAAAAGTATAAGAATCATTAACACAAGATAAATGTTTAGTATATTATATTATATTTATCATATTATATTATATGAATTATATACATTTTATACATATTTATTGTTTTATTTTTCATTATACATTTTTTCTTACTCCACTGCTATTTTTTTCTAGTTTTTTTTAACCATAAAACACCCGAGACAAACCTGAGCATCTGTTTTCCTTGTATTCCATAAGGCTTTCTCTACCAATTTAACACATTTTAAAAAAATAATTAAATACCGGTATTTTGTTTTATTAATATTAATTTTATGTTTGTTTATTTATTCATTATTTGTATTATTATTTTTCTTAACCTACTGTAATTTTTTTTCTTTTATCCAGGGCAAATATGTGCAGTTTGGTTTCCTTTGCCAAAATAACACATTTATTTTGTTTGCTTGTTGGTCTCTCTGTTACAAATATAAGAACTTCACGAAAACATATAAATTCCAATAGATTTGTTTAATTTCCCGCTGAAACGTATCAACAGCCGCTCTCACATTAGCATGAATGTGAACAGACCCTCAGTTGATTTGCCGTGTCCATATTGAAATCACATGCAGACCATGAGCTTTCTGAATGAGGAGATGATAGAGAGTGCTCTGTTTCCTCTACTGTGGATGAGTGCAGAGGAATGCAGCACTTTAAAAGACCTCTATCTCTGCTGCTTCGCGAGACTGTGGGAATGCACTTGCTCGGTTTTGAGCGTGTTTATACGGGAGACATATAATTGTGTGCTTTGTTTAGATGTTTGTTTCAAAAATTGCCTGTGTTTAAGTGGCCTGTGCCACCTTGCTTGTTTTTGCCAAAATGTCCTAAATGGGAATAGTCTATAGAGACATGGAGCTTTTGATGTACCTACCACACCCAGAGAGAGAGAGAGAAAGGGAAAGAGAGACAGTAGGTGAACTCATGTGTAATGTTGGCTCAAATGGAGGTCAGGTTGCTGTGGGATTTCCTCCCTCAACCCTCTGATGTCCTCTTGTTCTCCTCATCCCTCTTTTCTGCATTTCCTCTCTCTGACTCTGTTGAGATTTACAACACTAGTTCTCATTGTGCACATAAAACTTTTTTGTTCATAAACGAGTAAGTGTACCTACACAATTGAACTGAACCAAAGTGAGGACTATTTTAAAGTTGCATTACACAAAAAGTTCACTTAGGTGTCAACCAACTCTTAAATGCATATTTCTAAGCAAACACCAGTGTTTGTTTTGTAAAGGGCCATTTAGAGGGGGATTCAGGCTCTTTGGTCCATGCACATAGACTCAAACCACTTAACAAACCGACCATGTCGCAGAGACAATGAAAATCCCCTTCCTGCTTCGTAAAAGTGAGAAGCCCTTTCACAGCTGAGGGCCGACAGGTGATTGCACAAGGGCGATGTCAGTGTTTGAACTGCAGACAGGTGTTTGTGCCATTTGCCCACTTCAGACTTATCACTGGGGTGTTAAAAGTGAGGGTGGGTGGAGGAAGGCTGGCCGAAGCTTACTGGTATGTGAGCAAAAGCCGTTATCCTACAGTTCTTTGATCTAAGGTGTGAATGTCCGGCATGGTGGGCAAGTGTCACTCATTTAGCGTTCCAGTGAGAGACGGGTCTTTTGACGGAGCTCTGCGTTAAAACAGTGCTGTGAAAGGCCCGGCGATCCACGTTGCTTAAACACACAACTATTGTTGTGAACATGGAAGCAAAAGAGGAAGACATATTCTTATATGTTACCTAATTATGACGATGAATGCTACTTTTTAGAATATTGCAAAAAGCATTTTCTTAATACATGTTTTTTATTTTATTTTACTTTTTCGGTAAAAATATCTAAACTTCTTATCAGAACAAGATATTGTTGTATGAGATTTATGTTTATTTTATACATTTTATTTGTTTATCATTTATATTTATTTTGTTTATTATTTTTATTTCTCATTTTCATTTATTTATTATTTATTATTAGTTTGGTGAACTCAGACCTAAGTTGTTTTTTAAATTAAATTGATTATTAATTGTAAATGTTATAAAAGTAATGTCAATCACATTTCTTAATTGTATTATTATTTCTCTTACTTGTTCTAAGCTTAAAACAGGATTTAAAAAAGGATTTTTATTTTTGTTATATTTAATAAATTATGTATTCATTTTATTTATTTATATTTATTATGCTTAGCTAAAAACATCTTATTTTCTTACACAGTTTTGCTTCTCGGGTATGTTTATCTTGTTTTAAGGGTTGTGTGGATATTTTTACTTTGTTTTTAACAAAAAATTTCTTTTGCAGTAAACTTAATTATAAATGTCCTCCCAAGGTTCCTATATTCCTCCTATGTAAGGCAAGGCAAGGCAAGTTTATTTGTATAGCACATTTCATACACAGTGGCAATTCAAAGTGCTTTACACAGAAATGAAATAAAAATATTACAGTTATAATAGGAATTAAAAGAAATAAAAAATAAAGAAAATATTGAAAGATAAAAATAAAGAGTATAATTAAAAATAAAAATAAAAACAGGGTTAAATTTAAGCATATAAATTAAAATGCAAGCAGTTCGGACAAAGCACGTACAGTGGCACAGTGCTCATTCAGTAAATGCACAGCTTTTGTAGATATGTAGATGATCTATATTAGATCTCCTCCTCTTTCTAGATTTCTAGAGTCTTTGCATCGCAGATTGATGTCAGAGAAAAGCAGTTGACAATATTTAATGACACAATGATTTTACCTTTGAGAAATTTTAGATTTTTGTCTGCATGTTGATGGCTCATTACAGTTTTTATATTCCAAGGCAAGCCAGCATTCCTATAAGCCAAAGCTCAGTTGGGTGGCAAATCTTTCAGCATTCTTTGCGTGAAGCCTTTTTACTTTTGGGAAGGGAAAACAACAAGCTGCAGTCTAATCACTTCAGCATGTGAGAGTTGTTAAACTGACAGAATAGAACAAGATGGCAAGAAGATCTGCTTTGTTTAGCATGTATTCATTAATGTTAGGAGATGCAAACGTGTAGGCGCGCAGATATGGGCTATGCTTGATATGCAACGCATATGGAGCCATTTTCTCTCAGGGGCCCCGAGAAAAACATGCAGAAAATACATAACCATTATATTCACTATAATGAGCCTTAAACCCCCCAAAAGAGGGATGTCCGGAGTCAAATCTCACATACCCCCCTCAAAAGAACTTGTTGCACCCCTGCTAGCATGTATGAGAATATGAATACGTGTGTGGTTGTGAGTTTTGGAGGAGTTTCATCTCATTTCCTGCTCAAGATCTCTGACATTAATGAGCGAATCCCCCCTCTCATAATATGTTAGTTTAGAGATTGTGGGTTGTCAAACTCCTCCAAACAACAGGATGAGAAGTTCAGAAAGTTTCCTCATAGAGGATTAGAGACTGCCTGTAGATCAGGGTGACTGTGAGGTTGCAAAGTGCTTCTCGTCATTACTAGGCTGCTGTTTGGTCTCTCTGCAACAAAAGACCACCCCTGGATGTATGTATTTGTGTTGGGGGAAGGTGCTGGTGGGGTTGCATGATGTTATATGACAGCTGTAGATAGACTGTGTATGCTTGAGTGTTAGTTTGTGTTAAATTGTTTAGTTAGTTCGGTAAACTGAGAGCCACCCCACGTGATTCCGGTGTATAAACAGCTTTTCATCAGGCTTGCATTAATTTTTGTTCTTTATATTTGAAGGACAGTTGTTCAGAACACACCCAGTCGGTAGTTCACGCCCCCTTTTACAGGTCGACAACAACAGGAAATTCAAGAGTTAAAGTCTCGAAATGCCATGAGGTACCATTGATCTAACAGTAAAGTTTTGACACCTGTCCATCTGGGGTTGAGCCTGTGAATAACGACACTCTTTTCCCTCCGCATGTGTGAGGAAAAGCCTGGGCAGCGGGAGCTGAGCACAGGATACAAGCCGCTATGCTCAGGAACAAGTTAAGTACGACCTGTGAGCCAGAGACCTAAAATTGGACTTACATCCTCCATGTGCCTCACTTCCCTCTCGCTTAGTTTTTTAGACAACGCCTACATTCATACAGTCAAGGATGTTTCTCTTGTTTTGGCAATAATTTAGCCATGAGTCATTAGGCATTTCTACATGACTTTAAGCAGTTGACAAGGATATTTCGAATAAGTGGTGTGTGTCATGGTCTTAAATGATAATTGGTACAATATGTCATGTCAGTGAATGTAATAAACTACTAATAATTCAACAAAAAACATCTGAGGAATTGTTGTTCAATTAGACCTTAAAGGGGAATTGTGAAAAGGTGTGTGATTTTTACACTACTCGTGGCAGACAATGGAATTGCAGTCTGTTTATTTGAATGCACCAATAGGGTCGGACATTACAACATTATTGTATGTATTAGTGAATGTATTTGTGAATAATTACTGAAAATAAATTAATAATAAACAATATAAATAATTTTTTTATTTATATATATATATATATATATATATATATATATATATATATATATATATATATATATATATATATATATATATATATATATATATATATATATATATATATATATATATATATATAAAATATCAGCCATAAGCCACATAAAATCACAGAGCAGAGTCAGCGCATGCTGAGGCGCACTGTGCGCAAAAGTCGCCAACTTTCTGCAGAGTCAATGGCAACAGATTAGCTCAAAAACAGTGCGTACAGAGCTTCGTGGAATGGGTTTCCATGGCCAAGCATCTTCAGCTTACATCACCAAGTGCAGTGCAGAGCATCGAATTCAGTGGTGTAAAGCACGCCGTCACTGGACTCTAGAGCAGTGGAGACGTGTTCTCTGGAGTGACGAATCACGCTTCTCTGTCTGGCCAGGAGAATGGTACTTACCTGACTGCATTGTGCCAAGTGTAAAGTTTGGAGGTTTTTCAGGGCTTGGGCTTGGCCCCTTAGTTCCAGTGAAAGGAGCTCTTAATGCTTCAGCATACCAAGACATTTTGGACAATTTTATGCTCCCAACTTTGTGGGAACAGTTTGGGGATGGCCCCTTCCTGTTCCAACATGACTGCGCACCAGTGCACAAAGCAAGGTCTATAAAGACATGGATGAGCAAGTTTGGTGTGGAGGAACTTGACTGGCCTGCACAGAGTCCTGACCTTAACCTGATAGAACACCTTTGGGATGAATTAGAGCGGAGACTAAGAGCCAGGCCTTCTCGTCCAACATCAGTGCCTGACCTCACAAATGCGCTTCTTGAAGAATGGTCAAAAATTCCCATAAACACACTCCTAAACCTTGTGAAAAGCCTTCCCAGAAGAGTTGAAGCTGTTATAGCGGCAAAGGGTGGGCCAACTCCATATTAAACCCTAATGATTAAGAATGGGATGTCATTAACGTTCATGTGTATGTAAAGGCAGGTGTCCCAAAACTTTTGTCAATATAATATATGTATATGTTAAATTATATTAAATAAATATTTAATTTAAAAAAATCATATTTTTCCCATTACAATCAATATTTTTTACTTTAACAAAGTTTTGCTAAATTTATGCTTAAAACAAGATAAATAATATATATTTACAATTTTACTTCTCAAGCATATGTATCGTGTCTTAAGAAAGTTTATATATTTTTATTTCTCTAATTTTATTTTTTTCAGAGAAATTATAAATGTCTTCTTAAAGGGGTGATGAATTGAGAAATCAACTTTCCTTTGAGCCTTTGGTATATAAAAGTTCATTGTGATATAAGAATATCCTGTACGTTTCAGAGCTGAAAACGTCCTTGTTAGTCAAAGAAAAGCTTTTATTGACACCAGGCCCAGAAAACAAGAGCTCTCAGAATATGTCGACCACTGACGTAGTAGGACGCAGAAGCACCGCCTCAAGCCCGCCCACCGACTCGTGGAGCTAAACGGGTCGAGCAATAAACATGCCGGTTCCAGCTCATGTGCTTAAGACATTGCGTGTTTGTTCGCTTCATTTCACCGCGGAATCGATTGTAAACAAGATAGAGGTCGAGACTGGATTTGCAGACATATTGAGATTAAAACACAATGCTGTGCCTTCTGTATTGGATCCGACAGGAACGGTGCAACACACTTATGTTAGTAAACATGTTTTTTTATATGTGTTAGTATTGCATTGTTACAGATTGTTTGATATCTATTGATTACATACCACAGGCTGGAGAAGGTGTTATTGGTTCATTCGTGATCAGACTCGGACTTGTAACGCCAGCTCGCAAAGCCCAAAGTCCCGGGGCTATGTGTTTTTCAGACGGGCTATCACCTTTCTTGCGTGTGTGTGTGTGTGTGTGTGTGTGTACGGTTTGCGGTTATATTCACTGATGATTGGGCGAAATGATACAGAAATAACATTCCAGTCAATCGCAGGTGGATGAGAGTCCTGTGAGTGTTTCTCCAGACGCTTTCAAAACAATTCCCACATGTACTGAGAGGAGCTGAAGCTCATTAAATATGCAAATCTTATCCAATCATAGTCGTGGGCGTTTACTTCCAAGTCGTCAGTGCGGCAAGCCCATCAAAACCGATCGTTTTTCAGAGAGCCTCAAAACAGTGCAGAAAATAGCCTATTACTTATTCTTTATGATGTTTCTGAATGTAAAAACCACGCAAACGTCATAAGTTGACCTCAGACAACAGTATAAAAAAATGACACCTTTAAGGCACCCTTAAGTTTGTTTGTAATCTCTCACATTTTGAAAATCTGATAAGATTTCAAAACTATTTTAGGCCGGGCTCAGACTACACTTCTCCTTCGTCATTCCTTCCCTCTCCAGAATGACTTACCACGGCATTCTGAGAAAAAAAATCGTATATCCAGGGCATCTGTTTGTTCCGATGTTCGGCCCGGATTATCTGGTAATGTGAGGTGTTTACAGATCAAATTTTAAAACTCCTGATCTGCTCGCGGACACATCAGGGCTGCCCCGACAATATCAAAAATCAGGATTTTAAATTGGGAAGATTACCACTATAATTAAATCAATACTTCCACAATAACCAATGAGAAACAAGTCTACAAGGAGACGGAAGTGATTGAACTTTTGAAATGGCAACCATGAAACAATTATCTGTACGGGTCAAATGGTCAACAGAGATGGAGGAACGGTTGGTCGAAATGTGCCAACAACACGACTGCCTTTATAATGTATACTCATATAATGTTTACAGCAAGTTGTCGTGACACAGTATCCATTTTGTTTACATCTGCTTCCCAGTGAGATCATGTGGGCCGCTAAATCTGTCATGATACTCTTGTAGTGTGTGATGCGCCACAATTTTCAAACCTTGTAGTGTGTGCAGGTTTGATATTTGAAAGAAGAAAATCTGTGAAAATTCTCCTCAGATTTCCACCACATTTCACAGCGGTAAAATCCCATACTCTTCCTATGTTAATTCCTCCTGTTGGTTTCTGAATATACAAATGCATTTGTAACCATTGTATACATACACTGAATAAATTAACAAGGTTAATGTATTATGTACAAACATTATATTGTAAAGTGTTACCATTGGAGTTAATGTGGGGGAGGACTATGTTTGGACTGTGTAAAACAGCAGTGAAACCTGTTTGAAAACAGTCATTTTTGCAGTAGTTGGTACCACTAGTGGGCAGACCTTTAAGTTCAATAGATATAATTACGAAGGTTTCTATAAGAGACTTATTGAGCACCACCTTCGTTTGGTATCTGAGTGTATGGCATCGAATTTTGGGATTTGAATTGAGGTTCAAAATCAGTGCATGGACTGAAATTAGAGGCTTCATGCTCTCGCTTAATGTGGATCTCCTCGCTGCAGTCTGCTTCCTGTCCTGAGGTTTACACGGTTTATTTTTCTCAGCATGACCCCCACAGTTACCCCAACCCCTGTGTGTGTGGCAGAGTCGGGGCCAAGGGAGCCCAGGCGCCACACATTCGCGCTCGGCTCTCCTTCCCCTCGCTTCTCACTGGAACTGAGACCTCAGAAACACATGTCTCTGATCAAGTGCAGCCTGCGTCATTGGTTAGTAAACACGCAGCTCCAGGAAAACCAACAGAGAGCACATTCATCTTCAGCAACCCTGTGACTTAGTGAGTGTGTGATTCATTATTCTGTAATAAGGTCTCTCCGTTTCTCCAGCGGCCCTCTGGCAAACTCTGAAGCTCTTGGAGAGAGAGATGAGGGCCTTTGTTTGCATTTTGTTTAGTGGTTTTGTTTAGATGCTATTGTTCATGGGAGACCTCGGAGAAGTTGATGCAGAAGTGTCTCTGTCTGTAATTAGGCTCGTAGTGTTTGTACTGGGCCACATCTGATGGACAGACATTGAAAGATGTGGGTAATGTGAGGTGAAGTTTGGGATAGAAATGTGTGATTCTCTCATCTGTCAAGTCCTACATCCTTAGAAATAAACAAAACTTTGACATTAAAGTGCACTCACTTGCCATGCCACTGATCCAAAAGTGTGTTCTGTACGTCTACCTGTTAACCTGAAATAAATCTGAAAGGAATTACACTCAATTGCGTAGATTGTGTTCAGAACTTAAAAATGCAGTATATGGAAGTAGGAAGTCATCAAGGCATGTCTGAATCCATTATTTGTAGATCTGACCACTTAAATGCCTCCATCTGGTAACTTTTAAAGGTAGCACAGATGTGTCCGATGCTTATGTTTTCCCACAATTCTGATCTTGCAGTCTGCCATTTGTTTGAATGAATAAAAAGGCTGTCTGATGGAGCAGCAAGTTAATTTAGGAACATTTTTTCATGTTTCACACAACACAGTTCCTTTTTTTATTACTTGTTTTCATTGAAAACTGCAAGCAACACAATGCTATATTTTTTAATTAAGACAGCCCCATCAGTCTCTTGATATTCACATCATATACAGTGGGGAGAACAAATATTTGATACACTGCCGATTTTGCAGGTTTTCCTACAAAGCATGTAGAGGTCTGTAATTTTTTATCATAGGTACACTTCAACTGTGAGAGACGGAATCTAAAACAAAAATCCAGAAATTCACATTATGATTTTTTAATAATTAATTTGCATTTGATTCCATGACAAGTATTTGATCACCTACTAACCAGTAAGAATTCCGGCTCTCACAGACCTGTTAGTTTTTCTTTAAGAAGCCATCCTGTTCTCCACTCATTGCCTGTATTAACTGCACCTGTTTGAACTCATTACGTGTACAAAAGATACCTGTCCACACACTCAATCAAACAGACTCCAACCGCTCCACAATGGCCAAGACCAGAGAGCTGTGTAAGGCATCAAGGATAAATTGTAGACCTGCACAAGGCTGGGATGGGCTACAGGACAATAGACAAGCAGCTTGGTGAGAAGGCAACAACTGTTGGCGCAATTATTATAAAATGGAAGAAGTTCAAGATGACGGTCAATCTCCCTCGGTCTAGGGCACAATTCAAGATCATGATCATGAGGAAGGTGAGGGATCAGCCCAGAACTACACGGCAGGACCTGGTCAATGACCTGAAGAGAGCTGGGACCACAGTCTCAAAGAAAACCATTAGTAACACACTACGCCGTCTTGGATTAAAATCCTGCAGCGCACGCAAGGTCCCCCTGCTCAAGCCAGCACATGTCCAGGCCCGTCTGAAGTTTGCCAATGACCATCAGGATGATCCAGAGGAGAATTGGGAGAAGGTCATGTGGTCTGATGAGACAAAAATAGAGCTTTTTGGTCTAAACTCCACTCACAGTGTTTGGAGGAAGAAGAAGAATGAGTACAACCCCAAGAACACCATCCCAACCGTGAAGCATGGAGGTGGAAACATCATTCTTTGGGGATGCTTTTCTGCAAAGGGGACAGGACGACCCCGAAACCTGAAGGATCTGGATAAGGTCTGTATGGAGGAGTGGGCCAAAATCCCTGCTGCAGTGTGTGCAAACCTGGTCAAGAACTACAGGAAACATATGATCTCTGTAATTGCAAACAAAGGTTTCTGTACCTAATATTAAGTTGTGCTTTTCTGATGTATCAAATACTTATATCATGCAATAAAATGCAAATTAATTACTTAAAAATCATACAATGTGATTTTCTGGACTCTCAGTTGAAGTGTACCTATGATAAAAATTGCAGACCTCTACATGTTTTGTAAAGGAAAACCTGCAAAATCGGCAGTGTATCAAATACTTGTTCTCCCCAATAAATTATCAAATAAAAAAAATTTTAAGTGATTTTTTTCTGAAATGTATAAAGCAGACTTTAATTGATTTTTTGGCCGGTTTATTAAAATAATAAAATATACAGAGTCATGCTGTGTACACCCTCCACATACCACAGGAACCACTTTGATAGATGTGACGTTACAGTGCAGGGCCGTGCAGAGAGTTCTTCAGGGGCAGGGGCTCAAATGTAAAAAAGGGGCAATATATATATATATATCCTTATGCTCATCAAGCCTGCATTTATTTAATCAAAAATACAGAAAAAACATTAGCCTAATATTATGAAATATTATTACATTATATTCTTTTTAACTTTTTATTAATCAAAGAATATTGAAAATAGTATCACAGTTTCCATCATTGACATTAAATCCTCATATTAGAATGATTTCTGAATGATCATGTGACACTGAAGAGTGGATTAATGGTGCTGAAAATCCAGCTGTGATCACAGGAATAAATTATATTTTAAATTATTTTAAAATTGAAAAGCATTATTTTAATAATATTTCACAATATTGCTGTTTTTTATCAAATAAATGCAGGCTTGATGAACATAAGAGACTTCTTTCATAATGCTGCATAATATTCAAAAATGGTATAATAAAGTCCTTTCCAAGTCCTAACCATTTCGCCAGCCTACACTTCACATACTAGGCCTGTAGGTGCCGGTGGCACTTGGGTTTTGTTAACTTTGATAGTTTCATGAAATAGTAAACGGTGTATCAATATACAAGTGAATTTAACACTTACCATTAATGTGACTTTTGCTGCTGCTGCATGGTTTTGTGCAGGGATTTGTTTGTTGTCAGTTAAAATCCATTTTGTCAGTGATGCAATTAATAAAATGAGACAACCCGCAGGAAATCATTCCACAAACGTTAGTTCGCCTGTCCAAGTGTCCATGTAATTTTCAAACGATTTATGAATAAGAACAGAAAATTACCGCTCCACTTCACATCCCCAATGGAATTTGAACTTGCTTTGCCATATCACGATTGGTTGGTGTATATACATGACAAACGGGCATTGGTGAATTGTGTAATACTTTAAAATATATCATATATAGATTTGTAATTAAATCAACACATTAGCTCTGATTGTGGATGAAAAAAAAAAATATTGGTTTACTTTTTTCCCGTAAGGCCACACACTCTCTGAAAGGACCATATTTGGCTCGAGAGCCGTTTCCGAACAGTGGAAAATCAGCAGCAGTCAATCAAAACGCACGCAACCCATAGCAACGCGTTATGGCAACGCCTCAACAGAAATTGTCCGACTTTTGAGCCGTTCGTTACTATTGTATACATTGTCATGTTATAATAATCACATTTATTTCGTTTTATTGACCACGATATTATCATTGATATTTGTCTGAGAGGGGCACTTTTGATTCAATTTGAAAAAGGGCAGGGGCTCGAGCATCCAAAGCCCCCTCTGCACGTGCCTGTTACAGTGCCTTGGAAGGCGGTCTGAATGCAGTTTCCTTCATACTTAAATGCTGTCTGTTAATTCATTGACTGACTGGCCAATGAGTGCCTTCGGTTTCTGACACAGGAGACATGACAGCGTTCTGAAGTATACTAACAGCAGAGATGCTTGTAATGAAGTTTAGAATACCTGTGGTGAGAAACGTGTGACTTTTTGCATTCAGTCGGTTTGACACAGACAGTATGGCGGCGTTGGAGCATTCCCTCAGGCGCTAGTCTGTCGTGGGTGCAGAACTGCTCGTGTTTATAAGAGGCTGACAGCTTCTTCCTGTATCCCAGGCCCTGAGCCCCAAGTCTTGGCCAAGGCCCTTGCAGCGCTCTCCCCCTGACTGAGTGGGAGAGCAGGCGTGGGAGGGAATCTTGAGTGGGGGGATGGGGCTCCGCTGCAGCCGTACTGCAGTCACTGAACACTTGAGCCCACTTGTTCTCTCCCTGCAAAGTCAGGCCAATGTAAACTCCCATTTCCTGCCTGGGACTTTGGGTGTCTCTGAGGGAGAGAGATGATCCTCATGTGAAGTAAGGCAAAGGCGCATCATACTTGTGCTCAAATTTAGCCATGCAAAGTCGAGAAAGAGCAAAAGAAAGGGAGTATAAAAGGCACACACGAGCCCTGAGAAAAGGGCTGGAATGTTAAACACATGCTTTATGGCAGCAGCAGCAGCCACTTTTGGTAAATTACAGTGAACGTTCTGGCACTTGGGAACGCGCAGTGGGGAAGGAGTTCTCCGATTTCAGAGCCAGACGTCTCATTATCCCTCAGGAACGACTGTATGAGAGTGCATATTTAGTTTTCATTTCTTAGCACAGAATATGCACTAAATATTGCTGCGGGTTGCGTTACAGCAAACTCTCTGGCGGCACATTGACGTGTTGGCTCACCACACACTTTCCAGGTTTGGAAAAGTGCTTTTTTTGGTGAATAAGTTTGATGAATCAGATATACTAGTATGTGGTCTCTATACCTGCTGACGAAGCTCGAGCTTTATCAGGAATTTCTTCCTTAAAGTTTCTCACAGCAACTCTGATAACGTCATCTCACTCGACCGCCTCTCCCTGCCCTCTGGGCTTGTTACAAATCGACCACATGTAACTCTTCTGCTTCCATTTCATACAGATGTTTTCCTGTCGGCTTTCCAGAGCGTTTGGAGGATTGTGTCCTTTCACTGTTGCACTGCACCTAAAGACGAATTGACCCCAATTGCATCACCAAAAATGTAAAGCTTAAACAATTCTTTCCTAACCAGCACCCCCCAAGGATTACACTTCACTGTCGTAAACTACATGTCAGCACCTGACACATGCATTCCAGAGATTGTGGATGTCTGTGAGTGGTTGAGTGACTAAATGGGAAGAGGCTCCTCATACTAACACTCTTTCAGACGTTCAGATCTGGGACAGCGCATGGAAGGACTTACCTCATGCTCCACAAACGCATCTACACTTACTATGAGAACTCACTCTTGCTCCTGACAGCAGCTGACTCACTGTCTGGATTCAACAGTTCGGTCTGATTAATGTAGACCTGTTTCCACTAGAAGCTTACAGCGCAAGTGCTGTTGGAGGATCCATTTTAGCTTTTCACATCCTAATTTTTACAACTGTACGGACAACAGAGTATAGAAGCCTGTTTGAAAAAGTGAATTGTGAGAGAAAGTTTAAATTAAGAAATAAACTATGCGCAATATAAGGTCACAATCCTGAGATATAAGGTCGCAAATGCGAGATGATAAACACATTGTGAGGTAGGGGTGCGCGATATACCGGTAGACACGATTAACCAGTAGAAATTTGTCAACCGGTAGAGATTTTGAACTATCATCTCTATAGGGTTGCTGTGTTACGTAGTAACAAAAGCGTATCATTTGCATGCGTTTTTAAGCTTTGCGGTTATTTTAAACCGTTGAAGCGCAATAAGCAGAGAAAGATAACTAATTTCGCTATATGCGCTATATGTCTGAGAGACGTGCGACATGAAGCCGCTGCTCATAGGGCGCGTGAGAACTGAACTAAGTGCTTTTTGCCGCTTAACTGGGCTTAAACGGTTAAATATAAATGTTGTATTAATTTTTTCAATTATATTAAAAATGGTGATAAGAATTATGACATTTTAAAGGTAACAAAAAATTTGATATATATATATATATATATATATATATATATGTATATATATATATATATATATATATATATATATATATATATATATATATATATATATATATATATATATATATATATATATATATACAGTGAGGAAAATAAGTATTTGAACTATTTTGCAAGTTCTCCCACTTAGAAATCATGGAGGGGTCTGAAATTGTCATCGTAGGTGCATGTCCACTGTGAGAGACATAATCTAAATTAAAAAAATCCAGAAATGAACACCTGTCTATCAGCTAGAATTCTGACCCTCAAAGACCTGTTAGTCTGCCTTTAAAATGTCCACCTCCACTCCATTTATTATCCTAAATTAGATGCACCTGTTTGAGGTCGTTAGCTGCATAAAGACACCTGTCCACCCCATACAATCAGTAAGAATCCAACTACTAACATGGCCAAGACCAAAGAGCTGTCCAAAGACACTAGAGACAAAATTGTACACCTCCACAAGGCTGGAAAGGGCTACTGGGAAATTGCCAAGCAGCTTGGTGAAAAAGGTCCACTTTTGGAGCAATCATTAGAAAATGGAAGAAGCTAAACATGACTGTCAATATCCCTCAGACTGGGGCTCCATGCAAGATCTCACCTCGTGGGGTCTCAATGATCCTAAGAAAGGTGAGAAATCAGCCCAGAACTACACGGGAGGAGCTGGTCAATGACCTGAAAAGAGCTGGGACCACCGTTTCCAAGGTTACTGTTGGTAATACACTTAGACGTCATGGTTTGAAATCATGCATGGCACGGAAGGTTCCCCTGCTTAAACACATGTCCAGGCCCGTCTTAAGTTTGCCAATGACCTTTTGGTTGATCCAGAGGAGTCATGGGAGAAAGTCATGTGGTCAGATGAGACTAAAATAGAACTTTTTGGTCATAATTCCACTAAACGTGTTTGGAGGAAGAAGAATGATGAGTACCATCCCAAGAACACCATCCCTACTGTGAAGCATGGGGGTGGTAGCATCATGCTTTGGGGGTGTTTTTCTGCACATGGGACAGGGCGACTGTACTGTATTAAGGAGAGGATGACCGGGGCCATGTATTGCGAGATTTTGGGGAAAAGCCTCCTTCTCTCAGTTAGAGCATTGAAAATGGGTCGAGGCTGGGTCCATGATTTCTAAGTGGGAGAACTTGCAAAATAGCAGGGTGTTCAAATACTTATTTTCCTCACTGTTTATATAGTGAAATATTCATATTGTGATATAAAATTTTGGTTATACTACCCACCCCTATTGTGAGGTACAAAGGTGCAATTGCACGATACAAAATCACATTGTGAGATTCAGACACAATTATGAGAAGAAGAAAAAAACGCAATTGTGAGATCATGTGATATAAAGTCGCAATTACAATATACAAAATCACATTGTGAGATTCAGCCACAATGAGAAACAAAGTTGCAAATAAAATATGCAGTAACAAGATATAAAGTTACAACTGTGAAATTAGGATTTTGAGATTGTCAGGCATAACATTATGACTGGGTCAGAGCTTCTCCAAAACTGCAGCTCTTGTGGGGTGTTCCCGGTCTGCAGTGGTCAGTATCTATCAAAAGTGCTCCAAGAAAGGAACAGTGGTGAAGCGACGACTGGGTCATGGGTGGCCATGGCTCATTGATGCATGTAGGGGGTGGAGGCTGGCCCGTGTGGTCCGAACAAACAGACGAGCTACTGTTGCTCAAATTGCTCAAGAAGTTAATGCTGGTTCTGATAGAAAGGTGTCAGAATACACAGTGCATCGTAGTTTTTTGCGTATGGGGCTGCATAGCCGCAGACCAGTCTGGGTGCCCATGCTGAACCCTGTCCACCACCGAAAGCGCCAACAGTGAGCACGTGAGTATTAGAACGGGACCACAGAGAAATGGAAGAAGGTGGCCTGGTCTGATGAATCACGATTTCTTTTACATTACGTGGATGGATGGGTGCGTTTACCTGGGGAACACATGGCACCAGGATGCACCATGGGAAGAAGGCAAGCCGGCAGAGGCAGTGTGATGCTTTGGGCAATGGGCGCCAAAGACTCCAGCCTCTAACGTCAGTTGCTAGCACCTCTTGACACACACAGCTCTTACTGACCTACATCCATTACACTCACCCCCCTAAACCTCACTCCCATCCGGGTCAACAGCACCCAATGTAACCAGTCCTTCTTGACCCGCTCCGAGGAGGATTCGAACCAGGGTCTCCATCGTGGGAGGCGGGCGCGATAACAAGGATGCTAAAGACCGCAGCCTCTAGCGTATCTCTTGAGGCCAGGGGAGTGAGGTCTGCATGCACCGCTGTTACTGGCCTACGTCCGATACATGAGATATAAAGTTTTTTTTAATTCCAAGGTGGAAATCGGCTTCCATAGCAGAGATTTGATTCTAGCTCAGTATGATTATTTAGTCATTACAGTTACACATGCCAGGTTTTGAGGTCAGCAGATAGGAGCGCCTTACATCAATGCAGCATACACACGCAACTCTTCCAACGCTCGCAAGCAAAGCTTCCAACATGAAAATATTTATGTAAGACATTCCATCAGTTTGCCTCGCAGCAATACCTCCAGAGGCAAAATTACAGTTTGAACGAACACAGAGCGCTCAGATGACTAAAACGCCATCAGGCCACAATGACGTCTTTATGTCTTGTATATAAAAACGGATCTGCTGCACTGACCGTGCTTACACATAAAGATCAACACACATCCGTATGCATAACCAGGAGTCCGTTCTGGGTAAACCGTTTTGTTTGCAGAGAGTGAGTGAGCATGTGCGTGCAGTAGGACAGGTGTGTGGGGCAGGTGCATGCAGTTGTCCCTGTGCTGTCATAGTGCGTTCACCTGCCACCCAGCAAACATCACAGTTACAAACCAGTGAGTCACTCCTATTCATGGGAAATGAAGCACCGCTTTTCCTGATAATGCATTTCAACAGCTTCAAATAGTATGAGCCATCAGATTACCAGTATGAGTCTTTTTGGCATTTTGCAACTGTAGCGAATCCCAAAAAAAAAAGTGAGCATGAATCAAAGTCTTTGTATAAACTTAAATTATTTTATTGGATGGAAATGATTTGGACAAATACAAAGAGATGTATAAAATAAAAAAAAAGTATGTAAAAAAAAAAATTGCACTGAACATTCAATTTTAGGAAGAAAAAAAAAAAAAACATGCATGAATTTGTGTGAGTAAAATGTGACATGTTAAGGTTGATATGTCCACATGCATAGTGGACAAAATATGAAATACATTGGCTATTTACTGAGACCGTCCTTTTCTTCACATCAGATAAAAATACAGAAGAGTTGCATGTCAAAAACATTGAGGTACAAAAAAGAAAAAATTTAAATTACAAAAAGTAGCATGGCTTTGGTTTAAAAATGTCCCAATACATAATGACCGGACTTCAATACTCTTTGGTAAACTGGAGTGCATTTTAAAACTCGGTCCCTGTACAACAAAAGGAGTGATAAAGGAGACGGAGAGTAAAAAAAAAAGAACAAACATCAGTAAAAACAAGCGATGAACCTTGCGCATGCAGGTTACAACCCACTAAAATCAACTAAAAAAAAACAACAACAGCACAGTCAACTGTGGTCCATTACGACTCTCTCAAAGTGTGTTTCTAGAGAAATTGGCAGACGCCACCTGTTATCAGAGATGTGACGGTCAGGGCCAGGGCACCTGTTAGCACACTGCCTCCGCACCACAGAACAGCTGTCTGTCTGTGTGCATATGTTTGCGTGTGTGTGTGTGTGTGTCATGCTGAGAGACATACCCTACCATAGTGAGCCCACCCCCAAACTGACAGCAGCTGTCCCTGCTTCAGGACTCCTAGCTGAACAGCTATTATACATTTAACATTCATAATTCCTTCATTTGAAGTATTTTGGTTATGGAAAAAAAAAAGTCTGATGTGGCATTTTGGAAATGTATCGACCATGTAATGTTTAAGAAGTCCGCTTAAATGTCGCATCATCCTTCTCCAGTTGCATTTTGCATCTGTGCGTGGGTGTTGAGAGAAGAAGCGCACGGTCATTATTATCATCTCACAAGGCACAGAGTCCTGAAGTAGAATAAAATTGCTCCCGGTGTCCTCATGCCGTGGAGGGACAGCAGCCGGCTGCGCTGTGTTTCTGCAGCAAGGACATGCGGCTGAAGGTGCGAGAGCAGGTGTTGCATTGGTATTTCTTCACATCTGCGTGGGTCTGCAGGTGTGCGCGCAGGTTAGAGCGGTCTGCGAAGGCACGGTTACAGTGTGGGCAGGAGAACGGACGCTCACCTGAGGGGGGAGGGAAGTGATTAAAAACGACCGTTAAATAGGCACTTGCAACTTGCTTGTAAATGTCTATTCTGAAAGTACATCTCTTTGTTTAAAAAAAAAAAAACATGTTGTCGCTAACAGTCACATGCTATACTGATTGAATCAACCACAAGTACACAAAATAAGTGGCTACTCAGCAAGGATGATAACAAGTGCTCCTTTGGCATTCTTGATTAACTTATCTTTGCTTATCTCTGCTCTCACACTAGTGATTGATAAGATTGTCCTATTGTGTCATTGTTAAAAAGATGTCAACAATGAGTGATCAATGAAAAGCAATTCTATTGAGGACAAACTCACGTGACCGAGTGAATTACTAAACTAACAGTTGCATTAATGAAGTTATTGTGAAGAGAGATTTTAGAGATTTCCAAAAGAAAGTATACAGAATTCAATTATTTTTCTTTATAAACACAATGCAAAATTAACATGAACCTATTGGGTGCTAGTAAGATAACATTTCAAGCGAGTAAACATTTGAAGTTTGTTGGGGGATTTTTTTTTTTACCTGTATGTGTGCGAATGTGTCCTCTTAACAGCCAGGGTCGCGAGAAGGCCTTTCCACAGGTGGGACAGACGCATGGTAGTGTGTGAGAGCGGATGTGCATCTTTAGGGCACCCAGACTGTTGTATTCTTTGGGACAGTGCTTGCAGAAGAAGGCTGGTCGAGTGACAGGGACGGTGGCCTCGCTCTTGTCCTCTCTCTGTCCTGCCCTGTTCTTGTTGTTGCGTCTCGGCCTGCTGGTCTGTTGGGGGTGGTAGGTGTCTGAGGAATCTGGGCTCGGAGGATCTGATGTGCGTCCTTCGTCTTCTTCCCCACTGCTGCTGCAGCTGACGCTGGACGGGGAGCTGAGGTCCAGCGGGCCCTGGCTAGTGGAAAGTGTGGATGGGGATGTGGGATTGTGCAGGGAAGGTAGCAAGCTGACATCCCAAACCAGTCCAGTGGTCAAGCAAGTCACTGGAAATTCATTGCTGACTGCTGGAAGTTCTGCTAGTGGGTATCTGTCTGGCAAAGTATCTGATGGGTGAGAGAGGAAGAGAAAATAAGTTCCTAATGATATTTAAAACCATAATAGACATGTGGCTATAGACTTTTTAGACTTGGTATTTTACAATATAAGTGATTGCCAGAGAAAACCACAGGACACAGTTGCAACAGAAGTAGAAAGTCAAAAAACACATGTGCATCTCACATGCAACCAGATCCAGTGAAGAAAGGGCGCTGTGTATAGATTGAAATTCCACAAGGAAAATGATCGAAATCCCGTTTTTTTAATTATTAAAACATATTTATATTACATGAACATGTCCAATGTACCGATGACACAAAAGCAATCCCCACGAACTTTGATCAGAATAACTAATTTAGGTGCCAGTTTTACAGTTGAAAAAACTTTACCTATATATCGATTCGAATTTTTTTATAAAAAAGTAACCAAACTCACCGTTCTGACATTCCAACTCGCTGTAGTTTGGCCTCTTGCTGGTGAAATACTTCTTTACCAGGAAAGACCGAGGCATTCTGAACTCTTGAGTTTTAACAGTCCAGTCCCAATTATTTTCAGGGGTAAAATTTCACTGAAACGCTCCGCTTCAGATATAGTCCTTAAAATGTAACGTCCTCGCCAATCCGCAGTTCTTGTAACGTTAACACTGAACACTGATCTGAAATGGACTACAATTAGTGAGTCTGTACTTATTTAAAATAGTCTGACAGACTAAGTGGGTATACGTCCATTTGGACCCGCCCAAAAGAACAGCCTACAGCCATCGCTGTCGTCAGTGTTTCATTTAATTACCCAGCACTTGACTGCTGCCTAGGTGTGAATGTTCCCAAGCGCACTTCGCAGGTAATACACATAAGTGAATTGTTTAATTCGTGCCTATCAAGATCATGTAAATTAGCCATTCTAAATTCATTGTTTACTTCGCGTCTCCAAGCCAATGTGTGTAAAGAGCCAGATCATTGTTAATTTAAATTAGAGCTTTTGTGAAGGAGCTATTTGCCATCTGCAAAGAATTCACAATGAAGGATAGAATTAGCATGTGCAACATAAATCTGTAGTCTATCAAAACGCATATACCAGACCTGGTTTGCACACGTTTACGAACTAAATGTTCACAAGCTGACATCACGTTTTATTTGATTGTCAAGACCATTATACAACGTATACTAAAATGTATGTGTTCTGGAGATGTTTTATTACCTAATTTTGATACGCTGACAAGTGCACAATGCACTTTTCAACAGAAGTCAGCACGAGCCTTGAATGAATTTTGCGTGTGAAAGTACAACTTTGATTATGGCTCCACCTTGTGGTAATAAAAAATACTTACTTTGCGTTAATGATGCTGTAAAATCTGCTTTGCCATCACAGGAATAAATTACATTGTAAAATATAACGAAATAGAAGAAAGTGAATTTTAAAAAATTATAATTCACAGTATTTTTCACTGTATTTTTTTTTATCAAAAAAATGTGTTTTACTGATTCTACTGAATTATTGTACTGAAAAATAAAATCAAGTAGCTATAAATAAGGCAGACGATTAACTATAATACAATACAAGAGCTCTGCTAGAATACAGTGCCATTTGTCAGATACTGTCAAAAAATGAATATGAAGGTGTCCATGAAAGAAGTTTGTGTCCACAATTTTGATGAAGTGCACTAAATGCAAAAATCTAGCCTACGTTTAGCAGGCTCAAATTATGCCTATTTAATGTGACTTATTTAACTTTATTTTAAGAATAATCCCCCCCCCCCCCTCTATTCACTTACTATCATAATTACATTCAATGTTAATTATAAACTTTAATAAAAAAAAGTTTTTAATTAATTTCTTTCTGATAACAGTCCTGTAAGAAAGTTATGGGTGATTATCAAAATTAGTGGACAGGGGTACAATTTACAGTAATTAAAGGGATAATTACACCCAAACATTTTTATTAAAATGAATATCTTTCTTCTGCTAAACACAAAATAACATATTTTAAGGAATGTCAGTAACCAAACAGTTGCAGGACCCTATTGACCCCCCCCCCCCCCCTATTGACCCCCCCCCCCCCCCCCTTCTTTCGTGTTCAGAAGAAGCAATTCATACAGGCTTGGAACCACTTGAGGTTGAGTAAATGATGACATAATTTTCATTTTTGAGTTAACTATTTCTTTAAAGACGCATTTGCTATATAATGCTGATAATATTCTATATAATATTTTGTAAAATTTTACATAATTGAACATTTAACCTCCGTCACTGTTTAGTGAGTAACTGAGATAATATTTTCTTGTGTGTGTGTGTGTGTGTGTGTGTGTGTGTGTGTGTGTGTGTGTGTTCCACTGAAGAAAGCAAGCCAATCGCTTTAAAATGTCTCACTCCTTCATGTAATTCCCACTGTCCGTTGCTGCGGCACATTCTGCAGTTTTCAAATTTTGTTGATTGATACGCCCCTCCTTTCCCCCAAAGCTAAACTGGAATCAGTTTTACTTACGGTCGACCCATGAGTTTTAAAGTTTAACGTTACAAACTGTTCCCAGGTCAGCTATAGATGAAAAACGGACAATACGCCCCGTTAAATTATGGCTCCACCTCTCTGTTTGTGTACGAATCTAATTGGACTAGCCCACAGCAGTAGGCGGAGCTACTTCGCCTGGCTTTTTGTTTTTATTATCAGCTGTTCGTTGGGATTTATGCTGCGGTGCTATAATTTAAAGCAAAATAAACAAAACAAAAGAGCATATATTCTGCACCTCTACCTCGGATTAAACCAAAGATTTATTTTTAACGAATTAGACGTCGGGGAATTGGTTTCTCTATAAAGAAGCAGGTATGTTTTACTTAAGCCTCGATTTTTAGCTATGTGAGAAAATCTGTATAAGTTAACGTTATACGCAAAATGTTTTGTTGGTATATGTTCATGTATACTAATTTGTATGTAGGCCTATTCATAAATGCTCATACCATATTTCTTAATCATAATCTACCAATATAACGCTGTTTCATTGATTCATATGTGATGTTTACTGTATTTGTCATTTATGTTTCTTTTACAGCATATTTCTTGTTAGTGTACATTTGTAGCCAATGGCACAAAATGATAAATTAGTTCCCCTTGTGTTTTCCTCGACATCTGCATGACTAGCAAAAGAGAGAAAAACAAACACCCCAAAAACCATCCACATACAGTTATTTGAAAAATGCTGCTAAATGAACTGTGCATTAAAATAACAAACAAACATTGAAATTAAACAATTTCCATATGAGACGCTGTGTTTTCAGAGAAAATGAAGCTATTGTTTCAATGGCACACCCCCCAGCTGGAGAACGACAGATGGATGGCAACAATGGAGCTGGGGTCCAACAATGCACTCCCAAAATCTTTGTGGCCATATGAACAAATATCCCCAGAAATGGGTCTTAAATAGCAGTCACATTTAGAATATGTCTCTTTTGATAACTAAACTAATGACTAAAACAACAATTTTAACTGAATGTTTTGAATTTCTAAGTGTGCATGGATGGGGAAAGCCATTGTGCTAAGAAGAGGTTTTTTTGTTTTTTTACTTTTTTTGCTGCTAAAATGAACCCTGCATTAATTCATCCCTATGCCAGGGCCTGAAAAAAAAGATGCTCTGATTTCAGAATCAAGCCTGACCTCAATATGAGTTTAAAATAGCTTGCAGCCTGATCCTGTCAGGTGTGGTTCCTAACCAAGTCTTGATTAGAGGATATAATTCAAAACAGAGACTAAGCTATATCACAATGTTTACATTTATAGTCGCATTTTTCCTTTACTGAAGGTCTGGCTGAAGTCGTCCTGCTGAGATCTGCTCGTAACATCTGCCAGTGAAGAAGTGTGAGACTCGTGTACCAGGCAATCCAGTTCATCATCAATTATTCAGTACAATCACGCAATTTATAACCATGTTTCAACGGCTCACAAACCTGCTCTTTGGAAGCGTAAATGAAACAACTCAGGAACCAACTGTACCAAAACCAGGGTCTCCGGAAGTGGAGGAGGAGGGCTGGCTCATGGTCAATGCAGCTGGTGAGTACAGAGACAAATGTCTCATATTTAGAGAAGAAACGTCCTAGAGTACATTTAATGCAACAAATTCAGGGGCTGCAAGTAATATAATTGGATTAGATTAGCAAAAATTTACATTCTGTCATCAGCTAGTAGTTATTGTGTTTTTGTCTGTACAAAAAGTCAATATATGTGTTGTTTTGGACTTCCATGGACAAAACATTCTTCAAAATATATTTTTATTAAATTATTAAATTATTTAGTTGTCTGTGTGATTGTGCCTATTAACTAAAGCCTACACTTTGCTACACTCATATTTGATACACAATTTTCTAAGGCCTCTAATTGATCAACATTTTGGAAACTACTGAAAAACCTACACAATATACTTCATTCCTTCTGCCGCCTAAATGTTTATCATTTTTTAGCAAGTAAAAGTTCTTTCAGTATAATTATAAAAATGTCCCTATTCAGGTTGTGGTTCTTTTTGCTGTGTAAATAGAAGACTAGCTTTTATATTGTTAGTAATATTTCAAGATGAACACTTACTGAAGCAACATCGGTTTACTTACTTTTTGGTTATATTTTTTTTTTGTCGTTTTTTTCATATAGGCTTTACAGGGTTAAGCCAGTTTTTCATGGTAACTGTATTATTCCTTTCCGTAGATGGAGAGACATCCTCTGAACCCAGTGAAGTGCAGTTTAAGTTAATAAGAACCCTGTCAAGCACTGAGAAATGTGCTGCCAGCTTGGTCAGTGATACAAGGTAAAACCAATACATCTGCTCAGAGATTGCAGTCATTATCACTGTATTTCTACTGGAGATAGAGGTTGCGTTGGCATTGACGGTCAGTATTGGATTGAGTTGAAATGGTGTTTTGTTCTCTTTCTAAAGCATTGTAGAACCAGAAGTCCCTGTTGCTCGAGGCAGTGGTCGAGTATCTCAGCGGTTGGTCTCTCAGTCTGGGGCTCTGGTCAAAGTCACACAGGTGGGCCGGATACAGCGGGCTCAGGCTCGGGCCAACCGCCACAATCTCAGCCGCAATTGCATTCAGCGTCAGAACCACATTCGTCAACGTGTCCCTCAACATTACTCTCGCATACATCGCGTGATCCTCCACCAGCCTGGCCGTCGCAACTTTAGTCACTAAGATGCAGAGAAAGTCAACAAGCACGCAAGCACATGCAAGTACTTTGGTTCAAAATAAAAGCTTGATATGAAAATGTTTGAATTATTTTTATTTTGTTATTTACAATGTAGGATATAATAAACCCAGTGGCAGCTAAAATATGCCTCCAAAAATGATGTTGTTACATACTAGTGTACTAGACTGTCATGCAGCAATAAAATGAAGTGAAGGACTGTTCTTGTGTTCTTTCATTGTTAAAATAATGAATGGGGGCAGTCGTGGCCTTATGGTTAGAGAGTCAGACTGGTAACCCGAAGCTTGCGGGTTCGAGTCTTAATACCGACAGGAAATGACTGAGGTGCCCTTGAAACCCCCAATTGCTTCTGGGGTGCCACGGCAAAATGGCTGCCCACTACTTCGGGTGTGTGTGTCCACGGTTTGCAATGGGGTACACAGCTGTCTAGATCATTTCAGTCAGTTTACCCCATTAAGACTTGACTGTTATTTAATCATAATAAATATGCTGTATGTTTCTAAGTTTGTGCACAAAGCGTGTCATCTTCATGCAGTGCACTATAAAAACCACAAGGGGGCACGTGGGTTCGCCTAGTGTGCTCTAGTCACGGAAGTAGTCCTTTTCTTCCTTTCTGTGGTCAACTGTCCATAGTGTGGAAGAATAATGTCAAATCTATGAGGTATGACCGCCTTCCAGTGGGTTGCATGTTCTTTCCCCACTCTACAATGGATCCTATTTACAATGTTATGAACTTAATCCGTTATAATATATATATAAACATTAAAGTTTAATGTTGACGTTTAGTTCTTGTATTAATCCCTAGTTTAGCAAGTGTCATTTATTCTCAGCTATTTGTACTCGACATTTGATATGATTTATGCTCTTAGTTAGAAAATATGAATTATTTACATTCTTTTAGTGCTACAAGATACTGTTAGTTGATCTTTTTTATGTTTTCCACATGAATATAGCAACTCTGGTGGGCTGAGTGGTTTGTTGGATGTGTTCTTTCTCTTGTTTTCCCCAATTCATTTTCAGAGAGGGAAGTCTGCAGTTCATCGGTTATTCTGTTTTGTTTCTTTGTTTCTCGGCGAGGACATCATAGCCCTGCAGCATAAACATCACAGATTTTGCAGAATGCCGGTGCTGTCATGTGAACGGGTCATTTGAGTGCAACCAAGACCTAATCACACATGTAGCAGACCAAGATGGTGTTGCAAAGGTATACACTACCCACCTAAAGCTGGACATTTGTTGCTATATGTGCAAAATCATTGTTGTGTCAACAATACAGAATCACATGTTGTTAAATGTTTCATGTTTATCTTGTATGCATAAAGTGCAAGTCTTGTTCTAATAAGTATAGGGAACGTATATAAAGGTAATCTTTACCAGTTACATACAAATATGTTAAAAGATCTCATATGACATGCTATCAGGCAAGTCTTTAACACACCTTCATACATCACCTGATCTGATGGGCAGCAAGATAAATGTCAACTTATTTCAAATATGCCATGTGGCGTATGTAGTTATTTGAGTTTTTTTTTCTGAGGGAATGTTCCCTGCGGTTTTATCTGTCAGAAAGTGATCCGAGCGCATAAAGCAGGTGATGAAATGCACGTGTTAAGATGTCTCATGTTAGCTCAGAGTTAAAAGTGGTTCTTATTTCTACATATGAGGAGGCAGATGTTTGCTGAAACATGTCTGCAGCTTTATAACATTAATAATGCATTTGTTCATGGAAAATGTGTTGGGTTTGCAGAACTGTAATTTGCATGCGTTGTTTTACATAGTCAGTCGGATATAATATTTATGTCATATTATAATGCTCTTCCTACAGGGCAGAATGGCTTAAGATCATTTCGATAAAAATATCAGGAAAAGAGGTAAATTAGAAAATTCAAACCTTTTCGCTGGAATGTTGAATATGGAAACAACATTTGCCTTAGTTTATTCATTCAATTCAGTATAGAGACCTTTAAAAATGTTTTAACTATTAAGTCAGTCAGCAGTATACAATATATGTCTCCATGAACATGGATTGTAATAATTAACTAAAAATGAATATATTTAATAAAAATATTTTTTAGAAGTCTGTTTTCTACATGCTTTCTTATATTTCAGATACAGAACAGTATAGATAGATGGGCATTCATGTCTATCTCATATCTCTTTCATACTAAACTGAACTGTATTCATTGACTTCTTACCCTTTAAAATGACTAATACAAAGTTTTTCACAGTGAAAAGAACAAGTTACAAAACAAGTTCATCAAGTTAAAGTGTTCAGACATTCAAGGTCAGGTGCTTTCAACCAGAGTGCATGAAAAGCATGCACATAAAGAATTATCAGTGCAGACTTTGTTAAATGGTAACATGTAAAGGTGATCAAAATGTATTATCTAAAAATGTATTTAACTGTTCTTAAATGAACATTTATAGTGTAGCTTGCCTTGCATTTTTATAGTCGTCATATAGCCTACATATAGCCTACATGGGCAAATTGATAGGCTATAACACTATAACTGTTATAGTTTTTATAACTGTTTACTTGGTTCTGTTGTGACATTTGTCACATTGTTTTGTTTTCTTGTATGTTTCTATATCTTCTCATAGAGAGAAGTAGGTAGCCTACATGGTACTCATTTATCGGTTCTTTAATAACGAGTTTACCGATGAGTGGATCTCTACATAGCACCAACAACGCCATCACACCTCTGTCCATTAAAGAAAACAACCATGTTCTCAGGTAAAGTACCTTACTTTTTTAATATACTGTTTTGTATAGATTCTTTTAACATAATAATGTTTAAGTGAGCTATAAACAAAGACCCAGATAGCAATGAGTCGGCGGACCACCGGCGGTGATCCGGCGGCTGTAGAAGCGTCAGAATTGCGTAATCGCAAACACGTTTGACGGCGCACCGCCGGCGGCAGCCGCTTTTTAAAAGCGGCAGCCGGCTTCCTACCGCCTTCGTACCGCCGCCGGCCCGCAGGCAAACCGCCGTTCCGCCGCCTTTATACCAGAAGGCGGCCCGGCGGAGGCAAACGCTTTTTTCGAACGATCTGCCTCCGCTTATTGTGTAATAAATAATATATATATTTATTTATTATTCATATATTTGTAACATGCAGTTTATGATGGATAATAATTGAACAAACCAGATAAATTCCCATTTGGCATTTTTATTCCACATTTCAAAGTACATTAACTATCAATGATACAAGATAATATAAATTAAATATAACAGACAATAAATAAGCTTAAATAGGCCTATAAATAACAAAAAACATTTTTACTAAAGAACCTGCATGTTTCCAATTAAATTTTGGTTTAAAAAAAAAAAAAACAGCCTTACAAGCAAATTATAACACTTACAATATTTGTTAATAACAAATAGGTCAGCTCTGGGATGAAAAGAATTACCATTAAATATTATATCAAATAATGAGGATATTTGGTACCAAAGAATGTGCAGGATACCAAATAAATCGAGGTATAACATCACATTTAACAAGCCATTTCTAACAATAGCATAAATGGTAATAATTTAGAGTAAAGCTCTGGAGAAGAATAGAACAGTAGTAGAACAGAACATTATAACAAGCCTGACTATGGGTTCTCCGGTTTTCCCCGACCTCCAGAATGAGGCAGCGCAAATTGGCTTATCTTCAGTGATTTCTTGTGCGCCTATATAAAGGACAAACAACCTCGCCATCCCATATCTATCCAAGGAGCTGCCTTCAAGGCAGGGTCACAGGGAATAAAAAAAAAGTAATTTCCACAGTGAACAGTGTGGATTGGGTGAGTGTAGCCTGAAACTTCTGGCTTCTTTAGGGGTCTTGATGTTACTGACTGCAGGATAAAGAAAGGGTTCCAGGTGTCAGTAGTCAGCCTAGGTGTAAGAGGTCGGCTGTGGGTCCCTCTCAGCTGTGCGGCGTCTTTTTCCACCTTCACGATCAGATGCTCCTTTCAGGTAACGCATAGCGCTAACCTGGACCGCCTCATCAGTGGCATCCTGGGTTGCCGGGTTCTTCCGGATGGCTCCTGTAGAAAATACAGATCTGTCATTCCATGTGAATGTCATAAGGCCACACACATCTACTTAAATATATAACAAATTTATATATTTATATATATATTACTTTGAACAATGGTCTTCAGGAACATGTCTCTAAAACATGCTTTATCCCCTACACCCGTCCAGGTTGTATTAATGGAAAGGTGATTAGAGAAGATACTCTAAAGCATTCGCCACACGGTTGTCTTTAGGTCCCTCCCACATTTGATTGCCAAAAACCGAAGCTGAAAATACAAAAAAGTGTTACAAATTACATATCTCTGAAGCTTCTCATACATAAATATAAAAATGTGACAGGCTGTGATTCAGACTGTAGAATATGCAGTGTACAATCTTAAATTTTACTTTTTAGATTACCCTACAGCATTATAAACAAAATCAGCACACTTACTGGAGCTCTTTATCCTGCCTCAAACTGTTGTCAAGCAACGCCAAATGGGTTGTCTAGGGGGAGTAACAGACCCCCTGGCAGGGATAACTCTCCAAAAGACACATTGGCACTGAAATGTTGCAGCATAGTGTCCATTTTGTTGTCCATGCTATGCACAACATCGCCAAACTCTCCAAGACGTCGCAGCATTAGGGTCTGATCTGCACCTACAGGGGTTCACAGAATAAAAGAATAAAGCAGTCAGTCCTGGTCCCTCAACTACTAAACTATGACATTTACAACTAGGTCTACTACATGTACAGGTGGCCCCAGTGGGAATTAAACCAACAACCACAGGTGTTGTTTGCAAGTTGTACCTGATTGCCCAGTACGAGCAAACGTCGTCAACATTGTCCCAACTTGCTTCACCTGCTCATGAAGTGAGCCGCTGTCATCCGAAGCTACAAAATGAAAGGCATTTGGTAATTTTGGACCTACATCACAGTCAAAAAAGTAAAATTTAAGAAAGAGTGCATGTTCTCACCTGCTCGTGCATTGCTTTCCCTCAGGGCTTGGTTCTCATTCTGGAAATCTACATAAAAAATATTTTATTTTAATTATATATATATATATATATATATATATATATATATATATATATATATATATATATATATATATATATATATATAACAACAACTACAGGCACAATTTTCCATACTGTTAAAGTTTCCAACATCTGCAATTTCCTGTTTGTCCATCTCAACTCCTTTCAATATTCTTCTCCTTATAGCCCAGTAACTAGACATTGTGACTAACAATTTATTTACCTTGAAAGCCGAAACGATTGTCCAACAATAGGTCTCTTGGATGAAGATAACCGATTGTGCTCTGGTCAAGGTATCTGCAAGAAAATGTGAACAAAACCGCATTGTTAACGTTAAATACAGAATATACAGTAGCTATGCTGTGGGGGGAAAAACTGGTCAGCCAAATGTGGAACAGTAAAATGTATTCATTCAGTGTAGTGATTCAAGTAAACTGCATTGTCCTCAAACATAATAAGTACAGCAGTTCAGAGAAATAACTCATAAATGACCTTAAATGCTAGAAGAACAGTAGCAACACAGCACATGTTAGCTAACACTTGCTAAAACTGACCTAACGTTAGCAGCATGCTTGTTCGGACTAACAAAATAATTTAAATAACCTATATACATCATTCTGTTTTGTTAGAAAACACCAAAAGTTAAACTTAAGTCTTTCTAGATGTAAAGCTTTGGCTAACTTACCTACAGTAGCTAGATACATTTTAACATGTAGAACATGCTTGAACTCAGTGTGTAAAAAAGGCGAAACAGCACGTGTTAGCTAACACTGTGTATTGTGCACTATATCAGCGTGCGTGTCTGAACAAACTAATTAAAACAACCTACCGGTATAGCTATACATCAAAAATGAACATAATATTGTGTGACACAAAAAGGAAACATGTACTTACTTAAACGCTCGTAGTCGAGGATATTTTCTGATCTCCTCTCTTCAAATACTAAAACCATGTGATGAGCGGCCGCTGTTGGTAAATCTGTATGTTTTACCGGTTTGTCTTCCGTCTTTTTTAAGTATACTGCCCCTCTCGGCCGGTGGAGGTACTTCTCTGTTTTTTTTTATTTTATTTTTATTTAAATTAGTACATGTATAGACAAGTACAATACAAAAAGTACAATGAGAGAAAAATAAAAATAATAAAGCATTGTGGTACAGTTCCGAATATGTAGAACAAAGAATAACAACAAATGTAACACTGTATATAAAATAAATAATAAAAATAAGAATTCTGAGATAGAAAATACTTTATAATATTAAGGCAGTCACATGAAATTGAAAAGCTTTCAGGTTTCTGTTTTTGTAAGCTTTTTGTTTTGCGACCTCATGTTTGAGAGGGTTTCAAATATTGTAAAAATCAGCTTTATAAGAGGTAATATTAGAGGGCTTCTTTTGAGTTATTCTTGTCTTATGAATGTAGAATTTTTCCTAAATAATTAATAATATATTTTTGTTTTTCAGAAAAATATGGGTTTTGAAAACAAAGTAAAATGTCATGAAGTTAGTTCTAATTTTTTGTCATGTCTATTTTAAAGTCAGTCCAAAAAGAAATAGAAAAAAGGCCAATACAAAAATAAGTGTTATCCTAAAATGAACTTTCAAACTTTCTTAACCCTCCTATTATGCTAAAAAAAAAAAAAGTATTAGCCTACATCCATTATGGGTCAAATTGACCAACACTGTTTAAACACACTCGACATGCAAATAATCAAGTGAAAATTTAAATGTAATTTCCTAAACCTAACCTTATCATGGAATCAAGAGTCAAGAATCTGTTATAAACCCTAATGGCTTTGGAGCAAAAAAAACTAATATTTGATATAATTCACATATAGGCTATTATGATTTTATAATCGCTTCAAATGTGAGAACTAGTTAAAATGCTGTCAGTTCCACTCTATTTCCCAACAAGCCAAACATAGCCAACGTGGCTGGTCGAATTTGAGAGTAGAAATCCTTGTATTTCACAGCGGCTTGCCGCCAGCCGGCCGCGGTCCATTAGGCGGAGGCAACCGCCAGAGAAAATGAAGCCGGCGGCCCGCCGGCTAGTCGGCCGCGGCATCTCGCAAGAAATGGGAGTGACGTATTCGGCGGCAAACGTTTCATCACCGCCAGCGGGACGCACCTATAGCCGACAGCTTAGGGCCGGCGGCAAAAAGAAGCCGTGCCGATATTTTTTGCTATCTGGGGAAATCTGCAATATTTAGATTGCAGAACAACATTGCATATAGGCTAAATACTATATTAAAAGTCTCTCAGTAATCTTATAGATCAATGTAACTGTATAAAAAAAATCAATGCATTTTATATTAATACAAATTGGGATTTCCTGGTTTACACAAATGGACATCTTTAGTGTCACATGTCAGCAATGAAATGTGCATGACCTCACCACTGTAAGTTAGATAACCGACTCCTCTCTGTCTTGATAAGGCGGCAGCTGAAGCAAACACTCATCATTCAACATGGAACTGGACAAGGAACAACAGGAGTGCTACTTTATTGTAGTGAGGAGAAGCAAGAAGGGCTTATCTCGCGGGTCAATTGGGCGCGCGGATGCGGAGACAGCAGCAGGAGATCTCATAGGAATGGTTTATGGAGGAGGTGGCAGTGCCAGGAGCAGTGGCACGGTGAAGAAACAGGACACATACCCACTCTCACGCCATCAAGCTCAGCTACTTTTGTTCGTTTCTCCTGCCAGCAGGCGACTGGAGCTCCTGTGCAACGTCCAGCTCTTTAGTGCAATCTGTGAACTTGTTCAGGACGATCTTGTGGTGGTCAAACACAAGAAGGACTTTCAGCCGTGCCTGGTCAAGAATCTGATTCAAATAGGCAAGAGGGACAAACCAGGAGTCTTGCAAATGCTGGGATTTGAGCTGGACTTGATGGTGAGGAAAGGCATCTTACTTTTGCTGCCGTTTTCCCCATTAGGCTATTTCATGCAAACAAATGTGCTAACATATTGAAATAGACTGTTTAGCTCAAGTCGTTATTTTGAAATCACAGTAATGATTAATTAGTAGTATTCATGTTATTTTAATTTAATTTTATAACATAATACTATGTAATAGTAAAATAAATAATGAAATACACAATTAAAATATTTTATTATTGTATATGAATTATTATTTTAAAATAAATTGTACTAAAATAATATTAATTGTAGATAATTAGTCATTAATAAACTAAAATTGTTCTGAGATTTATAACATTTTCATATAAAATTTTGCATATAGAGGAAAGGATTGTCTGTAGTTTTACTTTAATGGAAAAATCCGTATTAAAATCTAAATCAACATGATATGTCTGTGTACTTTTACAAAATCTAAGCATGCGCTTTTCAACTGTGACGTAAGTGTCGACCTTTTGAGACAAAATACTTAAAATGCAAACCAAATAGTCGCGTTAATGGCATAAAGAATCCACTTGGGTCTGTTTAAATGCACTTGTATTTTTTCACAGGACACTGAGCAGGATATTTTGTCGAAGAAGACTGTCCCTCTTCCCTTCTTCAGTGCAGCTGACATTGTCCAGGTGGCTCCGTCACATTTAAACACCAGGCAGCCGCTGAGAGTCAGCATTGATTTGGGTGAGTTACTCATCTTTTTAGCCCTTAAAAACATATTTAAAGTCTCATGGTGCTATTGAGAATTCCTATGACTAGACTGCGGAAAAGATTGTTATCTTAAACTGGAAAGACAGTCAGTCTCAAAACAATACATAACATCTATTATGCTTTAAATCAAGATTTAATGACTTGAGACTTCAAGAATCATATGACTTGAGGAATGTCAGGTGATGATATCTGCAATAAGATGATTTGCATGTTATTCCCTTTTTAGGTTTAAACAGGAAAGCAGTGTCGCGCATACATTCCATGCCAGCTCTCAACTCACGCAATGCAAAAAAAGGAAGTACCTTCTCCAACAAGGATGTTTCCAACTCCATTCAGGCCTTGTCCCGTTATTCTTTGGAGGTCGGGTCCATGGCAGAGGTCCTATCTTTGAATGGACTGACTGTGTTTGGGGTGATCAGATGGATTGGTGTTCCAGATGGAAAGAAAAATGACTGGGCAGGAATTGAACTGGTGAGCATCTAAATGTTTTCATTCAGTGCTGAGCATGTGCCGATTATGTTCTGTTTTTGTGCATGCAAATAATACAAATATCTCTCAAATCCTTTCAGGACACTGAGGCGACGACTTGTTCGGATGGGGCGTTTGGTACAAAACGGTATTTCACCTGTGAAGGAAACAAAGCCTTGTTTGTGCCACTGACCAACTGCAAACCAGACAGTAGATTTCTGTTCATTCCAAATGAGATCCAGAAACCACTTGAACCTCCCTCAGGTGAGTCCCTTCAGTCTGTTATATTATTCCACTTCTAGAAACAGTCTGAATGTTAAAGGCCTCAAGATTAAAAGTGCTTTTTTTCTTCTTAGTCACACTCCTGGAAGATTTGGACGAAGATGTTCCCCCTGTTGCTGAGCAAGATGTTTTGTCTCATCTGGTGGGCAGAATGAGGGGGATCCAAGGCCACTTCAACTCCTGCTATTTAGACGCCACTCTCTTTAGGTAGGCATCTCAAGAAAGGCATGTCATGTATGTGATTTCACATTTCGTTCTTTTTGTACTGATGTACTGATGCATTTTCTTTTTTTTCTCTCTGCTTTTACAGTCTCTTCACGTCATCCATAGCTTTCAGCAGTATGTTTGACAGATCAGCAGATAGTGAGGAAGGCATTTCACACATTTTAAGACGGGACATCGTGAACCGCTTACGCAGGTAAAAGCTCTCAAACCCCTTGATGTACTGTATGTGTGATAGTACATAAGAAAGTCACATCATAAAGCTAATGCACAGCCATAGTTGTCGAGCTTGAGTAAACACTCTTAATGTGGGCATGTAGTCATCAGGGTACTCGCAGTTCATTTCATATGACCTCTGCCTCTCTCGACAGATCAGGCTTTGTTCCAGCAGAGAGTGTGATGAAGTTTCGTAAACAATTGGGCTGCAAATCTTTTGCTACAGAGGAGAAAGGTATTACTTGTCCCATAGCGGCCATTTACTTCTTTGATGTTTAGCTGCACGTTTTTCATCTGTGGCTTAGAGGGAACGTTAGTCTGATCACTAAAACATTTTTACTACTATTTCCATCAGATCCAGAGGAGTTCATCACCCTACTATTAAAGCATGTTTTACACATTGAGCCATTGCTCAAACTCAGGTTTGTTTCAGTTGCACTGCTTGTCCATCACTCCAGATTTGTTTGTCTGAGAAACATGACTGTGTTTTGACATTTTACACAACCCTTGAATGAATATGTTTTGCACACAGGAGTTAAAAAGTATTTTTATTTCACTTTAAAAATATATATTTATTAAAACATTTCTATATTATGTAACCTTTTATTGTATTTATGTTTTTTAATGTATATACGCTATGGTTTAAATGTTTGGGGTCAGTTAGTTTAATACTTTTATTCAAAAAGGCATTAAATTGATCAAAAGTGGAAGTAAAGACAATTACAATGTTACAAACGGTTTCTATTTAAAATAAATGCTGTTCTTTGAGCTTTTTATTCATCAAAGAATCCTTAAAATGTAAACAAATATTAAGCTGCACAACTGTTTTCAACATTGGTAATTCTGTCAAACAGAATAACTGGTATGCATGGATGAGATCAGACCGAGAACAGAACAAACTCAGGGTTTAAATACATAAGCAAACTAAATCAAAGAAAAGAGACACAGGTTCACATGATAATCAAATCAATAAGAAACCCTAGAGACCAACTCAAACACAGGAAACAGAACCAATCACATGCAAAACACACCCAAACCAGGCACAGAGAATCCCTTACAAATAAGAAATGTTTCTTAAGCAGCAATCAGCATATTAGAATGATTTCTGAAGGATCATGTGACTGAAGACTGGAGTAATGATGCTGGAAATTCAGCTTTTTAAAATATATTCAAAAAACATTAAATAAAATATTGCCAATTTTACCTGTTTACTGTATTTTTGATAAATCCAGCCATGGCGAGATTAAGAGGATTTCAAAAACATTTCACTGACCCCTTTCCCACAGATCTCTTTTTAACAGTAGTGTACATTCAGTGTAAACAAGCTTAAACTGTATATTTGAACACCTGTGTGTTGTTTTTAGGTCACATGGAGAGTTGTCACAGGATGCCTATACACATCAGATCATTGTAGAGAAGAATCAGGTGGGAGCCATGCCTTCAGTTCAACAGCTGCTTGAGATGTCTTTAGTATCAAGTGATCTGAAGTTTGAAGAGGTTTGTTCATTTCTTAGAGATTATTATGCGTTATATTACAGTTTGCATACCCCATATTTGTCTACTGAGTATGCATTATTAATCAAAACTTTATTTTATTTTAGATTCCATCTTGCCTTATAGTTCAGATGCCACGATTTGGAAAGAAGTTCAAGATGTTCCCTAAAATCATTCCCTCAACGGAGCTGGACATCACAGATGTCTTACATTGTTGTGAGTTTAACAAGCATATTTCCAAATGAAATCTCCTCCTGATAACATTTGTTTTGTGGAAGCAGATATTGGACTGTTGCAGATACAATATCTCTCATGCTTCTCCTGTTTTCTCTGGCAGCTCCTCGGGAATGTTTTCTGTGTGCTCATCTGGCTGAATATGAGTGTGACCAGTGCCTGACGGACCATAAGCTCCAGCCAGGCAAAATTAAGCAGTATTGCTCTACCTGCAACACACAGGTAGTGATCCTACTTTGCATTCCGACAGTTGTTATATAATGCATTTTACATGCTTTTTTCATCCACATGCCTTCTCCCACAAACGAACCCAAATATTTTTGCTCCTTCTACAGGTTCACACTCATCCCTCCCGACAAGAACACACTCCTCACAAACTTACAGTTCCAGATCATCTTCCAGAAGACACATCAGTACAGAGGCACCAGATGCAACTCTTTGCAGTTCTCTGTATAAACACCAGCCATTATGTGTCTTTTGTCAAATATGGGCCTGACCCACGGTCCTGGATCTTCTTTGACAGCATGGCTGACCGATGCGGTATGTCATATATGCTAAATCTCCAACATATTCAAATGTAGACTGCATCCAAAATACATCCTCTGCAGGAAGCATACGGAGGTAGGAAGGCAACAAAGCACGTCCAAATCTAATGATCAAGTCAAATACCTTCGTTTGATGGATTTTTGAAGGAAGCATAAATGTATCCTTCACTGCCTTTGATTTACCACAATCCAGTGCGTTGCATTCCATGAAAGTTAAGCTAAAAATGAGAGAGTGTCAATTTACACCAAGTGCAAATGGCAGAGGCTATTTACACTAACTCCGCCCACCATTTTCTGATTAAGCCAGACAAAATTAGAAAAGAAAACCGGCTGCATAACAGGATAAGTGGCGTGGAGAGTAAAGCCGGTGGCGATGAACCGAGTTAGAATCGGACTTTTTCCGAATTCATTCCCTTTTCAATCAATCCCTTTCCCCATCGCATATCAGCTCAGAGAGGCATTTATTTTAAATTAAAGAATAGGGATTGTTCACCTAAAAATTTAAATTATCCCAAAATTTACTCACCCTCAAGCCATCCTAGGTGTATATACAATCTGGTTAATCCAAGCTTTATAATGGCAGTGAATGGCAGGCCAAAATTTGAAGCCCTAAAAAGTGCATCCATCATTTATAAAAGTAATCCATACGGCTTCGGGGGTTAATAAAGGCCTTCTGAAGCGAATTGTTGTGTTTTCGTAAGTAAAATATCCATATTTAACACGTTATAAAGTAAAATATCTAGCTTCCGGTGGACCGCGTTACATATTCAAATTAGGGAATAAAAGATATTTTAATCTGCCCTAATGTGACAGCTTCCATTTATGACTTTAATAAATATAATCATATACATTGAATATGATGTTATTATAGCATACTGTTTTATAATATACTACAATACACTGAGGTGCAAATAGTATCTGCCACTATTTGCACCAAGTATAAATAGCATCTAACAACTATTCACACTTAGTACAATTAGAATTTAACTACTATTTATATAGCCTGGATGGCAGCCGAATTTAGCCCCGCCCACAACATTTGAGGTCAGGAAGTTATTCTGAGTATGACGACATCAGGCTACTATTTACACTTGGTGCAGAGAACACTTTTTTTTAGCATTTATTGCTATTTAGCTAACTGCCAAAATTAAAAAAAAATAGCAATAATTATACCATCGGAAAGTTAAGTTTTGTGGTCAGTTTGTGTTTTTTGTGTTACATTTTAGACCAAATTTGTCCTCTTTTGAAGTCATTTCTAGCGAGATATTAATAATTAAATATTTGCTTGGTTATCACCAAAGCTATTGTTGTTCATCATTAAACCGTTCTGCCTTTCTCAGAAGTCTGTCCGAAATCAGTTCCGTGAGGTACCTTCATGCGTAAACTCTGAATGCAAAGTCAAAAAGGCAGCTGCCTAAGATTTTGGACGCAGCTGTAATCTCTCTATTTATACCATTTGCACTGTATCACTCGACTGAGGAATCACAAACCCTCCATTACTGACTTTAGCTCATTTATTTAATCTTATTTTTTATCCTTAGGTGATGATAATAATGGCTACAACGTTCCCGTGATCAGGTCCTGCCCTGAGGTTGGAGACTTCCTTTCCCAGCCTGAAGAGGAGATCTCCACAGCAGATCTGAGTCAGTGCAGTGAGCTGGTGCGGAGACTGCTGTGTGATTCATACATGTGTCTGTATCAGAGAACAGACAGTCACCCTCAGCATCATCAATGAGCATTGACATCTGTGATATCTCTTGTGTCATTACATCATGAGAGTTGACACATAAAGGATACGGATGTTTTGCTTTGCTCTGTTCTTTATCAAATTGTTCTTATAATTTATAATGGAAGTTTATTTATATATAAAAGGGCTCCCAGCTGTACAATAAGACATTTTATCAGATAGAGATATACATTTATAAACAATCAACAATAAAATTGAATTTGATGTGACAAATAGTTCCAGGATGTCATATGAAGGTTCAGTGTGATTTATTGTTTAGATCATTTATCTATATACGTTTATTTGTACTTTATTAACATATTCTTTTTTTTATTGAAAATGATTAAAGTTGTAGGATGTTTATATTTGTATAAAACATTGTACCAATCCCACGTCTCTTCATTTTATCCATAGTAGATATTTTTCTTAATATATTTCTTAACTTTTACTCTTTGGGTCATATTTGTAAATGTAATACTTCTTTGTTTATAGGTTACAAAAAAACAAATGACCTAAAATAAATCAAACAGCTGTTTTACAGATGGGGTTTAATGTATTGTGAGGCCTATCTGAAGAAAAGTAGGTGCGATGACGCCCTCTAATGGAAACATCACAGCATTGACTCTCAATGACGATGTTGACAAAGACATGATTATCACGTTTTAAACTGTGGCGTCTGATTCCCAAACGAAGCGTTCTTTTGAATTGGTTCTCTTCAATGAAGCGATTTACAAACAATTGAAACTTTTGATTGTATTATATTTATTATATTATTATTAATATTATATATTATTGTAACATTAAAATTGTGTTTCTGAAACACAAACCAGGAAGTATTACTATACTGATTGGTCATTTATTTGTGAGTGTAAATATACACAGAAGTAAGTTTACGTTTTAATAAAAGTTTGGTTGTTAAATAAATAAATACCAATGTACAAACAACAGTAATTTGTTTTTAGGCCCAGCTGTTGCAGAATCGAGTCACACTTTATATTAAGTGGCCTTAAAGGGATAGTTCAACCAAAAATGAAAATTCTGTCATCATTTCCTCACCCTCATGTTGTTCCAAACCTGTATGAGTTTCTTTCTTCTGTTGAACACAAAAGAAGATATTTTAAAGAATGTTGGTAACCAGACAGTTGACCGTAGCCATTGACTAGGCCTATAGTATTTTTTTCCTACTATGGAAGTCAATGGCTACCGTCAACTGTTTGATTAGCAACATTCTTTAAAATATCAATTTTGTGTTCAACAGAAGAAAGAAACTCATACAGGTTTGGAACAAGTTTAGGACGAGTAAGTAATGACAAAAGTTTATTTTTTGGATGAACTATCCCTTTAACTACTATGTACTAACATTAAATAGCCTATATCTGCAAGACTATGGAGTCACTGTGTAACTACACATTGTTCTGGAAAATTTCCACATTTACTGCTAATGATTTTGAGGTATGGTTACGTTTAGGGTTATTAAAAATGTTAATTAAATGCAAATACTTTAAATGTTATTACCATGCACCAACATGTACATAATAAGAATATTGTATCAAATTGTTAAGTACATATTAGATAAGGCCATATAAAGTGTGTTCCTGGTCATTGCCCTTTAACCATTAACTGAGAATGCTACCATATTTAAGTTATAGCGCACATTTATTATGACAGTTGCCTATAAAGACACAAAGATGATAAATAACACGTGATTGTGAAATGCGAGTTTCTGCCTTTGCATCTGTTGTCTGAACAGAGATAGGCCTGCTGCAGGTTTAAGATAAATGTGGCCATTGAGAAGAAAGGCATTAGTGAGCACACACACACACACACACACACACACACACAGTCTGGCGTGTTATCTTTTCGGGGACTCTCCACAGACAATGGTTTTTATACTGTACAAACTGTATATTCTATCCCCTTACACTAACCCTACCCCTAAACCTACACAAACCTACACACAAAGCTTTATGCATTTGTACATTTTTAAAAGAACTAATTCTGAATGATTTATAAGCTTTTGTACCCACGGGGACCTCACTTTAGGTCCCCACAGTGACATGAGTACCCATGAGTTTACCCCTAAACCATCCCAGAAAACGTTCTGCATTTTTTCATTTTCAAAACTCTTTCTTATAAGCTTGTTTCCTCATGGGGACACGGTGACACAAGTCCCCATGAGTCAGTGTGCAATGTGCATTCAGAGTGAAGTGAACAACATGAACACACACACACACACACACACACACACACACACACACACACACACACACACACACACAGATTTGTTAAAATGACAAAAATCTATGAACACATCTTCTAAAGTGGTTTTAACCAATCAATGATGTGCCCACGTTTTCTTGATGTCTTATTACTGTAATATTCTAGAGTATTTAAGGTATAGGCTAAATAATAGCAAGCCATGTGACAGTCAACTTCATTCCATCAGAGAGGGCTTTGTAGCGCCTAGTATTTTGTTAATTGTTAAAATGTGTCGTTTCTATTATTGTTATTATTACTATTATTATTAATAATAACAACGTTTAAGAAGCCTCTCTTTACTTGCTACCACGTGGCTCTTACCACCATAGTAAATTAGGGACGACGTCACAGAGCGGGCCTGTGTGGGAGGAGCCATGGGCAGGAATAACGCCTTTTTTATCCTTTTAAACGCGTCTGACATGCGCAGTGCTTTAAATTTCGGGCTTGGTCTGTTACACAACTGTGTCTTTCTTCATTCTGCCTACAGCTCCTCGCCGGCATTTTACTTTAACAGGCTTTTAACTGTGTTATTTTAAAATAAGACCCATAGAAATGAGTGGGGACCATTCCCACAACGATTCCCAGGTAAAGTGTTTGTGATTTCACGTTGTCAGTTATTTTCTTTCTTTCTTGATGGTTTGTAGTCATTAGCTCGGCTGTTTAAATTCCATCCGCAGCGGCAGTTTTTCCCCCAGCATGCTAAGCTAACAGGCACCAGAAGTCGGCTTTGAATGTAATAATTTTGTATTTTCAGCCCTTGCTGTCCTCTGGCGCTTTTCTTACATTAACGTCCACTAACAAATGTTTCATTTTGGGAATAAAAACTTTAAACAGTCCCCTGTCCTCCGCAGCGGTGGTGTTTAAATGCTATTTTGTGAACAGGCTTGTTAGCTTGAGCGCTAACCCTCCGACTAGCATCAAGTTGAAAGTTAGCAGCCTATTGACATGGCACGGTTTAACACTAACTTATACACCACTGTTTTTCCGCAGATCGAGTCGGGATCCAGATATAATGGTGAGTGGGACTTGTCTAATCAGCACATTGATAAAACACATACGTTTTCTACATCTAACGTGATCGCTTGACGACCAGTTAGTTTTAAGGACAGAAATGGCGTCCCAGAGACTAAGTCCCCTCTCGCTCTCTGACAAGCGCCTATTGTTCACATTGAGCCCTTTTAAATCGTATTTATATTGCTTTTAACTCAACGAAAAACGGCAATTTTGAAAGAGAAAGAGATTTTTTGCCAGTTAATGCAGCTTGGTCGTTTTTAGAGTTAGAAAAATGGTCTAATGGGGCTTGTGAAAGTGAGGGTTTGGGGGTTGAGGACTTAGTCTCTGCGCCATTTTCTTTTTCTCTGTCTAGCGGTCTGAGTGTAGTGAACGTTAAGTGCACATCGACGTGATTATGGAGGAGAAGGATTGAGAAACGTGTGTGACCTGTTTCAAATCCTCGAACGAAATTAAACGATCAACCTCAAATACACTTTTATTCGATGAGATCACGTTTGCTAACAAACATTAACTGTAATTACGTGCAAGTATTTAGTATCTATAAAGCTCATCTTTTGTTATGAGGTATACTGTAAAGTAATCTGCGTCAAATAAACGGTTACAACCAGATTTAATTAACTTAAATGAGCCAGTACTGTGGGATTTTTACTTTAATTATTTTTTTATTTCACACAACTGTCGTATGGTGATTATTAGTTTGTTCATGCAGGTTCAAAACATGGCCAGCCAGAGATATTGCTAAAGTCACTGCTTTTATTGTTGTTTTAGTTTTTTTTAAAAGTGTCCTTTAAAAAAAAAAAAAACCTTCAAAATATCAGTGACTAATGAGAGTATTTCCTATTTCTATGCAGTTTAAAACTTTAGCATGCCACGACAGGAAATCCCACAACACTTAGGCACCAGGCACTTGTTTCTTTTTGTGTTATGCAATGCATTATAATGAGGGCTGACTGTAAATGCTTATTTAATGGACAAATTAAAACTCATGATTCTTATGTATTTTTTCATATTTCTATGATACACAATCACATGGTTAACAATCATGTTTGTTATGCACTTTATTTTACTGGGCATCAGTAATATTTCTGCCACTGTCTATTATAAGTGCAAGTGATGATGGTAGTAGTGTAATGGTATCCTTTTTTTTTTTTCAAATGTATTGTTCAAACATAATTCAAGTTCAAGTTTAAAAAAAAAAAACTGCAGCTGAACTTCATCAGTCATCATGGATTATTATTGTACTTTAATAATTTTGTTTTCCCACTGGGAAATAGTTTCAACAAGGAGGATGGGTAAATGATTTTTCTGCCACAGCATTTTATCTATTTTTATCCACCCTCCCCCCAAAAAAACTACACTAATCATGCAACTCATCTCAAATAAATGGGTTTTATTTATTTTACACTTAAGTTCTACACAGTTCATATTCTGAATGTGCATGATGCTTCTGGTAATCAATTTTGCTTCCCACTATAAGAGCATTTAGGATGTTTAACTGATGGCTGTGTTGATGCACGAGCTGCCTGTTTACGCCATGCTATTCCATTGAGCATCCACCAAGTGCTTGTCAGAGTTTGGGGACATATTAAAAACCCATGTTCAGTCCTGGAAACAAATTAGACCATGTATTTAATAAAAGTGACACTGTAGATTTTTTTTTTTCCTTCCTCCAGATTTTGTCTACCCATACTTTATTACATTTGCATGCACAAGATGTACCATAAACAATGTAATATAGCTGGTATCATAATGGCAACTTTTCAAAATCACATTTTTGCATTAGCTTAGCATGTAATAAATCTAATGTCTTGCAGGTAATTTTAGTATACAAAGCTTTGTGTTTCCTTTGTTTGGTTTACTCGATACATTCTTTTTAGTCAAAAGGCTTTTTTCAGTCATATAGACTCAGACTTCATTACTGTGAATTAGCTTTTTGTTGTGAAGCTTCAGCATGTAACAATTCTGCTGACAATGAACTTGTCCACTAGAGGGTACAGTTCACAAATAAGTTCTCCCACAATCCCATATGTGCATGCTTTGCTGAAGGGCAAAACGAACATGGTGAATGGTTGGTCCATACGGTTTTTATTTTTTGACATGCAACGCAAGGCTAAAGGTACCCCTACATTTATATATGAAGAATATGCCTTAACATGAGTTCAAGTAAGGATGCATATTTAGAGGTAGAGGAAGGTTTGTCGCATTTGGTAATGCACCCATGCGTGCTGTAGAAGATAAAGGATTTGATTTCATGTCCTAACTGAGCACTCCTGTCCCTCTTAATGCTTGAATGCACCCTACTGTAACATGAGGTTCATTGTTTCTCTGTGCTCTTAAAGGATGACATTTGAGTTTGTTTAGATTCTGAAACCTCGTACAATTCCCGTTCTTTCTTTTGGTCCTCGCGATAGAAAGGGAGATCGTTTTGCTTTGGCCTTTTGGGAGGCCTGTTACGAAACACCTCCAGCTTTCTCACTGTCCAATACAGTGTCAGTAGGATATGCCTGGCTCCCTTGTAACCCAATCCAGCCTACCAACCTACACATTTCCTAAAGCAATAGTCCTCTCAGAGTAAATAGTCTTAGCTGAACCCTGCGAAGAGTGGGGCCTCTATAAACACCATTCATAGCTGAGAGTGAAAACTGGACACTTCACCTCAAGAGGTAAAGTGCCAAAATCTACATGCTGTGACTGTCTGCAGTAGGCCAGCAAGGACAACCCAAAACATGTCATGCTGTACTTGTTTCAAACCAGTTGTCTTTAAATGGTCTTCAGCGTTTGGCAGGCTCATACAGATTGCTCTGAAATGGATTTCTCATCCAGGTGTGAGCAGCAAAATGATCTGCCATAGTGTTTCCAGATTAAATACTGTACTATTATTTGCCTCCTCTTTGTTTGAACACCTATAGCACCAGAACAATTTCAATGTGGAGGTCTGTTCGATTTACTACTTTTGTGCACTTTCTAACCCCCAGTTTACTGTGCTTTTGAGTCTTTCCTGTTCCAGGAACATGCTTTTGTTGCCAGGTGTTCGTTGCTTTTTGAATGTGCTACTTAATCTTTAATTTCTTTGTTGGCAGATTCTCACAAACACAAAGATAAATACAAGGACAAAGAACACAAACACAAGGACCACAAGAAAGACAAAGAACGTGAGAAATCAAAGTACAGCAACAGGTATGATGTCACTGTTATTCTCTCCTTTGGGTTTCTACAGTAGATATATAGGTGGTTTATAGCCCAGTTTGCGCTTTATGGCGTGTGTTTGATAAGCAGGGCGTGGCCTTTAGTGTTCAGACCACAGGAAGGAATGTTGGCTTTACTGCAACTTCCTTTTGTAAACACTATCATCTATTTGGAGCTGATTTTGTTGATGGACCAGACCATTGTGGCAATTAGATCACAACATGTTTTATTGCATTTTGGCAGCGAACACAGGGACTCCTCGGATAAAAAGCACAGAGATAAAGAGAGGCTGAAACTCAAAGATGGATCCTCCTCAGACAAGCAGAAGGACAAACACAAAGAGAAGAAAAAGGAGGACCGGGTGGGCAGAATCCTCTATAACTTTCACATTGCAGCATTTTTATCTGAGCTGAATCCTCTGGCTATGGAGGAGTTGTAAATAGTCTTTTGTGATTCACACAATATTGAGTGCTGTTATTGACCTCTCGCTTCTCTCCATTTTCTTCCTCAAAAGTCTTTTGATGGCAAGCCCAAAAAAGAGAGAGAGAATGGATTTGCAAGGTGAGAAGCCTAAATGTGATGTAAATGATGCATCTGTAGCCATAAGAATAGAGGTTCATTTTAAAGTGGTCTCATCATAACTTTATTTCTCCACTTGATTGACATGACTGGTTTAGAAAAGTTTGTACTAAAATGAGCCCCACAAATTAAGATCGCACTTGAATGATCCGCAATCTTGGTATAAATATTCTTCATCCACCAATATTGGGACTCATTCAGCTGTTAGGTACACCACTGTTAGCAGACATTTATACCCTTTTACTTCTATTTTGTATAATGGGATCTACACTGCTTTCTCTGAACACTGAATTTTGTTTATCTTAAAAGATCAAGGAAAATTGTTTCCTCATATGATCTCTTTAAGATCAATGGCATGGTTGTAATCACATAATTAGAAACATGAATTTATCTTGAGACAATTTAAAGGGGTTCTCAGATTTGATCACATGAGCAAGAAAACAAATAACACGTCTCTCTTGTCCTTTATACAGCCCTTTTATTAAGTCTGAACCTGAGAATGATGACTTCTACCATTCTCCTAAACACGAGAAGTCTCTGAAGAGGGAACGCGATGATGACGAGTAAGTGACATTGTGTTCACAGACCGTCTTAAACTTACATGTGACATTTTATGAGAACCTAGCAATCTTCTGTAGTCACATGCATTGATCCTCTTTGTTTAACATTAAGCTTTAGAGCAAAGTGTGTGTGTGTGTGTGTGTGTGTGTGTGTGTGTGTGTGTGTGTGTGTCTTTTTAAACATGTACTTGTTTTGTTTTTTTTACTTTTTCTTCAGTGCTGAGTTCAAGCCCAAAAAAATTAAAACCGAGGATGACCGAAGTGAAAAGAAGGTGAAGAAACGGAAACAGGTAGAGGTATGTTGAAGGGGTTTGGCTTATCTCTCAAGTTACACTTTCCAAACAATTTTTTTTTTTAAACATTATTAATTTGAATCTTCTCCTTTGCCATAGGACATAAAGCCCAAAAAGAAGACAAAAAACAAGAAAGGAGAAGTTGCCACAGATGGCAAGAAAAAGGCAAAAAAGGAGCCAGAAGATAAGTGGAAATGGTTAGTCTCACATCCTCTCATGGTCAAGTAATTGTAGGCTGACTCCTCATCTTGAATCTTTTGATTTCATTCAGGGATATGGTGCAGATCACAAATGTCCTTGTTCTGGCACTTTGCAGAGCCATTGTGGTTGCCTGTTTTGCGATTGTTGGTTTACCTCCTTCCATATCTGTGCTTTTTCATACCATTTAGGTGGGAGGAAGAGAGGTACACGGATGGCTCGAAATGGAGGTTTTTGGAACACAAAGGGCCTGTTTTTGCACCACCATATGAGCCTATTCCCAGCAATGTCAAGTTCTATTATGACGGTATGTCTTTTTAACTACTCTATGGCAGTGTATGAGGTGGGTAGCCTATTCTGACTGGATGGCTATCAAAGCTGTCGGAGAAGCAGATGTTGGATTGTGTAAACTTCAAATCTTTTGAACAGCTCTGTAATTCGTTCCATTAGTATATTGTTAAAGACAATGCAAGTTTCTCCACCCAAACTCAGGTTTTTTTTTTATATATATATATATATATATATATATATATATATATATATATATATATATATATATATATATATATATATATATATATATATATATATATATATATATATATATATATATATATATATATATATATATATATATATATATATATATATATATATATATATATATATATATATATATATATATATATATATATATATATATATATATATATATATATATATATATATATATATATATATATATATGTATGGGCATTGGCCATTATCTTCAGGTTCAGACTGAGGCTTTAGTAACATTGAATGATCTTGATGAATAAATGGATGCAGCTGTTCTGAACCTGCTTTTGTTATTTTATGGTCTGTCACCAGGTAAACATATGAAACTCAGCCCTGAGGCAGAGGAGGTGGCCACCTTCTTTGCAAAAATGTTGGACCATGAGTACACCACCAAGGATATATTTCGGAAAAACTTCTTCAAAGATTGGAGGAAGGTAATGTTGCCATGCTGTCATCATCCCCTCTTGCTTTGTAAAGTGTCTTGACTTTTATTAATCTTACATGATATTTTCATTTTTAGGAAATGACATCTGAAGAGAAATCTAAAATCTCAGATCTGAATAAGTGTGACTTTTCTGAATTGAGTGAATATTTCAAAGCTCAATCCGAAGCCAGAAAAGCCATGACTAAAGAAGAGAAACTGGTAAAATGAAAACTCAAAATGCCAAAGTAATTGTTGGTAAAATATTGGGATGTTTTGTCTTAAGTTAAACTTTTCTCTCTCTCCCCACGCACCCAATGGCCCTTTCAGAAAATTAAAGAGGAAAATGAGCGCATTCTGCAGGAGTATGGCTTCTGTGTCATGGACAATCACAAAGAACGCATTGCCAACTTCCGTATTGAGCCTCCAGGCTTGTTCCGTGGTAGAGGTGACCATCCCAAAATGGGCATGCTGAAGCGTCGTATCCGACCTGAAGACATTATCATTAACTGCAGCAAGTAAGTAGCATTTCTCACAGCCCAACATCAGCCCATTTGCTGGGAATTTTTTTATTTTATTCCTATGATTCTCATTGTAGGGACTCAAAACATCCTAAACCACCTCCTGGGACGAAGTGGAAGGAGGTGCGTCATGACAATAAGGTGACGTGGCTGGTGTCCTGGACTGAGAATATCCAAGGCTCTATCAAATACATCATGCTAAACCCCAGTTCAAGGATCAAGGTAAATTAGCACAGGCATCTCGTTTCAATAGAATTAGGGTTTTCGGTAGAACTGACTTAGTCAAGAATTGTACTTCCTTGCATGATTTGTCTTACACATTTCAAAACATTCAGTTCTACACTACTGTTAAAGTTTGCAGTCGGTATGATGATCCAATTTTTTTTTAACGTTTTGGAAAGATTTTTTTTTGATTGGTTAAATCAAATGTTTTTTTATGTATAGACAAAATGGCGTAGATTTCAGCCATTTTAAATATTAGCCATAATGTGAAAGTAAATATGGACTTGTAATATTAATTATCGGATGATAATATCTGTGCATATGTTGAATTTCTTGCAGGGAGAGAAGGATTGGCAGAAATATGAAACAGCCCGCCGGTTGAAAAAGTGTGTGGAGCGGATCCGTGCGCAATACCGCGAAGACTGGAAATCAAAAGAGATGAGGATCAGACAACGCGCCGTTGCTCTTTACTTCATTGACAAGGTTTGTGTGGCTCAGATCAATGTAACGTCCTTCACTTGAAGCTCATGACCCTGAAAGCGTGTGATGAATAGGTTAATTCACAATAACTCTATAAAAGCGCTTAAAGCATTTGGTTCAGTTTTTTGAAAAAAAATTGTCAATGGTCCTACATATAATGTAAGGTTTGTAATTTCTTTTTGAGCTAAAGCAGAAGTTGAAAAGCAGAACGGTGTTATGAATCTTTTTTTTTTTTTTTTTTTGTATGTGCTGTAGCTGGCTCTGAGAGCAGGTAATGAAAAGGAGGAAGGAGAGACCGCTGACACAGTGGGCTGCTGCTCACTTCGAGTGGAACATCTAACTCTCAATCCAGAGATTGACGGACAGGAGTATGTCGTGGAGTTTGACTTCCTCGGTAAAGACTCCATTAGATACTACAACAAAGTCCCTGTTGAGAAGAGGGTAAGTTGTTTGTCCCAACCCCCACCCCCTATTCTTTTATTACATTTTCTACATTCTGAACAAAGCTTTAAGGCCTCATAGGCGCACCTCTGAAGCCAAATTTTAGGTGAATTACAAGGTGCCTTTCACAGAAAGCGATTCTTATTGGGTATTGCAAAAAGCTCTATCTATCTAAGATGGAGCTAAATAAATGTTGATTTTTATAATAGTACTTGATATTGAAAATATAATGCAGATGTTTGTAGTGCTTTTGTATGGTGTGCAGATTGCTGATGTAGAGCGTTCCAATTCGGTCGCTGATTGTGAGGTTCCTTCTCAGTTAGGATGCTGCCTGAGGCATCTCATTAGGTTTTGGAACAGTTAGGAGCTAATGCATCCCAAACTCTGCAGCTTGTGCCCTCACACCAGAATGTCCACTCGTATCATTCTCGGCAACTTCACCGGTTACTAATCGCGTGGAATATAGTTCTAATTACAGTTTTTAAAGCTTGTCACAGTCTAACACTGCGAAAATGTTTTTTATTTTATTTTATTTTTTTTATTATTATTAAGCTGAATTGTTTCATTTTTATGCTGTTGTGCACACTCTTTGGACCTTTTTGATTTGTCCTCCATGGCCCTTTTTGATTTGTCCTCCATGGCCATTAGATGATTCTAGGTGACCCTAGACTTTGGAGTTCATCTGGGAAAGTTTTGTCCCCCATATTTTCAAAACTCAATTGAAATCTTATTTGCTTGTTAAATCAATGTTGATTGAGTCTCATTCTGCAGTCATCAATTCTTGCCAGTTGCTGTTTTCAATCCAATTTCTTTTGTATTGTTGTCTGTCAAATATTTTTTTTTGTTTAATCTGTTTATGTAGTTTGTTGGCTCTTATTTTTTATTTTTTTCCTCTTTTGTTGTACGTTGCAAGTGTCCTTGAGTTTGTGAAAGGCGCTTTTATAAATCAAATGTGTTCTTCACCAATTTACTGTGCCGTGTACAAATAACTCCTTATCTGAGTGCTATTGATTAGCACAGTCATGTGTTGTTGTTGTTGTTTCTTTTTGTGTAAAATCCTGTTTAAAATGTTACAGGTTTTCAAAAATCTCCAGCTGTTCATGGAGGACAAGGAGCCGGAGGATGACCTCTTCGATCGTCTCAATGTAAGCTGTCGTTTTCACCAGGCTGTTATTTATAGCTTGTAATACCAAGTAAATTGCTTATGCTAAATGTATCAAATTAAGACCAACATCCTCAATTGTAAAATGCTTCCCTCTTTTGCAGACCTCCATTTTGAATAAGCATCTTCAGGAGTTGATGGATGGCCTTACGGCTAAAGTGTTCCGTACTTACAACGCCTCCATCACACTACAGCAGCAGCTGAGCCAACTTACAAACAGTAAGTTACATACACTGGATATAAAGAATTGGATTGGGCAAGTTACCAAAAGAGTCATATTGTACGATGTGTGACATAAATAATTTTTTTTTTAAAAAGCGGAAGAAAATGTTCCTGCAAAGATCCTCTCCTACAATCGGGCTAACCGAGCAGTAGCCATCCTGTGTAACCACCAGAGGGCACCACCCAAGACATTTGAGAAGTCCATGCAAAATCTTCAGACAAAGGTATGAGACGTTTGTGACCTTGTCCTTGTTGTCTTTATGCTGGCATTTGTGTGTGTGTGTGTGTGTGTGTGTGTGTGTGTGTGTGTGTTAGTGCAGGGTCTGTTGGACCATCTAAATGTTTGCCTTTCCTGCATTTACTTCATTATAACCAGATTGACGCAAAGAAAGAACAGCTTGCTGATGCTAAAAGAGAACTGAAAAGTGCCAAGGCTGACGCCAAAGTACGCAGAGATGAGAAATCCAAGAAGTGAGTGTCAAAATATTTGCTTGAAGGGCACCCAACTGAATTTGGCCCCTCTGATGCTCATTGTGCGTTTGTATGTGATTGTATGCTGCTTTAATGTTGATGATTTTGGCAACCCAGGGCCGTGGAGACCAAGAAGAAAGCCGTGCAGAGGGTCGAGGAGCAGCTGATGAAGCTGGAGGTACAGGCCACCGACCGGGAGGAAAACAAGCAGATTGCCCTGGGTACCTCCAAGCTCAACTACCTGGACCCACGTATCTCCGTAGCTTGGTAAGATGACGTTTTTTTTGTATGTTGCACGGTAAGAATCTTTCGGATGTATGTGCTTTTTTTTAATTTTGACGTCTTGCTGCTTTGTATTTCATTCCAGGTGCAAGAAGTTTGACATCCCGATAGAAAAGATCTACAACAAAACTCAGCGTGAGAAATTTGCCTGGGCTATTGACATGGCTGACGAAGACTTTGAATTTTAAATCCTCTGCTATTTTACTTTTCCACTTATCCCAAACCCCCCCCCCCCTCCTTTAAAAAAAAAAAAAAAATACTTTGTGTGATTTCCAGCAGGTTGTGAACCTGGTAAGGGAAAGATGTGAAGCAAGAATAGTGTCGAGAGGAGGCCTAAATGTCATGATTTTTATTTTATTTTTTTAGGCTGACCTGTAATCTTGTAGGTTTTACTGGGTCAATCTTTTAAGAATGAAGTATGGAGAGCCTGTACGCAAGGTTGCATGGTCTTTAAGCCATGAACTGGAAAATCAGTGGCTTGACCTTTTGAACACTTACTGTCTCACTCCCCTTCCATTTCTGGACAAAGGGGCCTGAGGATATCTGAACTATGAACTTGTGTGGTCCTATAGCTACTGTATTCAACTACAAATTGCTTTGTGGATCGTTTCATTTTTAGTTTTGCTGTATTTTTAGCCCTCCTGTATTAATGAATTCTATATTTTAATAGAAGATTTAAAAAAGAAAAATCAAAGAATTGCTTAAGTACACCCACACGCCTTTTTAGGAGAAGAAATGTGTACACCCGGTGTGATTTATTTTATGGGAAATATGACCATGTAAAGCTGTGTGTTTGAGTGAGTGTTACATGAACTGTTCACTTTTAAACTGGAGTTGGAACTCTTGTGTAAACTATATCCAGACCACAAAGTAGGATGCTTGGATGAGCTGCAGGGGGCTACAGTTTCAACCATTTCGTTAATCATGCAGAATGTGAAGTTTTTGTTTTTTTCTTCTTTTACAGCGTGTATATCAGGGTCTTGTTTCCAGTGTAAATGTGAACCAATTTTACCCATCAAATCCCACCCCGTTTTTTTTTTTTCTTCCAGTATCCTGCAGATTATGTCTTCATAGCTTTGAGTCTCCATCTGGTTTTAACTTAGTGTAATGACTGTTTCCATACGATAAAAAAGAACTCCTGTATCTGTTACTTGAAGTTATCACTATTAGGATGTATTATTTCAGGATATGGCAGAAGGGTTTTTTCTGAAGGGTATGTGAGGGAAATCAACTTTGCCAAAAACAAAAGTCTGTGTTCTGATTTTAAGTGGTTTTATTTTGTAATTGTGTCAAGATTTAAGGATAGACTTATTTTAACATTGATTTAAAACAGAATCTTTATTTTGTTTTTCCACTCCAGTCTGGAAAGAAATGTTAGTGACAGCCATGTAACCTTTTCCAACTTATCGAGCTCATGCCATAACATATTTGTTTTTTTTTTTGTTTTGTTTTTTCTTTCTTTTGCTCAATTGTAGGTTATTTAAAAATAAAATCCTACAACATGACTTGTATGTTGTGCTTTCAAAGAAACTGCTGTTTTTAGCTTTTTAAAAACGCTACATTCTGAATTTCTCGTTTCATCTTCCATTCCATCAATGGGTGAGATTTTGCGAGAAAATATGTTTTCTGCTTAGGAATAATGGGTTGAAGAACTTCCTGTGTTCTAAGAACTGCGTGAAACGAGCACCAAGTCTTGCTTTGAGAACAGGCCTCAGGAAGAACTCGGAGGGGGAGTGTAAAAAGACCCAGCCTGTTTGTCTTGGAAGAACGGCCTGTATGATGTATTAGCCAAGCTGTAGTCTTGGGCAAGGTTTCATTCCTTTTGAAAAGTGCACCCGGGACCTCTCTGTGACTCTTGTGCTCAGAAGTATTCTAATCATTTATTCCTTCGGTTTCTTCTTCCCAGATGGTTTCTTCTCCCGCTTCGTCTTTAATGAAATTGATTGACGCGACAGTGTGTTGATCTTTTTCATGTGCTTCATTTGAGCCCAAGAAAGCTGCAATTAACGTAAATCCTAGCAATTGTGTATTTGCTTTACTATGTTGGAACTTTCAGTGGAATAGATCTTTGCCAAGTTATTGTGTATAACTTGCAATGGCATGAAATGCATTCAAGACGCCAGTTTTTAAATTTGACATTCTCCATTTATTACCAAAAGATTTGTAATGTGTAGAAAGGATAACACTCCAGTGCACTGTGTTCTTTTAGACAGACCTGCACATTGGGAACGGACGGGAAGGTAATACTGTCAAGTCCAGATATTATCTTTACGTGTTAACTTTTAAAAGAGAAACCACGTTGGATACAAATGCAAATAAGGGATGAAAAGCACCTGTTATTCACTTTGGATGGGCTGACCTTAGCAGCATATAAATGATGCATAATGTGTGTGTGTGTGTGTGTGTATATATATATATATATATATATATATATATATATACTATATATATACTATATATATATTTATATCGTAGCCCAACTCAAACACAGGGAATATCCAGTTAGCAGAGCACTTGATTTGACTGTCTGTGAGAACTGTAATACCCCTCGGATTGTAAGCGCACCGTTTTAAACTTTCTCCACCATAAATTAACATTTTTTTTAAGCTTTTCACATATATATAATCGTCTTGCTAATGCTTATAAAAAAACACATCCGAAGATATAGCAGCAGTTCTGTTGGGATTTCAAATCCTCAATTTATACACACATCAACACAGTTGCTGAAAAGCTTGTTTGTGCAGCCAGTCATAGAAATAGAAAGGTGACGTTTAAGGCAATGTCTGGCCAATTCGTTGTGTGTGCAGACAGACACCACTAAAGCGAGTTATAGTGCATGATTTGTCACTAACTGCTCGATGTTGTATGGAAAAATAAGCCATGAAGAACTTATTTGATCTGGACATGAAGAAGGAAAACTGGTTGGAATATCCCAACAAATTTCATAAAACCCAAGGCATTGCAGAAGTGCTGATCATCTGATATATTACGAAGTATCACAATATCTAACTGACATTCCTAACGTCCAGTACACCCTCGATAGTGCAGTTTCAAGCATATACATCATAGTTTCCTACACAGAATTTACCTAAATCAAATCAGACCTACATTTGTAGCGGCTACTCTCTGGATTGGCCTTCTTCCAAAAACTCAAGTCCATTGACCATCACAAATGTGTTACAATCTCATCTGCTGTCATATTTAAAGAAAACAAGAAATGTAATGTTCAGGATGAATACGGGATCCTCTGCCTCTTCGTCTTGCGGAGTGAAGTCCTTAAACTTTCAGAAGCTCTCCTCTCAGACAGTCCCTGTAGGGGGAAAAAAAGATGTGTAAGACAAGCCCAAACACAACGAACCGCATCACACCCTGAACTCCACAAGAGAGCCGAGAGTCCAGCACTTTGCTACACATCATTTTCATTATTTATTCACGTTAAGACACACTTTGGGTAACTCTATAATTCATTAGCTCTGCCTTCACTAACGCCAAAAATAGCCTTTTAAATAAAGCACATAAATGTGCGTGCCAGTGAGTAATTCAAAATACTTTATCAAAAATCAGTTGATCAAAAGGCCAAATGTTGTTAATATGCGCATAATTTAATTCACATTTCCCAATTAAACTAATTTTAAAATTTGCGCTACTTTGATTACCTTACACAATGTAATGTGATGTGACAATCCAAGAGTAGTAGACAGCAGTTGAGGACTCAGTCAGTCTCAACAAGTCAGTTGCTAGAAAAACTACAATGGGTCTCTTGGGAAATCATACAAAATTAGCTTTTTTATTTTTCTCAAATAAACTGATTAATGGTCCATCAATGGTCTGCAGCTATTACCTTGATTGACTGTCTTGCGCTTGATGCCCTCTCAAACTCTGGTTGCCCATTGGTTGCTGATGCTCCTCATCCTTTATCTCCCAGTAATCTTGTTCTCCTGCAGTTGATTTGTCTAATTCCGCCAAAGCCTCCTTTGATTTTTTCTTTATCGGCAGCATTGGAGCTTCAGAGTCTAGACTCTGAAAAATACTTTTCTGCTCCGGGCATAGATCACGTTTAACTTGCTCAGTTTCAAGCCCCACAAGGTTATCTAATCGAGGGGGTTCAGTGTTACCTATGTCAGATATAGGCTCTTCAGCCTCCACCGGTATGTGCCGATAGGTTTCGTGCCATTCTGAGGATTGGTTTTTATGGCTGGGACCACTGTCATTGATCAAGTTCTCCAACGGCTTGCTGATTAGCTGCTTGCTGTTGGTCTTGTACAAACTCTCTTCATTGTTCAACGCTATTACGTTGATCTTCATGGGGCTCACGTTTGACTCTTCAGGATAGTTTCTGTTGCTTTCCCATTGGTCCACTTCTTGTATGTATTGTCGTAAAAGCGGCATGCCTTGTTTAGCCTTGTTAGTGTTATCGTTTGTGTAGGTATGTAGTGTGTTAACAAGGCTGCTATGCTCGTTCTTGTCAGACTTGTAAAATGTATTTGTAATTCCGATGTGCTGTTCAGAAACCCTTCCTTCGTTTTCTTTTTGTGTTATGTTTCTGTGCAACCTTTCTTTATCAAAATGTGACTGTTTAGAGTCTTTGTCTAAGGCAGGCAAGTGCTTGGGGTCATGTTCCTTGTAGTGGACGGCAGTAAAGTCTGTGGACTGGACCTGAGGTTCTCCCTGCAGGGTTTTTGGAGAGTTTTGCTCCTGAGGAGCAGAAAGGGATGGAGAGGAGTGCTGACTCGGTTCCTCCAGAAGACGCGAACTTGCTGCAGGGTTAGACTGGAGGGAGCTCTGGGGCAAGTTACTAAACAATCCCCCCAAAGCAGACTGGGAGTCTGTCAAAGTACGTACATGGTATGGTTGACCTTGTGGAGCAAGAAACTGCTTTTGTTCTGGGAATGAGTTATGGATAAAGCTTTGCTTTAGAGTGCCTGCTTGCTCAGGTAATACCTTGCCCTTTCCAAGGGATGGATCCATGAGACTTCCAGGCTTTGGGACCAGGCTATAGGTAAGGGGTGGTATGAACTCTTTAGTTCGTATGTTGTTGCTGCTGCTGCTGCTACAAATGACACTGCTGTCAGAGTTGCTTTTGCTGGTGTGATCTAAGATGTTTCCCTCCTTTTTAGTGCAAATAGTACTGTGGCTGGTGCTTTTATAAGTGCTTCCGTTGTTATATTTGCTGGTGGTGGCGAAGCTGCTGTTACTGCTTTCTTTCGTGTTACTGTATGCTTTCTGTTGGCCATAAATGGAAGTTGGACTGATGTTAGATTTGCTGGTGCAATTTGCGTTTCTGTCATTGACTTGACAGTCAATTTTCCTGACTATGTTCGTAAGATTCATAATGCTGCCCTCAATGTAACTGCTATTTTGACTCTTGGGAGTGCCAGGCAAGCAGCTAATGCTAGTCTTGATGGACGAGCTGAAGCCAGTCTCACCTTTTCCAGTGTGTCCATGATTGCTCACGCTACCTCCTCGGCTTGCAATGTTGCAGTTCTCAGCTGTCCGAGAAGATAATTCATTTCCAGCTTCCTTTGTGATGACAGCATGATGGATATTTACCTGTGGCATCTGGACCACTGGATGCTGCTGCTTGAGGGACGTGGCCTGGGTCACACTAGGCTGGCTGACTATGACCCCTCCTTTCCAACCCATTACACTTCCCTTTGGTATCTGTTGTAGATAGCTAGAACTCAAAGAGGCGGACTGGACAGAAACACAGTGTTGGGAAATATGGTGATGCGACTGACTCTGTGACGTTTTCGGTGTGGCTTGGAATACAGTGTTGAACATCTTTCTACGCGTGTCCTCGATTTCCTCAGGAGACCAACTGATCCCTTGCTTTAGCCTTTGGGCCGTGAACCAAAGCTTGATCTGCTCCTCTGGGAAGCCAGAGACCACCGTCAAGTAGCAGAGCTCTGCTTTTGTAGGGTAAGGAAACTTACCAAAGGACGTCTTAAGAAAACTGCTTAAATCCATGGCTGGATCATAGGTGGGGATGCTACTTAGAGGGATCATGACCTTTGGGAGATCAAGGTTTGAATCAGGTGATGACGGATTAGAGTTCCACAGAGGACCGCGGTTATGCATCCCTGGCATTCCATGTGTGTTTGAGATTTTATGGACCAGAGGGGCAGAAGTGCCACAGATGATATGTGATGTCGTTAGGGGTAAGGTCCTTACTGAAGTGCCATTGATTACAGTTGCAGGCTTTTCGCTGCTAGGCTCAGCCCGGTGTACCTCAACAGTATGGGAGACAACAATTTTTTTGTGCCCCCCTTTGGTCATTTTCATTATGGGTGTCTTGGTAATGGATATTCCAGATTCACTGAAATCCTCTTCTGTAAACAGGGTTTGCTCCACTGTGATAGCCCCATCTCGTTTGGTAACCTGCAAGGATACTCTCTTGTGCGTGGTATGGAGTTCAGGATGTGATTTTGCATTATGTAAAGCAAGACCTTCGAACTTCACTGCTGAAACTTTGCAAGACAGGCAGTAAAAGTTTGGTTGAGCATGAAAGTCCATGTGACAGTTGTCCATATGGTGAAGAAACAGGTTCAAGTCTCTGGACTCAAAGCAGCACAGAGGGCAGCTGTATGTTCCCCTTTCCCAGCATGAAGTCTTCGGTTCGGCTTTCAAGAGATCATGGAATCGTTGTGCATCCTCATCTTTTGAAGAGATACTGAGGATGCTGTCTTCAGGTATTGTGGGTAGGAGCTCAGGTAAGCATCCTAGTATGATGTCCTCCCGCAAGTGCTTATTTTTTGATGGAATCATACAGGGAACGGTGGATTTCCTCTTGCTGGCCATAGTGTTGGATTGTGCAGGTGAGTAAGGAGTCAGAAACAAATACTGGAATTGTATGAAGTTGAGGTGTCATCAGCCAGCCGTAATGAACCAGCAATTGGTAAAATCTTCAGCTATCAGGACTTCCCATTGTAAAAGGGAGTGAAGTAACAACTCCCTGTGAACCTAAGGAGAGAAAACATGAAATTTTTATATAAAACACTGTGAAACAAAATAGAAATGAATGTCAGCATGGGATATGCATCACAACATTTGTCCCAAATGAGAGACGGTTTATTGAAATGCTCTCACCAACCACTGTTAAATGTTTATTATGATCAAATCACTAATAAGAAGTCTTACTCTTTCTCTTTGCATAGTAGGGATAAATGCAGTTCATTATTAAGAGCAGAAACATTGTACTGATGTGCTGAAATAAAATCTTGTGAGCAAAGAAAATGAACAAAATGTACTTGCAAGAAGTTTTCATTATAAGGGACCTAAAATAAACACATAGCAAGATACCGTTTCTTTTTATAAATATACTCCAAAAATGTTTGTTTGCAAAAATGTGAGATTATATTCTTGCATTGCACATCAAACCCAGTTCTCTGTGATTTCTACATATGATCATATGACACACACACACACACACGTCTGGTTCACTATCTTTGTGGGGACTCTCCATAGATGTAATGTTTTTTATACTGTACCAACTTTATATTATAGCCCCTTACACTAACTCTAAAACCCTAAAACTACTCATCACAGAAAACTTTCTGCATTTTTACATTTTCAAAAAAAAAATTCTGTATTATTTAGAAGCTTGTTTCTTCATGGGGACCTCAATGTAGGTCCCCAAGGTGACACGAGACCCCATGAGTCAGTGTGCAATCAGGTTGAAGTCCCCACCGGGATAGAAAAACATGAACACACACCATTTAAATCTTTTTGCTGCACTTTTCCACACAACACTTCAGGCAGTGCGGGAGCATTTCAGGATAAAGATCATATGTGGTTCACATTTTTCCGCCCGTTCTGTTTTTAAAAATATGTAAATATCTTGTAATTATTCATACATCTAGCATATGTAGTCAACTTTATAGGTTTGAAAATTAAAATATAAAAACAAACTAATTTGTGTGTAACTGTAAACCTATAAATGAATAATGGCGCTAACTACAGATTTATGAAAGGACGTGTTGTTTTTATCTTGGAAGCTGATTGCAGAGCACATACATTTGTTTATCTTGTTTGAGCAGTTTCAATACTTCAGCTAAAAACTAGCTGGTGAATAAATCTAGTAATACAATGCTTGATTTTCCATGCATTACGCACCTGCAAATGATTCTAATTAAACCACCCAAGACTTCTGTTTGGTGTTTAGCTCTATATTACCTTGACCTTCTCTTTCATCAGACTACAAATACATTTCGGATGAAAACAATGTGGTGTCCATGTGTATAATTTTTTTTCAATATGGCCAGCTGTCTTTAAAAAAAGAAGCAGGGTAAAACCATTCAGAAGTAAAAACATTGCCCAAAATACACAGTGCTCCCAGACATGGCAGTGACGTACTCTTTTGCAACTGACTCTTTTATTTCTCATGACGGCTGCCTTCCTGCCAGAAAAATAAATAAATAAAAAAAAATAAAACTAGGTCACCAGCATCTTATGCTGTAATCCTGGTTCCCTGCATCCAGACGTGGGCATTTACTGTATGTTCAGCCTGCTTATCCATGATACTCAGATTTCATCAATGGATGTTAACCCCTGACATGAATCAGGGTTACTGAAATTGCTCCAGACGGCTCTGAATAGAAACTATACAGGAAGTTGCGTAATAATATTACCAATGTTCATAAATGTGTGTGTGAAAACTTTGGACCGAATAGAAAAAAAAAACTGTTTGCTGTTAAAATGCGTGCAGCATATCTTACACACAAGTTTTATATTTGTTATAGAAGTTATAGAACTCTAGCCGAGTTCAAATCATGTGGAATTTGTCTGAACGAATGAGGGCACCTACTATTCTCTCAGATGGTAACAAAAATCTGCTCTCCAGATTCTTCAAATATAAACCATAAAATGCTAGTTAACTACAACAGACACATTAATATCTAGATGAAGCTTTGAACCACTAGCCCGACAAGCACCGGGCAAGTAGGAGATGGTTCAAATATGTTATATAAAAAAACAGGTCACTCTTCAAAGAATGGGATGCTTTATCTGGCAACTGAGATGTGCGATTAGACACAGGACAAGAGGTTTCCAGACAGTGAGCTATTGAAAAGGGAACTCAGAAAGAGAGGCCTCGTGTTTCAGCACCGGGGTGAACCAGTCTCACACAAAACAGTCTATCCTGCTACTGTACGTCTCAGTACTTTTGTAGCTTTAGCGGCGAAACCGGAGGCCTTTTTATCCCGGCAACCTGTGGAGTTAAGGCATGCAATAGAGTTGGTTGGAAATTAGCACAACAACACTGACCTACATTTGCGTCTTTGAACCGTTTGAAACTAAAATATTACATCATGTTACATGTTCCACATTTAATAAGTCTGGCTCTGCTTAAACATTTTAGATAGTGATGCGCAGTATTGAATGCAGTGTGAGGGTAAAGGCCTGGCAATACGGGCCTTACATAATAAAAGATCCTCTCTCATTATTGATTAAAGGCCGAAGCATCCCAGACTGGGCGTCCTTTATTACACGGGACGACGCTGAATAAGCCTGCAAGGATATCAATAGATTCTCAGCATGAATGTCTTTTTTTAAGGCAGCTGAAATAAAATCTCAATTTTTTCTGCGCAGCAACAAAATGTGCTCAAAAGACTTTTTCATGATAAGGGGACTAAAATAAACAGAATGTTATAAACAGTCAAATTTTTTGAAGCTGCGAGTATGTTTGTATTCTTACATGCCATATTGCACTCACTTCTCTTTTATTTGATCATATGCTCACACACACACACACCCCTAAATCCTCTTCTTTTTGGTGCACTCCTCTACACACTACACTTCAGGCAGTGCGGGAGCATTTTAGGATAAAGTTCATCTGCGGTTCACATTTTTCCTCCTGTTCTGCTTTAACAATTATGTAAATATCTTACATTGAGTCTCAACCATATGCAGTAAAGTCATTGCTGTGTGTGTGTGTGTGTGTGTGTGTGTGTGTGTGTGTGTGTGTGTGTGTGTGTGTGTGTGTGTGTGTGTGTGTGTGTGTGTGTGCGTGCGTGTGTGCGTGTGCGTGTGTGTGTATGTATGTATGTATGTATATATATATATATATATATATATATATATACATACATACATATCCTAATATCCCTCTTCAAACTCAATGAAAAAAATTGGCACAAGATGTGCGCGAGTAACGTGCACTGATTAAACCTCTCATACTTCTGCTTTGCTTTTAGCTCTGAATTTCGTGAGCTTCTCTTTCATCAGACTATAAATACATTTTGGATAAAAACAATGTGGTGTCCATGTGTATATATTTTTTCCAATGGTTCCAGCTGTCTTTTAAATAAAGGAGGAAACCATTCAGGAATTTAAAAAAAACAAAACCCTGAAATGACGGCCCAAAATACACAGTGCTCCCAGACACGACCATGACGTCCTCTTTTATTTCTTAGACTGGATCTGCTTTATTACACGAGGCTGAGCTGAATAAGCCCGTAAAGATATCGGTCAATTTTAGCATGAACATCTTTCATAAGTGCTGCATGAATGTGACTTTTGTTTAACGCCAAGAAGCCATAACAAAGGTCAGTGAGCACATGCTGTAATAATTATATTCCTATAAGTACAAGAAAAAAGCAGGTCATCATAAGAGTCTGTCGTGACCATTTTTCTTCATTCTACACAATGGCACTCCCATTTACGAGGGAAATATGACACTAAGCCGGAAGCCATATGCAGTGCCCTCAATGCTCACATGCCATTGAAATATTTCCTGAATGTGTGTGCCAGTACATAAGATGGGCATGTGACTACATGCCATCATTGTACGATGCTGTTTGCGAGATATATCAGTGACGGCGTCAAACATGTCCACATTAATTATGTAGCGACTGAAGCGCCACTGAGGCATCCTACAGTTCACCTTCATTATAGGATGCGACTCATTAGCAAAATGCCACCAACACATCCGAATGTACCATAAGCTATTTCTGGGCTGCCCGTGTTTATGTTTTAAATCCAGTCAATGAACCTTATGCGAGTAGTACTACAGAAAGCTGGGTGCCATCAGAAGTGCCCACTTTGCCCCCCTTACCTCGGTGACTGCTGCACGGACTCTTGGGAGGCCAGTCTGCGCTGCCACTCATGTGTTAACATTGCCATAGCAACCCCTCTCCTTTCCCTTTCCTTGCCCACAACACACAGAGGGGACTAAATCCTCTATTCTTCACCAAAAAACACACACACACTTGGGGGACATTTTTTTGTAGCCCTCCAACCCAAAAGAAACAAAACTCCAAATATTTTATTTGACTGTGCTATTTGTTTATGCCAATATACAAATTGGAAACAAATGAGGATCCGTCCCTTTTTCCGCTCTGTAATCATGGCAGTTTTTCCCCCCACTAACAGAGCACCCCAGAAATTTTACAAAAGGCGGTATTTGCGTTTTCAGAATGACTTTGCCAGTCTTGCGACACAAAAATCTTCCATTAAAGGCACGGAAAAGATTCAGAAATTCGCATGTGAAATAAGTACTTTGTACGCCTTCAAATAGGAGAGAAATAACCATTGATGTGATGTGCTGAGTTTGATCACCGGTGCGACACACTCATTAGTTACAAAAAAGAAAGATGGCGGAGCACCATGAATTGTACTGAGTCAAGTGCCAGGTCTCGGCGAATGCCAGACTCCTCCATACAAAACCGCGCTGGAACAGCTGAAATACTTGTATGGCCGACACTCCGCCGTTAAGCCAAAAGTTTGTCTCAAAAACTACTGAGGTTAATACGGGCTTTAAATGGAGGTTTTGGGGATATACTCCTATTGTGGAGCTCATTTCTGTCTGTTACTTCACGACATTCATCCACTTTTTTAGATTTACAAATTTAATAAGGTAATGTGAGATATCACAGAAGGGCATTTTTGTTATTACATGCACAGTGAGCTTTTCATTATAAATAATTTAATCATTTTGACTGCTTTTATAGCACAGATAGAGCCTCTATAATTATAATTCTGCTTAGAAATCCAGTCGGCATTAGGCAGACAATTCTGTTCTCTTAATTCAAAGAATATTACATAAACCGACAGCTTTTACTGGAAATCAACATACAATAAAGTGCACACACAAGCGACTTAACATTTAGTCCTTCATTTTGTGCTGTCATGCTGTTCTAATTGGACACAATAAGAACAGAGCAAACTGTGCATGCATGTACAAATCGCCTTTTTCTTTAGTTACAAATACTTTGGGAAGGTCACGTTCTAAATGCTTTACTGTTCTAATGGCTAAAATTCAGGATGAAAGACAACACTGCGGACCATGCAGAACACCATTCCCACAAGGGAACAGACGTTCACACAAAACACATTGCATGCCAAAGGACCTATAGAAAGCATGCATCCTATACATTTGTACAATGTTGTTCTGCATGCTAACTTTATAAAGTAGTGTACTTTAGCAGAAAGTGCTGATTATTGAACAGATGCTTGCGGCAGAGAGTTGAGATGAAATACCCCGAGAGCCTATCCTTCTAAATAATGATTTATAATGTGTGGTATCAGAGCCAGGGTTATGATCTGGAGTTAAATCTGAGTTTGAGTACATTCTGTACCCATTAACAGTTGATAGCGCGTGCTTGTCCAGATCTGCGCCAGCTTTAAACTACATGAACCCCCGAAGCGTTCGCCATCGTAAAGATCACTTTTGGAAATCGATTAACCTATGTGCCAATATTTCCGTGCCCCTCGCCAGTGATCAATCCAAGTCACGGGTCCCATTTTGACCCCCGTTTGAAGTAAAAATCTGACTCGTGACGCTCCGAAATGGACAGACTATAGTAACATCCCATAGGCACGTTGTAGCGTGCGAATAATTAAATTTGAAGCAGACGAGAACACCGAGTAACAAACTGTAACAAACTGGTAAGTTAACCCTTTCGCTTCGTATTGAGGCACTAGTAACCTCCATCCGGCTAGACGTTTCTCGCGAGTTTGAGTGTGTAGCGCAGCGCAATATTTTGGCTATTACCAAAATTTTTAACTAAGCACTCCCATCTACTGTCGCCATTTTATACATAGAGGCGACTTCACGCGCCGCATATGAGTAGAATAACAAGGCACGCTTCTCTCTACTAGAACTACTTTGAGGACTGTTCGCGTCGCCTAGATAAATCGCTTTCACTTCTTTGAAAAGTCAAAGTTCCCTACCTTTTCGTCGGCTCTGCTGACTGCGAATGGAAATCCGTTATTGATACAGAAATTAATAACATTTAGGTTTCGCTCCGCTCCGGGTCTCGGGGGAACAGGAGGGGCCGAGACCTCTCCTCAGATGAACCCTGTGAACTAACGTGAACCCGTCGGGTCACCGCGATAAGGAGCATCTACTGCTTTATGGCACACTGATTATGTGCCCGGCTGACATGGGCGCTGCTGGAGTGGCGAGAAGGGAAAGAAATGTACGCCAGGCGCTCTCAAATAAGGGCACGTGATTAAAGCGCGTCACCCAAACCCAAAATCCTGATCCTACCCCTCTCTGTTCTAGGACGGGCTGAGCAGACACACTGAAGGGAGTGACTCATGCGCAAATGTCTAATATAGCCAGAAATATGGAGCAGCGCTTTCGGTCAGTAGGTCGTATAAGGACGAGGGGGGAAAACAGCCTACTATACCGATCACGAGCATGTGCCTACTACACATAGGCTACTATAAACGCATGTTTGGAACAACCGTATGAATAGGAAATATTGCGCGCAGTATTACAATAGAGAGAGAGAGAGAGAGAAAGAGAGAGAGAGAGAGAGAGAGAGAGAGAGAGAAAGAGAGAACAGAATAGAATATCTATAGCCACACGACCAAACCAAATTATTGCGCTACATGTAATACATAGCCTATAATTATTAGAATAATATATATATATATATATATATATATATATATATATATATATATATATATATATATATATATATATATATATATATAACCATGGCCAGGGAAAGTTAATGTGCAACATGCAATATGAATACATATTATTAGAATAGAATAGAATAGAATAGAACAGAATAGAATAGAATAGAATAGAATAGAATAGAATAGAATAGAATAGAATAGAATAGCCATTGCTACACAACCATGGATGGGGAAATTAATGTGCAACATGCAACAGAATAGCATATTATTATTGGTATTATTAATAGAATAGAAAGTCTCTATTTCCACACAGCCATGATTTTGATTAATTAGATATCAATTAGGCTATTATTATGAATATTAACCTATCATTATTATTATTATTATTAGAATAGAATAAGGTAGAGAGATATTGCCACGATTACCCATTATTATTGTTGTTGTTATCTTGGAGTAATAATCACCAGAAATTGTTATACACATTTTACTAGTGATAATAAATATGCACAGCTGCATGCAAATGTGTCCTTGGTTCTGCCATATTTAGTCCATGAACAGTTTCAGAAACGCTGATTACCATTTATTTTGCGAGGTCATATAAGGTGAAAGTAAATCTGAGAGTTCCCACAGCTACTGCTGTGCTCTCCGATCTGATCGTCAACCAGAGTGCAACACACGCCAATCTGTCTGTTATCAACAGGTTGTGTGATACTCAGTCCTTGTATGTGGGTATAGCTACATAAAATACGTATAATGTTTCAAACTCGTTACTTTTCTTTTCTTAGGACGTGGTGTTAGACCTGCTATCCAGGGGCTCCCCCTCACGCCACAGTGGCAATTACACCTTCAGACGTGCAGCTTTTTTGACAGTACAGGCAGAGATGAATCTGATTGGATAAAGCACGAAAACACCTACTGTCCATTACGAGACGGTTGCCATGCGGTTTGGGCTTTTCCTTCATTAAGGCCTTGGCTCAAACATTTCTTTTTTTCAGTGTGAATAAATGGTGGAGCTTTATAAATATTATATAGAGGACACTGGGGGTTAGTTGTCACAATGAATATAATAAGGTTTTTTTTTTAAAATATCTAATGGCATGAATGTGTTTTATCTTGCTGTGGTTTAGTTTGTTGACTTTAAACGCCTAGTTCATTTTTTTATTAATTTTGTCAACCAAACTACAATATTTGTCTCTCTCTTGTATTTATGTATTTGTTATAGCTGTTAAATAATCAAGTGAACATTAAATCACACATCCATACAATTAAGAAAGGGTCAACTATATTATGAAATAAACTAACCCTATATAAAACTCTGTTCTTAGCACTAGGGTAGTTTCATAAGTCATGTATTTTAAATAAATGTATACAATTTTCTTAATTACAATATTTAATTAGGCCTACATACACAAAAGAATGGCTTGGTATTTTACTTTAACTTTTACTCTATTGCTGTTACATTAATTATTTTGTTTAATCATTTCTTTACAATTTTAATGATCAGACTGACATTTGACAAAAAGTCAAAGTGTGTTAAACTATTTTTCGTGCAATAATGTGTGTATGCGTGTGTGTGTGTGTGTGTGTGTGTGTGTGTCAAACCAGCCCCATTCTGCTCTATGCTCTGCACTAACATGCCATAATTTTAAACGTACTGTTATATTGTAGCTTGTAACTTTTTAAAATGACATATCATTGGATTATTACAGTTGTTATAAATAACATAAAATTAATAATACAGATTTACTTCAACAATTGGAGTTAAATGATGCCATAATCTCAGATGATTTTATATTAGCTGTTTATATGGAGTATTATTACCTACCTGTATTTTATGAGGCCATTTAGTTTCACAATACCACGCCATCGTGAATTTTACATTCAACAACACGGGGTGAATCACACACGCCGCCTTTGTTTGCCTCCGAATTCAAACTCTTGGCCAATAGGCGCAGGGCAGATTGTCCAATGGCGTTCGTTTTTGGTGGGCACGTGACGCAACAACTTGACTGGCAACAACGTACCGACCAATGGCCGTCTGGCGGTGGGACGGGTCCTAAAAGTACAGGATACAGGTGTCAGAGACTGTATATTCATTTTAGGAAACGTTAGTGTGATTGATAAACTTGCAGACATGGCTCTTTCCCAGTGTCTGGAGGATTCGCCGGGCTGGCGGACACCGAGGACAGGCCAGGATGTAAACGTTAAAGAACTTTACAATGAGAGACACAGGCTCGCTCTGGAGGAGCTGGTCGCCGGTGGAGTCGAATCCTTTTTGGGATTCCTGCAGAAAGAGAGAATCCCTAACTTTCTCTCCGACGACGAGATCAGACGGATATCTCGCGCTGCTGTGGTGCCCAAATCACTCTCTTCGATCGGAGACGATTCTCATTTGGACCACTCTGGCACACTGGACTGCTCATCTGTCACTTATTTCCCCGAGGTCTCTGATATAGAGCCTCCAGTTTTAGAGATAGGCTGGCCTGCGTTTACTACAGGGTCGTTCCGCGGAGTAACGCGTGCAGTCGCCTACTTCCAGCCGAGTTATGGAGAGTGCATTTATAGTTGCAAAGAAGCGGCCAGGAGGATGATTAAAAATGCAAAGGAGGTATTGCTCGGGTCGTACTGTTTAAATAAAATATATAGATGTATATGAGGCACCATGATACTGTTACTTAATTCATCTGTTCTTCCTTGTGCTGAAACTTGATACATCTCTAAAGCAACTTTACAAAAATAATGCCTCGATGTTCAGGCAACATTTAACACTGATACTTGAATACATCTATCACAAGTTTTAACAATTAATCATTACAAAAAATTTTGTTACTAGTATTCATTCTGACTAGTACATAATCCTACTACTATCATTTTGAATTGAGACTATAAATTCAATTAGTCACATTTTTGTAATTATTCCAGTGTAACTAACACATTTTAATTTCAATTTACCAAATTTAATTCTGCACATATACACTTTTGCAATTATTATGGGTTACAGTTGTTGCTGGCACATATTTTTACTAGTATATATGTATTTACTATTTATATATGGGATTTTTCTATTGATACCAGTACTTATTTATTAGTGTCGTTACTAAAAACAATGGTAGCTAATGAATAGCTACTAGTGATGCTTGTCTCTGTTGGGATGATGATTAATTAAAAATAATTACAAACAATTGATACTATTAATTTATAAGGAATATTCAAATGTCTTGTCATAACATGTCTTCATTTTTTAAAATGTGTTATTAACTTGGGAAATTAATTTGTTATCAGATTTCCATATTTAAACTTTTAACAGGATTAAAAAAACATGCAATTTAATGATTTTGATGATTATTTCAGTTTTTCTGAAATAATTTTTCAGGTGAGGGAAGGGTAAGTGTGTGCTCTGGATCTTAAGTGTGGAATGGTAAGAATGTGCTGAAGCGTCTCACACTGAAATGTTACCTCTAAGGGTCTGAACCTGGAGGTGCCACAACAGGCTCTTCGGTCCTTGAACTGAAGGGGGTTTTGAGCTGAATGTATTGAGGTTATACCTCCAGGCAGTCTGAATCTGTTCCAGCTTGCATGTACTTAAAGGCCAAATGTAATAAGAAATAATCAAGGTGTGTAGCCAGCGGCTGTTCAGTCATGACAATCATACGAATGAGCTAGAACGTGGAGTTCACTGATGCGGAAGCTCTAAGTAGTTAATTTCCCACCATGTTTAGCCAAAAAAAAAGTATAGTAATGCTTCGTTAACATATCATTAATCAGAAGTGCTTTTTATCCTTAGGTGATTGCCATTGTGACAGACTCCTTGACAGATCCGGATATCTTCCATGACCTGCAGGAAGCTTGCACACGCCGCAGAGTTCCTGTGTATATTCTTTTAGATCAGTCTTCTGTCCACTCATTCTTACAGATGTGTAAAAACCTTCGTGTGCAGCTTGATGAACTGCTGGTATGAGTTCACAACTTAATGCGGTGTCATTTTGGAATTGTATTATTGTCTGTTAACTAGTATCATTGTTGTTGTTTTTATATTTAATATATTTAGATTTTTTTTTTAAGCAAATGAAAGTACGGACCATAACGGGCTCTACCTACTACATGAGATCAGGTGCTCGGATCACTGGAAAAGTTCATGAGCGTTTCATGCTGATTGATGGGAACAGAGTGGCTACAGGTTCATATAGGTATTAAGACCTCTTTTCCCTAAAAAAAATGAAAGTTACATGTTGTTCCAAACATGTATGACATATATTTAAGCGTGTTGAAAGTCAGTGGGGTCCAATATTGTTTTGTATTCTTCAAAATATTTTCTGTTTTCTATTTTGTGTGGGACAATGTAGAATGATTATAAAGAATGATGAAACATTTTGCAGTAAATTAATAAATTTTAACTTCAGACAATTGGTACATAATAGTCTTGACTACAGTTCTGTTTATACGTTTTCTATTTATTTTGGCACATTCTTTTATATACAGGTTTAACTGGACAGATGGCAAACTCAACAGCAGCAACCTTATCGAGTTATCTGGCCAGATAACTGAGAAATTTGATGAAGAGTTCCGCATCCTCTATGCTCAGTCCCTACCGCTGCCACCGAATACAAGAGCTCCCTCTAGTGCCAGAAGCAGCGGTTTATATGACCATCTTGTCCTCAAACCACCTGGAACGCCTCCCTCCTACTTGGCACGGACAACAAAGCCTCAACCAGAATGTCTGACGAGCACTCCAGCCAGACTTCATACCCCAGAGATCCAACAGATGAATAAAGACATTGAAGATCGAGACAGAAAGAGTAACCCAGTTTCTGATACTTCCACTGTAGGTGAAGACTGGATCGAGCAAGAACTCAGAGAGGAAGCGCTCACTTCGGACGACCCTCCTCGTTTGCCGGCAACGAATGTTACTACTCAGACAGTCGATGTGACGATCTCTCCTCCTGTGCCTTCCTGCCACATCTCAACACAAACGACCTGCCACACCGTAGACACGAGTGTGCAAACATGTGCTGACAACAGCAAGCCTCAGAGCTCAAGCTCTAAATCACAAACCTCATCCAGCAACAACCAGATCAACCCCAGTGCTTCGTCCACTTGCAACCTTCAAGAGGTGGACTGTCACCCACCTGTGTGTCTTGCCCCGCAAGATATCAACCTGAGGGAATGCTTTCTCAAGATCACCAAAGAACGACAGCACCATTATAGCTCCATTCGCTCCAAACTCGACCACATGGTGACACTGCTCTCTCACAAGAGGGAACTAGTGGACCTCACCAACCTGACACTGAGGCCCGTCCTGCACAGAGGACGCAAAGGTCAGCAGGAGGGCAGGCAGGTTCACGGTACACTTGACAATGTTATTATGGGAACATGGCCCAGGTCGAGATGTATGCAGTAATATGAAGTCAGGAGAACAGCGCTGGTGGTGGGTGTATTGGTGTTAGTCTGCTATGTTTTAGTACCGCACTTTTCTACAAAAAAAAAATCAGAACAACACTAATAGATCAATCAGATAAAATATTTTGAATGATGTTATGTGAGAATGCAATGTAAAAATGACAAATGTGCAAAGATACTGATTTTAAAAAAAAAACTTAAATTCTACTATTCTATTCTAATTTTCAGTGCTATTTTAAAATCCAGTTTGTAAATTTCTATATTTGGTTGTCTCTGTTTCTTTCTGGGTGGTTTAAAGTTGTGAAGTTAGGAAAATGACATACTTTTACTATAATGTTCATGTATATGTATAAATATATAAACAGTCACTTGTGGATATGTGTTTGATGTGTTTATTTCACCAAGGATGCAAATAAAAAAAAAAGTTAAATTATTTATGATTGACTCATTTTAATAAAACAACAATTTTACAATTGTGGGGTTGTGGACTTGTTCATAAAGGCTCACTTAGTATAGTATATTACATTTAGCTTTAATATATAGAACATGTTTAAATGCACCGATCAGGCATAGCATTATTATAATCATTATCATAACCCAATATTGCTACCAAAACAGCCCTGACCCATCGAGGCATGGTCTCCACAAATTTTTTTTTTTTACCATATCTATATATTTTGCTGGGTTTTTTTTCTCTCCCCCTTATCCGTAATTGTGTGTACATTTATGTGATTGGTCTCTTACTTTGTATAAGCAGCCGTGTTAATAAATAAAATAAAAAGCATGGACTCCACTAGACCTCTGAAGGTGTGCTGGGGCCCGTTTCAGAACGGAGGTTAAGTGAAAACTCTGAGTAGGTTAACTCTGAAATAAGGGAAACTTTGGGTTTCTGTTTCAGAATTGGAGGTATGTCAAACCCGAGAATGCAGGGTAAGCCAAGCCCGTTTCTGAAAGAGAGGTAACTTATACTCAGAGTCAGTTACCAGGGTAACTTACTCTGTGAACCTAACCTGGTCAGAAGCAGGTTTTCTTTGGTAAACCCAGAGTTTCTTTCGTTCTCCTCCCCCTTTTTAAAGCACCAGCAGTGTTTAAATACTTTATTCATTCATTCAAACGCCACAAATGCTTTTCTTACTGAGTATTTTGGTCGTATTTCAAGTGTAAATATACAAAAAATTATAAATTTAATCTAAATCTAAAGTAAGCAAAGTTTACTTAAAACAAATTACATTTTCTGCCACTTGACAAAAATACAAAGTAAGAAAAGCATTCTTTGCAGTAACATTCATTGCTCATATTTTCATCATGAGGACACTGTCAAAGTGACAAAAATGGCATGTCCTTTTATACAGGATCCTGACGTTCACCTGATAATCCTCTAGAAGTAACCTAATAATTCGAATTTCCTTTAGGATTTCCAGTGGTTGGACGCATTTATGACACTCATATACCCATCATCACACTTTCTGAAAACGGATTATTTTATGGAATGGAAGGATGCTGCCAGATGGTAGTACGAGATAAATGGCATAACCACCACCACAGCTGTTAAATACATTTATTTACATTTTTATAGTCATCGTTATTTCCTACAAATACTTTATTCTTTTTCCTGTTGGGTGTTAATATTCTTCCTCCATCTCCTCTTCATCTGTCAGTGCTGCTACAGTTTGGCTGGCCTGAGTAGAAGTCAATAATGTCATTACCCTGATTAATAAATGTAACAGGTGGGATCAGAGAACATTTCATTATGTGAAAAGAGCATAGACCCTTTTCACATTTCTGGGTTTCCGAAGCTGAAGTCGTCATAGTTGGGTTAACTCTTATAGTGGTGAATGAGAGAATACATTAAATATATATTTTTGTCTCCATTTGCTCAAATAGCAAAAGAAAAACTCCACAATAGTGATTTCACAACTTTCAAAAAGATGGAAAAATTAAAGTGAGATTGATAACTGCAGTGAAAAGAGAGAAAGATGTTAATTTTAACTATCACTCCCATAGACGCTGTATTAGAAACACTCTCACAGCAGCAGTAACTTGATCTTTGTAATTTGATGCAAAAGTAATATAATACAAAGTATTAGTGTTATAAATGTACATACATAAAAAAATAATACTAAAAACGTTGCAGGATTTACGATATTGATAACCATTAAAACACGTCATCACAGTCTGTGAAAAGGGTCTATGTGGGAAAAGCTGCTGCACATTGGACACTGAATGATATTTATTTAATATGTCAAATGTTTGTAAAGTCATTAAACCTACACCCATGAACATTTTATGCTTAAAGCTTTTCCTGATTGAATTATGTTTGTTTAATTCATTTTTTTAGCTGCTGCCACATTCTTTGTTTGCCTTTTGGATTCCATGAAAATTAAACTTAATTAAAATAATTAAGAATTAAACTTGTGTATTGACCCGGAAGTATGCAAACGTCTTTTTGTTGGGTGCTGTTGCCATGGTGAATCGTAATTTCGGAGCTCCATTGATCGTGGCTTTTCATAGTTGGAATGCATGAGCTTAACTCCGAGTCAGTCTACTCAGTGTTGATTGAACTACCTCAATTCAGCTGCTCTGAAACCCAAAACTCAGAGTTTCCCATCTCAGAGTAAGTCAACTCAGAGTTGGTTGAAAAACCTCCTTTCTGAAACAGGCCCCTGTGGTATCTGGCACCAAGATGTCTGCAGCAGATCCTTTAAGTCCTGTAAGTTTGGAGGTGGGCCCTCCATGGATTGGACTTGTTTGTTCAGCACATCCCACAGATGCTCGATTGGATTGAGATCTGGGGAATTTGGAGGCCAAGTCAACACCTCAAACTCATTTTTGTGATCCTCAAACCATTCCAGAAGCATTTTTGCTTTGTGGCAGGGCGCATTATCCTGCTGAAAGAGGCCACAGCCACCAGGGAATACCATTTCCATGAAAGGGTGTACATGGTCTGCAACAATGCTTAGGTAGGTGGTACGTGTCAAAGTGACATCCACGTGGATGGCAGGACCCAAGGTTTCCCAGCAGAACATGGCAGGCTTGCCTTCTTGCCATAGTGCATCCTGGTGCCCTGTGTTCCTCAGGTAAGCGACGCACCCGGCCATCCACATGATGTAAAAGAAAACGTGATTCATCAGACCAGGCCACCTTCCATCAGTTCTGATGCTTGCGTGCCCACTGTTGCTGCTTTTGGCAGGTGGACAGGGTTCAGCATGGGCACCCTGACTGGTCTGCGGCCATGCAGCCCCATACGCAACAAACTGCGATGCACTGTGTATTCTGACACCTTTCTATCAGAACCAGCATTAACTTCTTGAGCAATTTGAGCTACAGTAGCTCGTCTGTTTGATCAAACCACACGGGACAGCCTTCCCTCCCCACGTTCATCAATGAGCCTTGGCCGGCCATGACCCTGTCGCCGGTTCACCACTGTTCCTTCCTTGGACCACTTTTGATAGATATTATTGACCACTGCAGACTGGGAATATCCCATAAGAGCTGCAGTTTTGGAGATCATCTAGCCATCACAACTTGGCCCATATTTTTCCTGCTTCTAACACATCAACTTTCAGGACAAAAAGTTAACTTGCTGCCTTATGTATCCCAACCACTAGGTGCCGTGATTAAGATATAATCAGATAATAATAATAATAATAATAATAATAATAATAATAATAATAATGAGACATTTATATATATAACATTTCTGTTTAAATCTCCCTAAATAACTGGGGGTCATAATGTATATATATATATATATATATATATATATATATATATATATATATATATATATATATATATATATATATATATATATATATATATATATATATATATATATATATATATATATATATATATATATATATATATATATATATATATATATATAAACAAACAAACAAACCGTAGCCCTTATTTTAGATCAACTGTGTGTTCACAATGTTCACAAAAAGAGGAATTCTGGGAAGTTTGTCCGAATGTAATAGCAGCAATAGTCCTCTACAAACCGAAGAGGGCGCTATCACCTTGCACCTTGCCTGTGTACTTCATGAACATGATGTCTTGGATAACATTGTGGAAAATAATCTAATCATACTAAAATAATTTGGCATGCAGGTCAAGATGATGGTTTGCTGATGCAGAAACAAATCAGAGAAAAGAAGGTTTTGTTATCTTACGAATAAGGTGCGCGCGCGCACACACACACACACACACACACACACACACACACACACACACACACACACACACACGCACAGGTTTGTTTTGCTATCTAAGTGAGGACATTCCATAGGCGTAAGGGTTTTATACTGTACAAACTATACATTCTATCACCCTACATCACCTCTACCCCTAAGCCTACCCATCACAGGAAACATTCTGCATTTTTAAATTTTTAATAAAACATTGTTTAGTATGTTTAATATTTTTAAATATGAGGCCTCTCATGGTATTACATCATAATACCAGTGTAATGCCTGTCATTATACAAATTTGAGTCCTCATAAATCACAAACACATACACACACGCGCGCGCACACACACACACACACACACACACACACACACACACACACACACACACACACACACACACACACACACACACACACACACACACACACACACACACACACACACACACACACACACACACACACACACACACACACACACACACACACACACACACACACACACACACACACACACACACACACACACACACACACACACACACACACACACACACACACACACACACTTCAAAAGTCTAGGCCAGTAAGAATTTTTCCAAAGAAATTGATACGTTTATTCAGCTTTTAGTATACCATTAAATAAACTGATTAATTATATTAAATATATGTATAATGTTGCAAATTAGTTTTGTTTCAAATAAACGCTGTTCTTTTGAACTATTTCTTTAAAAATAAAAATCCTGAAAAAAAAACTTCCACACACTTCAACCAATAATAATAATAAATGTTTCTTGCACCAAATAAGCATATTAGAATGATTTCTTAAGGATGATGTACTGAGGATTGGAATAATGGACGCTGAAAATTCAGCTTTGCCATCACATTAATAAATTACATTTTAAAATAGGCTATATTAAAATGGAGAACAGCTATTTTATAATGTAAAAATATTTCACAATTTTTGTAAATAAATGCACTCTTCATAAGATCCTTATTTTACTGACCTCAACTTTTAAACGGTACTTTATATTTATGTTTTTCCCTCACAGGACCAGTCTCTTATTGATTACTGGATCAGATTTGGAAGATTTATGCATACTGCCTCATAGCCTAAGTGCCAACATATTGACGAACGACCGAATGTGTGTTGTTTACTGTTAAATCTGCAGCGATATAATGGATTGTTTATGTGAATTGTAACATTTTAGCATGTAAAAGTACATTTTAAAAATAAATAAACAGAACATAAATATATTCAACATGAAATTCATGCAACAAAGGCCTGAATTACTCAAAACAAATTAACATTCAAATGCTGTTTAATACCTTGAATAATCATTCTTTCAAAAGCTACCCCTTAGGTTTACTATTAATAGCTTGATTAAACAGAACAACAAGTGATTGTTGGCGGTTAATTATTTATCTTGTTTTCATGAGTGTTTTGAGCCACAGTCACCCCCTCAGGTACCGCTCACAACTGTCCAATGATCGCAGCCTTAATCACTCTTCTTGAGTAATGAAACCTGCTTGTGTGTGTGTGTGTGTGTTTTTTTTTTAAAGCAGTTGTTGCTACTAAAGATACAATTCACAGTTAATCAGAACACTTACAAAGTCTTTTTCTCTGCCTAAACCCAACCATTTAGGCCAATAATTCAATAACTGTTCAAAATGAACTACTGGTAGTATGGATTGTTTTTCCCAAAGTTCACCCAAAAATGGATTTACATGTTCCAAAACTGACTTGCTATTTTCTGTGGAAGATAAAAGAAAAGAACAGTTTTTGTCCGTATAATGAAAGTCGAAATAACATTGGACCCCATTGACTTACATTGTGCAGACAAAAAAAAACGCTGATACATTTTTCAAAATGTATTGTTGTTTGTGTTCCACAGAAGAGATAAAGTTAGGTTTGGAACGACATGAGGGTGAAAACATTTCTCAGCAATCATATACTGAGCATGGGTAGAAACGCCTACAGAAATTGATGCAAGAAACTCATGGCTTGGTGGAAAAACTTTACTCGAGAAAAGTGTTGAAAGTGTTATATGCTACTGGCAAGTTCTCTTACCATTCTAAGGGGATATGGTGCAAATTTGGCAACACATGGGTGTAAATCCATCCCTAATACAGGTATGTGTCATCCCAATTAAACTAGACACGCAGGTGGGGACCTTTTGTTACCCGACTGCCCTCGTCAGCTCTTCTGCCCCCTCATTGGGCTCTGGTAAACATCTGACTTTCCATCAAGATGAGACTAGAACAGTCACCATCTGGAGGAGGGTGTTTGGCCCGAGGATACAAAACAATGACATGAAAATACAAGTCAGGGGAAAACAATGTGATGACGTGTGCCAAAACGGCCCAGCCGCGTCTTTTGTAGTTTACAGGAGAGATTTCGGTTTCAGCGCCCCCGCTCCTATATTCGGCCTTCAAATGATGATGACACACGGTTGTTTTCAATCCCTGTGGATCTAGCGGAGCGCAGCATGTTCGAGTTGGATGGCCTAAACTTTTCTGCTCATTCCCTGGTGTGACATGTTCTTGCCCTTCCTTTCGTATCTGCTCCTAGTACTTTTAGAGCTCACTGGTTCATTTCAGACTGTACCTTTGGCCAAAAAGAGCGGAGATAAAAAAAACAAACGAGAGCTATTCGTCAGGGTTTTAGCTTTATGACCTTGATTCACACACTCTCAGCACATGAGTAATACAAGCCACATTATAGTAACTGCTGTCAGTGAAGGTAACCACTGCTACTTCTAGATGTGTGTGTCAGCACCACTGCCGAACTGTGCTATTAATAGAAGGCACAGTGTGTCTCAGGTGAAAGCAGTCTTTGTGTCCTGTGGTCTTTGCTGTGTGGGCTCGGGGAAGGTGACAGGTGCAGCTCTGTGTTGTGGCCAGCTCATCTGTTTTACACTTTTGTCCTTTTAATGCAGAAACAATGCAGAGAGTATCCTGGCTAGAAATAGGAGGAAAAGTTCTCAGGAATTTTATAAGGGGATATATTCGGGATGCACTATATATGCACAATTTACCATAACAGTCATTATTAGAGATGTTAATTTATCCCATTTTTACTTTTAAATACCTTTTTCTTTCATACCACCAATAAATCGAATGGATTCATACCAAACAAACACACACAATATAACAGTACTATATCCGTTTCAAATTTATTTTATCTAACACTCACATTAATATACTACTAATAAATCTGATGCATTCATACAAAACAATAGGGATATACAATACAATGGTACCATACTGCCTATTGGTCAATATTACTTTTTTTAAAGTATCAGTCGATATTTATTTAGTTGTGGATATTTAATTGTTCACGTACTCATCTAACACTCATATGCCACCAATAAATCTGTTATTGTGTTTTTTATACTGTTTTGTATGAATCCATCCATGTTAGTTTTCAATGTATCGGTGTCAGTTGATTTCTCATATTCTTATTGTTAGATTACTTATTTATTTTATCTTACACAGATTTATATACTAAAAAATCTGATGCATTCATACAAAAAAGTAGCAAAAAAAAGGTTATGGACAAAAAAGTATGGTTATACAATAGGGATATACCATATAATGTTCAATTCAATTCAATTCAATTCAAATTTATTTGTATAGCGCTTTTCACGATACATATCGTTTCAAAGCAGCTTCACAGAAAATGATTTGTACATGTTATGCATTTAATGTATACAGTATATAACCCTTTTTCAGTATCAGCCAATATTTATTTAGTTGTGGATATTTAATTGTTCATGTTCTCATCTAACACTCATATAATCACCAATAAATCGGATGGATTCATACAAAACAGTATGAAAAAACACAATATAACAGTATACCATGTTACGCTCTAAAAATACTGGGTTAAAAACAACCCAAGTTGGGTTGAAAATGGATTAACCCAGCAATTGGGTTGTTTTAACCCAGCAATTGTGTTGTTTTAACCCAGTGAATGGGTCGTTTTAACCCAACGGTTGGGTTAAATGTTTGCTTAAAACAACCCAATCGCAGGGTTAAAACAACCCAATTGCAGGGTTAGTCCATTTTTCAACCCAACATGGGTTGTTTTTAACCCAGCATTTTTTAGAGTGTAGTTTTCAATGTATCGGTATCAGTTGATTTCCCATATTCTTATACAACCCCAAATAAGAAAAAGTTGGGACAGTATGGAAAATGCAAATAAAAAAAGAAGAAGAGATTTCTAAATTTACTTTGACTTGTATTTCATTGCAGACAATATGAACAAAAAATATTTCATGTTTTGTCTGGTCAACTTCATGTCATTTGTAAATATGCATCCTTTCCTGTCATTCAGACCTGCAACACATTTCAAAAAAAGTTGGGACAGGAGCAATTTAGGGCTAGTAATGAGGTAAAATGGTTAAATAATGATGTGATTTGAAACAGGTGATGTCAACAGGTGATTGTAATTATGATTTGGTACAAAAGCAGCATCCAAGAAAGGTCTAATCCTTTAGGAGCAAAGATGGGCCGAGGATCGCCAGTTTGCCAACAAATACATGAGAAAATTATTGAAATGTTCCTCAAAGAAAGATAGGAAGAGATTTGGATATTTCACATTCAACAGTGCATAACATAATTAAAAGATTCGAGGAATCTGGAGGAATTTCAGTGCGTAAAGGACAAGGGCGCAAGCCTAAGCTGAACAACCGTGATCTCCGATCCCTCAGGCAGCACAGCATCAAGAATCGTCATTCATCTATAAGCGATATCACCACATGGGCTCAGGACTACTTTGGCAAACCTTTGTCAAGTACCACAATACGTAGTTTCATCCACAAATGCCAGTTAAAACTGTACTGTGCCAAAAGGAAGCCCTATGTTAACAGTGTCCAGAAGCGCCGTTGACTTCTCTGGGCTCGGAGGCATCTGGGATGGACCATCACACAGTGGAAACGTGTACTGTGGTCAGATGAATTGCACTTCTGTGAAGGCACCATTAATGCTGAAAAGTACATAGAGATTTTGGAGCATAATATGCTGCCTTCAAGAAGACATCTTTTCCAGGGACGTCCATGCATATTTCAACAAGACAATGCAAAACCACATTCTGCACACATTACAAAGTCCTGGCTGCGGAGGAAGAGGGTACGGGTACTTGACTGGCCTGCCTGCAGTCCCGACCTGTCTCCAATAGAGAATGTGTGGCGCATTTTGAAGCGCAAAATGCGACAACGAAGACCCCGTACTGTTGCCCACCTTAAGACTTGTTTGCAGGAAGAATGGGACAAAATTACACCTGAAACACTTCATCACTTGGTGTCTTCAGTCCCTAAACGTCTTTTAAGTGTTGTGAAAAGGAATGGCAACATTACAAAGTGGTAAATGTTTTACTGTCCCAACTTTTGTTTAAATGTGTTGCAGGTCTGAATGACAGGAAAGGATGCATATTTACAAATGACATGAAGTTGACCAGACAAAACATGAAATATTTTTTGTTCATATTGTCTGCAATGAAATACAAGTCAAAGTAAATTTAGAAATCACTTCTTTTTTTCTTTTTTTTTGCGTTTTCCATACTGTCCCAACTTTTTCTGATTTGGGGTTGTATTTAGACGACCTATTTCTTTCATCTAACACTCACATTTATAATAATAAATATGATGCATTCATACAATGCATTCATACAAAAAAGTATATATATATATATATATATATATATATATATATATATATATATATAAAAAAAATAGGGATATACAATATTATGGTACCATACTGCTTATTGGTCAATATTACTTATTTCAGTATCAGTCAATATTTATTTGGTTGTGGATATTTAATTGTTCATGTTCATGTAGTTTACCTCTATTGCCAACTAATGCTGACGTAAAGTTAATCTTTAAAGCACTGATCATTTATTAACGCTGTTAAATGTAATCTTTAGCAATTCTCAAAATGAATACCCATACATCACAATGTTGCAATGCTACAATTCACTTGTAGCATTTAAAATGTCTGATTTTAGTTTAATATTAGTCATTTATTGGTCATCTGGTAATTATTCTCTGCTTATTGAATCAGACAAAATTCCTAAAAGATAGAGAAATAGCATAAAGCGTTAAATGCTGAATTACAAAACTGCATTATTGAAACACTATTATCCCCTCAGACAGTTATGGCTCATGACCACAAATTCGGTTTAAATTTAAAAAAAGATTAAGGTAATTCATGATTCTTTTATCTTTCTTTTTTCCAAATTGAGATTTAAAAATCTGATTGCATGTGGTTAAAGAGATGCCTGAGAGGAGAGCGCTGTTGAAAATAGATAAGGCCCCTTTCTGCTTTACTCACTCACCCTCATCCAACGTTTCCTGCTGCCTCATAGAGTCTTTATCTCAACCCATCTCCTAACTCGGATACACCGCAAACTCTCACGGTTTAACCAGCCTCAGTCGAGGAGGCGTGCCTGCTCTACCAGCTCTCTTTCCATCTGCCTCATCAGTTTAAGACAGAGTGTGAAGTTACAGCTGATCCGAAGAGCTGTTAACGCTTTTGCAGCCACTATAGCTATGACAAAATAAACAGTTGACATAAATATTCACTTTTAAGACATTTCAACTCACTAAAATGAATGGGAAAGTAGTCGCTGGAGCTTGGCGAGCTGTTAAATAACACGTGTACTCTTGGTTATTGATCATCACCTTCTCAGTGTCTGTTTCACAGACTCTCCATCCACTTATTGATTCATGCAAATTGATTTCATATGGATTTTGTGATGTAATCTATTAGCTGCTCATGTGTCTGCTAAAGGCTTTTAAATGATCAGCCAAATTGAGCTGTAGGCCGAATGAGGTCCAGAATAATGACCTGATGATAAACTGCAAAGAGACTGAAAATTAAACAAAGCAGGTTAAAAGAGAAAAATGAAATGGAAGCATTACAGAGAAAGAAAACAGGGAAGGTCTCTTGTTGACTCAAGATATATTTTGAATTTAAAGTCTTTTTCTTACCCTATTGACATATATTTGACATCGTATCTTAAGCATAAATTATCTTGTCTTGTGTTAAAAAAAACTATTTCCCAGTGTAAAAAAAAAAGTACATTCAAGATATATTCTCGTATTATATTTGTGTAGCATTTTGCATTGCAATTGCTTTGGGACTAAGTATTTATTTTTATTTATTTTTAGGGTGACCAAGGTCAAGGATCCTTCACATAATGTTTCATGTTTACATAAAAAATGATACTAAGATGAATTTCTTATGTAAAATGGTAATATTGGTGTATAACAAACAAAGAAGCAGCAACTGCGATCACATTATTAAAAAGCCAGCAGCACAACTGCTTTTTATTCTGGTTGACATTTTGCAAAATGAACTTTTTTAATATTTATTCTTTAAGCTCAAAATCACATGTTGGATTCTTCAGCCAAAAAGCTTTTTGATGAAAGCAGACAACTGTGCATTTATACACATTTACTGTCCCTTTAACAGCCCATGGGGTTACATTACATGTTGGAAAGATTGAGAACTTAATGCAATCATGAAACAATTAGTCAAAAGCACTTGTGTACGTCAGTGTGAACGCTGTCTGAATTATGCAGATGGTGCAGATCTGTATTTCTCCTGTGAGGTGCTATGAACTTGAATTAAACTCAAGGGTATTGCCTGCTCTCCAAACTGGCTGGCCAGAAGAACAAAACAAATCGGGGTGACGTCTTTTATGCTGGCGTTTATCATGCTACATTCACTGGCAGTAATGTGTTTAGACGCATGTCAGGACCACTGTTGTTGGGATGGAGGGGGATGGGAAACTTATCTAGTCCTGCTAGATCAGCACAACTTTGATTTCATTGATTGAGTGGACTGCAGAGGACATCTTAACAGCAATATACACAAAGAAAGGAATGTAGCTCACGTTTTCTGCTATATGCCTTTATAAACAACACACTATCCTTAAAAAAACTAAATACATTTAAAGCATATGTTTGATATTAAAAAACCTGTAATATAATATAATATACACTGAATAAAAAAAATATTATAGGCATCATTTTATTATTTATGCGTTTGAATTACATATACATTTCCCATCCATTTGGATTAATAAACTATAATGAACTAATAAACTTTGATGTATGTTTGTCAGTCAAATTGAGCTGGTAAGATTTCTGTAATATTAGCAATAAACTGAATGTTACCAGGTTTATATATTTATCATCAATAAACCTAATTTGTTTTAATCTCATACTTTTTAAGTGAACATTGCTTGTTCCACAGCCAGCCATATTTTAACTATGGTCATACTTTCTAAATGAATACATTTAATTGTTTTCACAATAAACAGATTTATGCTGATTCTAAGCTATTTATTTATAGCATTATTTAAAAAACAAACAAATATGCAAATAGTCTAACAAGATGGAGTGCAGAAATCGTCCCTGTTTCATATGACTGGTAAATATGCATCACATTTTTATTATTATTATTATGTATTGGTTTGTTTATTGTTTATGTTTGAACTGTGTTCAAATGGATGGATATTTTATATGCAATTCAAATACATAAATGTTAAATTTAGTCCTAAATATTTTTTGAGTGTAATAAATTAATATAATATAATAACATTTGAATCTTAATAAAATTGCCAAACAATTAAATCTAGTTTAATTAAAATTTATAAAGTAATTTAAAACCAAAATGTTTATTTTGGGGGTATTTGTTTTAGTATAGTATATTTATTTTAGTTTCTATTTTCATCTCATTATTTTATTTTATTTTTATAATCCTCAATGGAGTGATGACATGCATATTTAAAAGTAATTAAATGTGAGTGAACACCAAAAAGTCTGTTGATATACCTAAATTTGATAGGTCTAAAAAAAAAAAAAAAAAAAATCTTGAAAATCCTTGTACTGGATTATACATAAGGAGATGACTTCAATGAAACATCCTGTTGGCTAATGTCAAGCACTTTTGTAATGACTTATGACTCATTATGGACGAATAGAAGAAGGAGAAAAAAGACTGCGTAGTTTTTAAGTGTTTTAAGTAGCTCATTTGATTTCTGTAAGATCATCAGTACGGGTTATTATGTATACAGCAACAGACATCACAGAACATCCGAATCCTGTGACTGTCAAACATGCAGTTTTCTCACACCACAGAAAGACTTTCTGCAGACTCAGTGCTTTGTTTATCGGCGGTATTTATACACTTCTTCTTTATGGTGGCTTGACAGCAGGGAGTGGCACGCTACTGTTCTCAGTATCACAGTTTGTTGTGGAGGTGACGGAGTGGATCTTTTCCCATACTTGTGTATTTCTTTCTGTCTTCATAACAGAAAGAACTAAACGCTTGTTTACACTGCACATGCAGTGAGATGGATATTTGCATGAATTTGGTAGTAACACCACCAGCAGTTACAATGAAAGGGGTCTGCTTTTTTATCATGCCGTCTGTCTTCACACTCATGCAGACACTAAAGCCACAGAGTCAAATGTGACAGAGGTCTCACTGGCCGACCATGAAGTGCTACGAGTGCATGCCATCTTTAAGAAGTTCATGCCTATAGATTTCATTGTCTCATTACATTGTACAACCAGCCTTTTGGTTTAGAGAGACAGATGAGCTGCTGATGCATACACAGATAAAATAGCTTGTCACTGTGGAGGCCGGAGACCAAGCCAGATTCACTCTCACTTGGCTCCTGTGGGAAGGTGGGTTTCTTCACCTTTCCATCAGGTATGAAAACAAGGTCAGAGAGCAAGGAAGAGGAGAAACACCGACAGCCCCTCTGTATGACTGCATGGGGACGGAGCATTTGCCAGTTTCTCAGGGTGTTTCTTCGACTATGAGCACTTTTATTTTTAAAGAAATTAAAACTTTCATACAGCAAGGACACATCAAAGTGAATTAAATTGAAGTGCAGTGCAGTAAAGACTTTTAGATGGTTGCAGAATGATTTGTTCAAAATAAATGTTGCTCATTCATCAAAAAATCCTGAAAGAAATGTATCACCGTTTCAAAAAAAAAAAAAAAATCAACATTGATAATAATCAGAAACGTTTCTTAAGCAATAAATTAGAATGATTTCTGATCATGTGACACTGATCATGTGATTCTGAAAATTCAGCTTGCTATCATAGGATTAAATTACATTTCAAAATATACTAAAATTGAAAACAGTTATTATAATAATATTTCATATTTCTGTATTTTAAATACAGTCATGGTGAACATAAGCATTTAAAACTTACTTTTAAAACATAAAAAATCTAACCAACCACAAACTTTTGAACAGTAGTGTATGTAGGCTATATTGTCTTTAATAGCATTGGTAGAAATTATATTTTAAACATTTTTAGAATAAAATGTTTTGCTAAAGCATTTTATGGATCGCATATACAACTAAATAATATTTTCACGTTTGCACTCACAAAATTATAGACAGTATTGATTGGAATGACACACCAAAATGTATCTTCTGTATATCTATATCTCAGTGATATTTTAGATACAATTTAGTTTTTATTCATATATTTTCCAGTTAAATTAAAATTTTAGTTAAAATATGTCTATATATTTTATTAATTAATATAAGAAATGTTGCCTCGGCAACTATAGCTGAAATAAAATTAGTTTAGGATTTTTTATATTTTATGTTATTTCCGTTCATTTTGTTTCCAGTATAATGAAAATGTTTTATTTTTATGGTTTTGGTTAACTATAATAACCTTGCTATAGTTATCTTCTACATCTCATATTTGAATTGCGTGCATGCTTATTACAGACCAAGTGCACTCAATTAAAAAAAAGTTGGTTGTCATGACACTACTAGGCATAGTCCTAATTTGTGTTTGTTTATTTTACTATTTGTTTAGATTATCATAGCTTTAGATCAAATAAAATAGATATAAATAATACATTCTATACATATTTAGAATTTAAATGAAAGCATGGTAAAAACGTTTGCAATGGAGTTTTAAAATACCCTTCACAGAAAATAAAAGAAATGAGCCTGTATTTTAAGAAACACCCATCAAAAACTCAGCTTTGTTCGATTATATTTCTGTGTGGTATCTATTACAAAATACGTCTCATAACAAGAAACAAAAATGCAGATAAATGTTTGTGGTTCCATTTGTAGCTGTGAAATGTTACCTCAAATTAACACATTACTTCCCCATTCTGTACTTGAAGCACATAAGCCAGAGTGAGAGCGTCAAATGCCCTTGGTGGTGAAAGTGCTGACAAGCCAGCTTGACATGAGATGGCGAGGCCTGATAACACCTTTTGAAGCCTGATCCCTATTTGCCACCTGTGGGAAAGCTCGTCTTCTCTGTCCCCCATGTTTTTTCACCATCATGGTCCTGTCATACTATACGAGCTGGTTTCAAGATCAGCAGAGACAAACATGCGCGGCAAAACAGCTATCCTGAATAGAGGCGTGGAGTGATCATTTCTTTACTCAGACTTTGATATTATGTCATCTCTGATATTAAGGAGACAAAAAGCCAAACGCTGAGCTTATTCATTGTTTGCAGTGTTATTATCATTAAAGGTTTAGTTCACCCAAAAATGAAAATTTCATCTTCGGAACACAAATGAAGATATTTTAGTTGAAATCCGATGGCTCAGAAAGGCCTCCATTGGCACAATGCACTTTATACTCTCAAGACCCATAAAAGGTACTAAAGACGTCGTTACAAAGTCCATCTCACTACAGTGGTTCTACAATAACTTTATGAAGCAACGAGCATAGTTTTTGTGCGCAAAAAAACCCTAAATAACGACTTGTATAGTGATGACCGATTTTAAAACACGGCATCATAAAGCTTCAAAGCGTTATGAATCAGCGAGTTGAATCATGATTCGGATCGCGTGTCAAACCGCCAAACTGCTGAAATCACGTGACTTTGGCGATCCAAACCGCTGAATCGACTCACTGATTCATAACGCTTCGAAGCTTCATGATGCATTGTTTTGAAATCGTCATCACTATATAAGTCGTTATTTAGGTTTTTTTTGCGCACAAAAACTATTCTCGTCGCTTCATAAAGTTATTGTAGAACCACTATAGTGAGATGGACTTTGTAACGTCTTTAGTACCTTATATGGGTCTTGAGAGTGTAAAGTGCATTGTGCCAATGGAGGCCTTTCAGAGCCATCGGATTTCAACTAAAATATCTTCATTTGTGTTCCGAAGATGAACGGAGGTCTTACGGGTGTCGAACGACATGAGGGTGAGTAATTAATGACAGAATTTTCATTTCTGGGTGAACTAACCCTTTAACTAAAACCATATAAAAATCCATTACTTGAAATTAAATAAAGTTAAATTAGTTAAATGAACTAAATAAAACTACATGAAAAAAATGACAACAAAAAAAATGACAACAAAATTACAAAATCTTCAACTAAAATGAAAATGAAAACAGAAAACAAAATCTAATTTAAAATATTTACTAAAACCATAAACGAACACTGCTAAAAAAAATGATTCTGTGGTGATGTAAATACTATACAGAAAAAAACCAAAAGGTCATTTCTCCCTGAATAATTTATGAGGCAAGAATTAAAAAAGCAAAGTAAATTCTATATTAATACTTAATTTACGTTTATAGAAATTATAGCGTAAATATCAAAGTTATAAAATTAAGTAAAACCTACTACATTTTCTGATTCTAGTGTTCCCATCATGCACAGGGGCGTGAATAATTAATAAGGCTGCATTTATACTGTTTTATCATTGCTTTTGTTGTTAGATTTAGTAACTTGGAGTTTATTTTCAAACTCAAAATGACATGTAACGGAGGCCAGCTAGTAGTCGCTGTGCGAGTAAACCTCACTCCTATGATCTCAAGAGGCGCACTAGCGACTGACGCTAGAGGTTGCAGCCTTTAGCCTCCTTGTTAGAGCATCCAACTCTCATGCCGGCGGACCCGGGTTCGAGTCCCGTTTGGAGCGGGCGAACAGGAGGGTTTGCGTTGGTGCCGTGACCCAGATGGGAGTGCGGTTTAGGGGAGTGAGTGTAACGGAGGCCAGCTAGTAGTTGCTATGCGAGTAAACCTCACTCCTCTGATCTCAAGAGACACTCTAGCGACTGATGCTGGAGGTTTCAGCCTTTAGCCTCCTTGTTAGAGTGTCCGACTCTCATGCTGGCGGACCCGGGTTCGAGCCCCGCTTAGAGCGGGCGGTTCGAATAGAAGGGGTTGCACATATTCATAGTCAAAAATTATCCAACCAATGTTACCATTATTGTGTACCAAGTATTGAAATCTCTATGCATGTTTGGGTGGGTCCACATTACTGTTAGGAGAACACAAAACTATTTTAGAAACATTGATGATATTTTGGACTACACACTTTGGATGCGGCAGTTTTAGACAGTACAAAAAAGAAGATTACTGCTATATCCACCCGTTTTGCTTTATGGCATATGAGGAACCAATATAATTTACTCCATTACACTATGAATTCTTCCATGTTCATTTGACCCCGTATATTACATTAAGATGATGGTGAAAGTATTCAATGAAAAACTACTGTCTTTAATTCCATTGACCATGACACATTTCTGAGCCAATTGGGTAATTGAACTGTTTTCCGGATGTAAAACTGCCAGCGAAGCACTGTACATCTATAAAAGCTCTACGTTTACTTTTAGCATCTTTTGGCTCCAGGTTTAGAAACAAATCTTCTCCAGAAGACATCAGCTGCACACTTCTATCTCATTGTATTGTGTCCTAAAATATTCAGGATGCAGTCTTTGCGGCTCCAGACTTACAGTCGTGAACTTTTTGTCAACTCAGTGCTCATGAAATGTTCAGCCTTTAAGTTTGTGGCTTTAAAATAAAAGAGAGCACATGAGGCTTTAACAAAAGCATGACCCACTGAGTTTTATGGCCGGTTTAATCCTGTACTTTAGCCAGGCAAGTGTATCAGTGGCAGAGGTTTGAGAGGGAGAAGGAAGTGACAGTGTGGGAGGAAGCCTGAATTCTCTTAGCGGGTCATGTGTATGTTGTGTGCTCATGAAGTGCTGTCATCAGTTCTGACGCACAAGAGACTAGCCAGCATCTGCTTATCTGAGGTTTTCTTCTATAGAAATGTACAAGACACTTGTTTGCAAAGGTCGACATAATCTAAGCTTCCACTTGTAGCCTAAACTTTTGCAAAACCTATAAGAATGCATGCAGTAAAATACTTCAATTATTTGCACGATTTGTTATCACAACTTTTTATCTTTTGTCAAATCAACTTAGATAATTACTGTGGTTCAGATAACATAATATTTTGAGTTCCAATCTCCTTCATTGTATTAACTATTTTAATTTCAATTAACTCAAAATTTTAAAGCAACCAACGTACTTTAAGTTAAACCAACATACATTTTTTAGTTTACCCAAAAAGGAAAATTCTGTCATTATTATTTCAGCCTCATGTTATTCCAATTATATGACTGTATGACTTACTTGTTTTTGTCCTTACCATGAAAGTTAGAGGTCTAAAACAACATTGGACCCCACTGACTTTCATTTTATGGGGTAAACACTTAAAAAATATATTTTTTTTATGTTCCACTGAAGAACGAAAAAGTAATAGAGTAGAATTTTAATTTTTGGGTGAACTATCCCTTTAATCTACAGGTTTGACTTTGATATTCAGCACTGCTTCATATTGCTGTAGTAAAATCTGTTCCTAGAACTTACCGAAACCGAGACAATTTCATTGATTTAAAGTGCTTGTGAAACGGTAAATCACAATGAATCACAACTCCCCCACTAGCTGTCATTGCTCCAAACGCAGAAACAAGTGGACATCCTGAGCGGAAACCACCAAACCCACCACTGCATTGCATTCCTTCACTTCATCTCCCCTCACTCTCGAACAAAGTCACTTGACCAGACCCCTATTTAGGAAGTGAAAGAGGAAGCTCCATATATCCCCATCCATCCTCACTGCCACACGGCTGCTGCTGTTCACGTGAAGGGTGAGAGAGATAGAGGACATTGGTATTATCCACACTAGAAAACAGCCTGAAAGCAGGAACAGACCAGTTCTGACCAGCCAAGTTCTGCTTGAGAGATCAGGCACGTTTGACTCAGTGTTCGGCCAGATAATGTTTAGTGGTCTAACTGAACTGAAGTTACTTTGGTACAGTACCATAACAGCGGGTGGACATTGAATGTACCGAAAAAAATCTGTAATTCAATATATTTTACATGTCGCAAAGTTCTCATTTTAATATGATTAATCAACATTATTACATGTATAATTTTAATATAAAATTAATGTATATTATATAAAATGTATAAATGTAATATAATGCATCTTAAATTAAAATGATAATTGAAATAAATATGCATTATACAGTTGTAAATCAAATTATAAATGTCAATATAATTTATAACTATAAATCAATATATTTGTTACATTTATAAATTAAGTATAATATGCATTTATTTTATTATTTATAATTGTATAATATATATTTATTTCATTTATAAATGTAATATAATATACATTATGTATATTATATTAAAATTACAAATGAAATTAATTTATACAATCACATACAGAAATAAATAATATAAATGCTAAAATAAAAAAGCTAAAATGTAAATTGTTCTACAAGGCACAAAGTAATTCTAATTTTAATATTAATCAATATCATTTAATATTATTCAATATTATTATTTCTCTCTCTCTCTCTCTCTCTCTCTCTCTCTCTATATATATATATATATATATATATATATATATATATACATATATATTTATAAATAAATTATCAATGTATTAAAATATAATATTATATTTAATATATATATAATTGCAAATATATATTATATTAAATTGATATATATATGTAACAAACATAATGTATATTATACTAAAATTATTAATAAAATAAATATACAATTATTTTATCATATTGCTGTACCAGCAAAATAATACAATTAATACAATTATAAATGACATTAATAAAAATGATAAAATTATAAATGTAATAATAATCAATAAACAAAATAAACAATTTTTTCTGCCTAATAATATAGTTCTTAAACTTAAAAGTGGTTTGCTGTTCCCAAGCAACGTAGCGAGCTGAAAAATTAATACAGAACTTTAATGGTCATAGGTGTGCATTTATGCGCATTGTACATTAAATACTAAACAATAGGGTTTCATTAGTTAATATTAGTTAACTACTTTAATTAAAAAAACATAAGAATGAACAAATTCTACAGCATTTATTAATCTTAGATAATGTTCTATATTAATTTATTAATCTTAGGTAATGCAAATTCAAAAATGCACTGTGAACTAACATGAACAAACAATGAACTACTGTGTTTTTATTAACTAACAACAAAGATTAATAAATACTGCAGCAAATGTATTGTTCATGGTTAGTTCATGTTAGTTAATACATTAGCTAATGTTAACAAATGAGACCTTATTGTAAAGTGTTACCAATACTTTGAACTCTGTTCATCCTATCATATTCAGAGTCATAACTCCCCGTTTTACAACCAGAATATGTTTACAAGTAAAAAAAAAAAAACCCATTGTTAGTATATTATCAACTTTTTTGCGCTTTTGCTTGTTCTTGGTCTCTTCCTGCCTCAGTATTTCTGGTTTCAGTGACCCTCCGATGCCACAGAGAAGCAGACACCTTGGGTAGAGTGCTGACTCAATGAACCCCCCCACCACCACCCACCACCCCAGGCAGAGTGGGGGAAGGAGGGTTCATACATTAGCAACAATATCTCATGCGCAGGGAGAGAGGTTGTTAGTGCACACTTTTACAACTGCACTGCGTATGCTGTGATAAACCATTGAGTCATTTCTCACTACAAGAAGAGCACCAAAAGACAAACTAAATTCCAATGATATGTGTAATAATCTGTTTTTTTTTTAAGTGTGTTTTTTTACAGTTATATAAAAGCATCCCGAGGCGAGGAATGATGATTACTTTGAAAAATTTACAACAAACAGCTCATAGAACAAAAAACTGACAAATGAATGATTGAATGAGTGTAGCCTATCGCTTAGAGTCACATTACTGCGATTTTTATTGATCAGAGTCCATAATGCTTTCATAACAATCACTGTCACTTATGAAAGACAAGCTCATCCTAAATGGGATGAGAAAGACCATAAATCTGTTGCTTTGTGAAAAACTACTTTTGCACCTGTGACCCTGTATTGCACAGGTGGCACGTCATTACAAAGAGGTCAATCCTGCACTAACTGTTAAGGAGCAGTTGACAACAAGGTCGAGGGTTAAAGGCTGTTTTGCCACACATGTTGTTTGGATCCCGAGAAAAGGAGAGTTGTGTAAACCAAAAATAACAAGATTTATTTGTGTCTGAGTTGTGAAAGTGCATGCAGCACTGCTGCTTTACTTATTTAATGTACTTTTTTATTTATTTTTAACAAAGTGTACAATCAGTTTTTGCCCTATAGGTTTGCATATTTAAATCCTTTTAATTAATTACCAAAAGTGCAAATATTCTAAGGCTACACACTGTTCGTGACTGTTTAGAGTACTAATTTTTCTCATAAAGTTTGTCATAATGGGCTGGCCTTTCCAGCAAAACTTTCGGTGTTATTGGAGTTATAGAACAACAAATACGCACAAAAGAAATGAATCGACAGTTCGGATGGATGGCCTTTGCTTTCCTCTTAAGGAGAGGGCAGAGGGCTAAACTTATTTCCACCTTGGTACAATCAGTGCCGTGCAGCTCTTCTCCGAGTCTCTCGAGTCATTAGAAACACAGTTGTCTCAGGAAACAGCCGTTAAGCAAGGTCAAAGGTTGCTGCAAGTAGACATACCTGCGCTCTAGTTTTTTTATGTTCACATGATATTTTATGTGTGTGCGCTGATGCATTTGTGTGTGTTTCAGGTCAATCTGTGTTGACATGTCATGAACAATGTGGTTGATTGGTTACATATAAAACATCCCTGCACATAAGGTTGATAGAAAAATAAGAAAGATTGGGGAACTCAAATACTTTTTTGCTTCAAAAATTTATTCTGTAGGTAACAATGAAATGCAAATCACAATTTTTTTACTCTTCAAAAGTTCCAAGGAACAATTCTTGAAAATGGTACAGCTGATTAATAAAACAAACAAAAGATATAAAAAAAACAAACATAACAACGCAATGCATCTATTGCCAAAAGGGTCAAATGTCATTTGCATAGCTGAGATGGCTGATGGAGGCTGTTGTGAAAACTCAAAAGATAGATACATTATCAAAACCAGCTTGACATGTCAGAGATAAGGTCGAGTGAAAATATAAAATGCTGAAGAGAGAATTCAAACTTCAAAAACAAAACATAAGATGGTTTGCTGGTCTTGCAACTGGTTTTAGAGGGGTTTCAGCTGGACAGACCAGCAAACCATCTTATGCTGCATGGTTTAAGATATTTTTTAGCAGAAACTTTAGAAATCCTAAATACATTTTGACCTATCGCAAAAATTCAGGCGATGACGGATTTTCACAAGAGGGTCCATTACTCTGGCAGTTCAGTCCGACAACAAGCCTCTCGCATTTAAGTTTATACGCGTCCCTCTCGCGCACCAGCCGACTGAGCTCGTGCTTCAGCTGCTCCACTTGCGTCGCGAGGCTCGTCTTCTCGTGCTCCAGAATGTGTTTCTGCTGAACGCGTTTGTGCCGACACGACTGAGCGTACCCGCGGTTTTTCAAGGTACGGCGCTTCTGCTTCAGGCGGATAATGTCGTCCTTGGTCATGCCGCGGAGGTGTCGGTTGAGCTCGCGCACAGACATGGACACCAACTGCTGGTCGGAGAAGCGGCTCTCCGCGCGCTCGCTGCGCCTGTGGTGCGTCTGATGGTGGGACTTCAATTGCGTCGCGCCTTGAGACGAGCAGTCGGGGTGCTGCATTAACTGATCCATGCTTTTGCCGTGCGCAAAGTCGGGATTGTGGCCGAGCTCGGTGTACTGCTGCTGCTGATGATGATACTGATGCACACTCGGTGCGTGGAACTGACCCATGCTCCTGTATCCCTCCATCTCTGCCTGGTGGAGCTGAGGCGGTTGTGAATGCATGAGATTCGCACTTAAGGCTTCCCGGACATCCTCTGGTGTTAGTTCAAGACAGTGTGGATCTGCGTGCTGTGGGTAACTCCCCGTGCTCAGGGTCCAGTAGAGATCTTCAGCACTGCTTCTCTGTCCACTCGGGCTGAAGCTCGGCGATGAAGGCACGGAGCTGCACGGAGTGCTCAAGGGTGTGCTGGACACGGAGCCTGGAACGTGTAGACCGCACTGCTGGATGAAAGAGCGGTCTGGTCCCAAAGCAGCAGCCTCCTTCTTCACGTCAAACCTCATGTCAAAGTCACCGTAGACCAAATTCAGCTGATTTTTCGCCAGGTCCAGAAGACCATGATGCTCCGCCGTCATGATTTCTGCTGATGTTTCGATGAAGTGAACAACCTATTACTGTGGTTTAGGTTGCATTAAGGTTCTAACACCTCTTTCAACCACCCTCCGAAACAATTTAGCCAACGGAAAGTTAGCAGGTTATCGCCTTTTAGTTTCAGATGGTCTCTCGTTGACCAGCGCAGGATGTATGTTGAAAAGAAAGTAAATCACGCTGCTTTAAAAGCAGCCGCGCAGTGAGACCACGCCCTCTTTCCTATCACAGCTGTCACTCTCACCAAAACACGTCCAAGTTACATTTACCTCAAATCAAAAGGAAAAAGAAGTTGTATTTTGTACAACGGACAATCAACATATTAATATGATTAACATACTTTTTATTTTCATGTTTTCCAGGGTTGATATTCAGTAGGCTATATGAGTATAGGCCTATTTTTTTATTTTTTTTTTTTACTTAAATAGCCTAAGTATAGGCTACGTTTAAGGCAGTGCAACAAACAAGTTACTACAATATACACTTTACAGTAAAATGATCCCTGACAGTCACAAGCATTACAGTATGCATTTTGGTGACAGTACACAGTTCCTAATTGACATTTAATTAGCCTTCATAATGTTAATACGTTTGAGCTACTAAAATCTGATTGTCATTATAAAATGTACTGATAAGCTGGTGCAATGCATGGCCACGCAAAAGTTGGCTTCTCCAGCAACTGTGACCAATAATAATAAAGAGAGAGCACAGTCAGTGTCATATACAGACCATCAGGGCACATGACACTAAAATAAGGCTGCATTAACTAAATAACAAACTGCAACATACAAATTTACTCCATGAAAAATATAGCAAAAATAAAATATTGTTAAATAAAATCTGAACATCTAACATTTATTGGAATGCCCCATTAAATGTACCTTTATTTTTATTTTTTTTTACATAATTTGAATAAGTGTATTGCTTTTCTATGACTATATGTATTGCTTTGTTTAATTTAACAGGTTTTCACTGTTGTATTTTTACAGTGCACTATTATTACTGCATTGCAGTAATGATAATGCAAAAAAAAGGGAAAGATATATGATTTGGGTGTGAAATACCAGGACACGTAGTTTTGTGAGATTCCTACTGAAAAAAAAAAAAAAAAACTATATAACTCCTCTCCCCTCAGCCTTGCAAGACAGTGCAAATATAATCTTGCACTGGAAATAAAGTTTAAACACCTAACTGGAAGCAATTTTTATATGAGCCAATACAAGTTAAGATGATATTTGGACCCAATGAAAACTCATGCGGTATGACGGTGTATGTTTCTCTGAGAGCTCTTTTACTGACACCATGTGGCCATTGTTTGGAACTGCTGATATGTTTTCCATGTGGTCAAGTAGGTAACTTTTACATGTACAAATTAACAGTTAAGAAAGCATCAGTGCATCTGCTTTGAAATGTTTTGTCTGGAGACGGTTGGCTGTGAAATCACACTAAACTTGGGAAAATATTTAAAGTTCTTGTGACAAGGAGAGAGAGAGAGAGAGAGAGAGAGAGAGAGAGAGAGAGAGAGAGAGAGAGAGAGAGAGAGAGAGAGAGAGAGAGAGAGAGAGAGAGAGAGAGAGAGAGAGAGAGAGAGAGAGAGAGAGAGAGAGAGAGAGAGAGAGAGAGAGAGAGAATATGTTTTTGTATACACAACATTTCAAAGCATTGAAAAACTGGTGCCACGGTTTACTGGATATTTAGTAAACACAAAAGCACCAAAAGCGAAGGAAACAAGTGCACAAAAGCAGAGCCTTGTCAGAACATTCATGGAGCTACCGGGAAACATTCAAAGTACAATAATGACAAGACATCAAAAAGCTGAGGTAATGATTGCCGGAGAACAGCTAAGGTACGCTATATTCACAAAGCTTCGTCCCACAAAATGACAGTTATAACCTCAACTCACACTTGCAAGACTTACTCATTGTATTATATTTTTTTTGATATTGAAACATTATTCTGTTATACAGTATAAGTAATATTCTTATTCTTCTTATTATTTTTTACATAATAATGGTTCTAATACTCTGTGTTTTGAAGATTACGACTACATGACAGCAAGTTGATAAAGGACCACAGACACCATTTGCGAACGTACCCGAATTGTTTTGTGGCTCAGGAGCTTATTGATTGGCTGATTGCTCATAAAGAAGTGCCTGATCGAGAGACTGCTGTCCAGCTCATGCAGTACCTCATGGACCATGATATCATTCATCACGGTAAACCTTATTTACTGTACACCAAATAACAAAGAATATGATACAGCAAGGTCATATCATGCTTTCCTACCGTGTCGTCTCATATTAGGACCTATTATGTGACTCTGTGTTTGAATGAACAGGTTGTACTTATCAATGTATACTTTACTGTTTTTTTATCTTTACAGTGTGTGATAAGTGGCCCGTGTTCAAAGACGTCAAATACTTGTACAGATTCAGAAAAGATGATGGCACATTTCCTTTCAACATAGAAGTTAAGATCTTCATACGTGGACAGAGTCTGTATGAACAGTAAGACATTTTCTCATGTTAATTTAGCTTTAAATTGCAGTCATCTCTCATTAATATTTAATATTATGAAATAATATACTATATATAATATACTTGCCACCAAGTCCATTATGGTGTCCAAGAGTTTTCAAGCTAAATCCCCCAAATTCAGTACAAACACAGCGGTAACACTTTACAAAAAACATTTGTTACCTTTAGTTAATGAAACTAAAACTCACAATGAACAGAATTTATAAACTAGAATAATGTTAATTTACACATTAAATATATTCATTTCAAATATGTTCACTGGTAATACTAGTTCGTTCATAGTACTTAGTAAATTGAAATGTAAAAAAAACGCCTGGGGTTGGAAAGCGTTTAGGTAAGGGTTTAGGTAAAATTCAACTTTTATTTAGCAAGTATGCATTAAATTGATAAAAAAAGTGACAATAATTACATTAAAGGGTTAGTTCACCCAAAAATTCAATTAATTACTCACCCTCATGTCGTTCCAAAACCATAAAACCTCCGAGAAAAATCTGAGAGCTCTCTGACCCCTCCACAGCCATTTAATTACCACTTTCAAGGCCTAGAAAGGTAGTAAAAACATAGTTTAAACAGCCCATGTGACTCCAGTGGTTCAACCTTAATTTTATGAAGCATCGAGAATATTTTTGTGTGTAAAAAACAGACAAAAATAACTACTTTATTCAACAATTTCTTCACGTCTGTGTCAGTCTACGGTGTTGACGTGGTAAATCCAGTCCAGCGCTTCCGAGTTAAGTCAGAGCTACGCCAGCAAGCCTGCTTACCATTGGCCGATGCCGTTCACGTGAGCACCACGACATGCGTGTGATGCTGACGCAGCAGCTGACCAACGTAAACTGCGTAGGATACTGACACAGACGAGAAGAAATTGTTGAATAAAGTCGCTAGTTTTGTTTGTTTTTTGCGCACAAAAAGTATTCTTGTCACTTCATAAAATTAAGGTTGAACCACTGGAGTCACATGGACTATTTTAACGATGTCTTTACCACCTTTCAGGGCCTTGAAAGTGGCAATTATGTTGCAGTCTAGGGGGGTCTAACAGTCTTGCAGTCTAACACAAACTTAAAGGAGCTGTAGGCTATGTAGGACTGTGGCCAAAACTGGTACTGCAATCACTTTCAAATTACTGTAGAGCGGTGTATCCCCTCTCCCCCTCCCCCTGACTCGAGGCTGCCAGATAGGCAGGATTCTGCAGGAACGAAGGCTGCTACACGGAGCTTTCAAAGGCAAGTGACGAGTCGTACACAGTAAGTTTTTTTTCTTTCTGTTAATTATGTTTATGCTTCAAGAGCGATGGTTTATGAAGTAATTATGAATCGCAAAAATTTACTAATGGCGATTAGCCAAATATAATCGTAAATATGAACGCTCGTATGTGACAGTACATTCCCACATGAAAAAATACTATAGTATACTATAGTAAAATTACAGCAAAGCTAAATAACATTAGCAATGGTCATACAGGTCAACTTGCAGCATGTTTTGTCCACTATATATGCGAAGAACGAATGAGGAATAATTTTTTACCGAGGTAACGTTAGGCTACTGTCTCAAATACGTTTTCACATTGCCATAATAGGCGTGCTAATGTTGTTTTCCTCAGCGTCCCAGCATAATGAGAGAGAAACGGGCTCTGATAATGCATTACTAATGTTAGCAATGACGACTCGCCGTTTTTATTTACCAAACAATTCCTTAACGTTACCTTTTCAATTCAATGACCCACCTCCTCCATCTGCGCTAACCTAACGTTACTTTGCACGAACATGCATAACTTTGTTCGACTGTCATGAATATTTGAAATGCCCATTTACATTAAGTACAAGTTAGCCAAACATAGATGAACCTTACCTGTCCAGGAGAAAATTAGCAACGTTGGCATCAGTCTTCAAATTATTCTCCGTTTTCAGCCGTCTCCATCTTTCAAAGGCATCTCCTATACAAATCCTTGTTTTATTTCGGACACTGTCACAACGTTTTTCTTATTCATAACGAGGTCGTTTAGGTTTCGTAAAGTTAGACATTGTTTATCCAAAAAGTTTGTAGCTGCAGCTGTGGTAACTAGAGCAGAGCTGGCAACCCGAATGCAGAAACACTACTGACTTCGTGATTGGTAGATAGGTGGAGGGTGGCGCTTCAGGCATGACACAACATGTCAACATCAACATCAGTTGAGGGCTGCAACTTCACTTTTAAAATGACAATATCTTGGCCGGACAACTGTTATCAGTGATATAAGTATTTGAAATTAACATGATTTCTTAATGTCTAGTGACATATCAGGGCCATTTTATGATTAATTGAAATACATTTCTTACATACAGTTCCTTTAATTTGTGTTATGAAGATGAACGAAGGTCTTACGGGTTTGGAACGACATGAGGGTGAGTAATTAATAACAGAATTTAAATTTTTTGGGTGAACTAACTCTTTAATAATATTACAAAAAAATGATCGACCTCAAACGTTTAAATGGTAGTGTAGTAAATGTAGAAATGAACATTAACCTACATTAATAAATGCTATAAAAGTATTTTCATTATTAGTCACTTTTTCAAAATTCATCTGTTATTTTTTACAGTCTGATTACGAGCAAAGACTCCATCTTAGAGTTAAGAGAGGAAAAAGGAGTGGCTTATGAACGGTCTTTCCCTGGTTACATGTTAATTGATTGGCTGCTACAAAACGGTGAAATAGAGAGTCGCCGGCAAGGACTAGATCTCTGCAAGGCTCTACTGGAGCATGTTATCATTCAGCATGGTAAGAAAAATCACCTTATGATAGTGCTGTGTGTATTATTTTGCCATTAAGTCAAAATGCACTGCCTGTAATGCAACATACCTGAGCATAGAGCAATAACTTCAAGTAATATTATCTGCAGTGATTTCTCTCTTCAAGCTGTGCCTTGCTGAAACACTCCACTCTTCATTTCACTCCGCAGTCTCTCTGAAGCACCACTTTTTTGACAGCGGGTTGCTGTATCAATTCTGCATTAACTTTCGCCGACGGCGCCGTCTCTCTGAACTGCTGCATGAGACAGAGAATGAAGAGGTTGAATGTATAACGCAGCATAACCAAGACCAGGCTGACAGTCTCTTCACACTGAGCAAAACTTCTCCATCTGAGAGCAGCAGTGACTTCTTATCTGGTATTAAAATGATTAAAAAACTACAAATATATATTTCCATGCTTTGATATGGAGAGTTAGAGCTTGAGAGGTGGTGCTTATGCAAATAGTTCAATTTATTCAGAGTGATTTTCAGCACACTAATTGCAGGGTCAGCCCCCTCTGGAGCAATACAGCAACATGAAGTTAAGTGCCTTGCTCAAGGGCACAGCTGAGATATCACAGCATAATGAGCGCAGTAACTCAACATTTCCGCGCACCTCCATTTATGCAAACTGCAACCTTTGTGTCAGCAAGCCATCTCCTTAACCTAGGGTTTCTCATTATTTTATTTTACACCAAAGACCCATTTTCATAACCCCAAACTATTCATGGACCCCCAGACACATAACAAAATGTAATGGACTATCATTAGGCCAACATAACAATTTGAGCAAATTATTGAAAAACAAAACAAAGACAGACAGATGGACGGACGGACGGAAAGAAATACAGACAGACAGACAGATAGATAACTCTGTACACTCTAAAAAAAACGCTGGGTCGTTTCGACCCAAATTTTTTAACCCAACGGTTGAGTTTGTCCATATTTGACCCAAATTTGGCTTAAAATAAGCCAGCATTTTTTAAGATGTATTTTTGATTTAATAACTGTATAAGGCATATTGATTGCCAGAGAGTGGCCAGGATTCAGTTATACTTTTACTGTTGGTCTGTCAACAAATTACAGTTCAATGTCATTGTGATATATATAAAAGAAAAAGACAAGACATAAACTAATGGTTGGGTTGTCCATTATTTGACCCAAACATGGGTTGAAACAACCCAGCATTATTTAGAATGCAGCCTCAATGAACATAATAGACTTCTTTCAAAAACATTACAATCTTACCACCCCAATAACCGAAATTTGAATGGTTGTGAAGAATACGGAAATACATTTTCTTAAGTTTTCTAATTCATAATTCTAATTTCTGATTCCAGTTCAACCTGCTGAGGATTTAAATGTGCCTACAAATGGACGCCGTGGAAGTTTGACCAACCAGCATCACAGTTCATGTGGATACCCACTCACTGTTTCTCTTACAGCTGCTCTTGCAGTACGATGCAACCCTACATCAGGTTATAGGAGAGCATATGCATGCTTTTGAAAATCTGTTACAGACATAATTGTTATATTTCAAGGTTGTTTTTTTTTAGGAGAAAGGGTATTTTAAAAGTTTGCAAAGAACTAGTGACATTAATCTATCAGTTGCTAAATTCTGAACACAAAGTCTATGTGTATTATTTTTATTGACAGTGCTGAAAAGACATGTAACCTGTGAGGAGCTGTTATCTCCAGGTGCTCCTTATGTAAAAAGAGTTCTTACGGTAAGTCTTGCATAGATCATGCTCAGCTAGCCATGAAAAGAACCTTGAACTACAGTTTGTTTATGAGAGTTTTATAATTAAAGATCCTCGGTGATGACCTAGGCTGGGGCATTGTAGTACGAGGAAAATCACCTTGTTATGTTCAGGCAGTGGATCCTGGAAGCCCTGCTGCGGCAGCAGGAGTTAAGGTGATCATAACACGTAAACAAATAAAAATTTAGAATACATCATCAGCTGGTCTACAATTTTTTTTTTTTTTTTTGCTTAGGTATGCCAGTTTGTGTGCCGAGTGAATGGACGCAGTGTGCTTCACCTGGACTATCGTACCCTCTCAAAGCTGGTGATGACTGGACCCCGTTTTGTTACTTTGGAAGTGATGCAACCACTGGATTAATTCAGCATAGGTGAAATTAGAAAATGTATAGGCTACATTTTGAAATTAGTCACTAAGCATACTAAGGATGTGCAATATTTTTCCTCCATATGTCACGTATATCTTCAATCTTCAAATATATTAATAAAATATAGGCCTAATGAAAATAAAATATTATTTGAAGGTTAAAATAAAGAAATCATTACTAAAAATCAAATGGATCTAGTTCTATGTCTGCTTGGAGTTTTGGTTTTACATGAGCATAAGCACCATGCACAGTCTAGTGTCTACATGTCCTCCCCAATATTCAAATCAGTGTTCATCCAATATGTATTCTTCAACAGTTCATCCTTAAATTTGCAATGAAACAGAAGTAGCGTATTTTGATGAACTCTGATGAACTTTTGAGTGAACTAGATTCTGGAAAAGAAAGAAAAAGGTTTTTTGTTCTATCCGTCTTTTGTTGATTGGACAGAGGAAGATCTAAATGTGAGCTTGCAGTTGATTGTGGAAGGGTGAAGTTTAAAGGGTTTTGCAGGAAGGTGTCGTTTTTGATATTTTGATTAAAAATGACAAGGTAATTAAAAAAAAATGCAGATAACATGAATAAGAAAATAGCAAACACTTGGTTAGTTTATGCCAAAAAATCTCTTGGGAAGTGGTCAACATTGAAAAATGAATAATTCTAAACTTAGATAAAGTATAGGCCTGCTGTAGTAGCATGCTATGGTATTTTAGCAGAAACTTGTTTACCATTATGTTGTGCATCTTAATTTCACGATAATATCAACTGATGTGTAACCCCAAGCAAATACCAAGACAAAAAGCTACACTTTGTGCAATTCTTTAGCGAATCAACGACTTAAACCTACTTGGTTAGTCTTGTTTGGCTGTGATGAATGGCCACAGACATCAGTGTGGCCCTTTTTGAACTTTACACAAATATATATGTCATTTCCGTTTGCAACCGTCCGCCATTTTGAACAGGCTGGGCTGGTATGTGGTACAGTCTCGAAGAGAAAAAAGTATTTTTTCTCCCCAGTGTTTGTATTGAATTGCTACAACAGGTTATCCAAATCGCTCATTAAAGACCAAGTTCATAGGACCAATAGAAACTGCTCTGTAGTCTCTGTAAATCCAGTTGAGGACACATGGTGCGGATTCTCAGGATGAGTTGCCTAAATCCACCGGCGGCAGCAGCGGCGCGAAGGACTGCAGCATCTGCCCGGGCCGAATAAACCTCAATCTGTCTCTGTCTCTCAACCGAACCATTAATTTGGCGCGAAAGCGAAACGCTTGAAAGGAATTCGATGCGAGACAGTGAAGAAAAGCAGGTAATGTTCTATTATAACCGCATGTTTTCATTCTCTGGCATCAGTGCTTTTGTGTGGAGTTCAGTGTGCACATCAAACATCCCGTTGCTAAGCTAACGTGCTAACTGCAAATGTGAGCATGCAGTAACAATTGCCATGTTATCGCTAAACTAAGTTTTTGTTTCGAAATGAAATTATAAATTAGATTCACTTTACTGTCATTGAAAAGTTGGTACATGGGGGGTCGGTGCAACGCAAACGTAACATGATAAATAAATGGGGTATTATTTTGCTGAGCCCATCAAAAAGGCCTGATGTGGCCTGTATTGTCTAGTGGAGTTGCATTCGGAGGATCAACTATCCCAGTTTCAGGGATGCTGTTAAGTCATATTTAGGTTTATAAGTCATTATTAGGTTTATATTAGAGTGGTTAGTTTACATTCTGCAAACTCTACCAAACCATTGACTGTATAGTACTGTATGATTAGTGTGGTTAATTTCCCATAACTGATGGGTTAGTGAAACGGTCGTTCCACTGTAGCCTATAACGTTACATGTGTTTGGCTGGAATGACGGTAGCTTACTATATGTCCAAGGTTAATGATGCTATGTCTTGTTGACTGCACAACTTTTATTATTTTATATTTACATTTTACTCTCCATTTTCGAGTGCACAATGCTATGTTTAAGAGGAATTTGTACCCAAGCTTGAGGGAAATTCAGGAGCGTAAACTTTTTTTTAATTTGTTGTTATAAATAAGTGCTTGCGGAAGAAGCGTCTTCGGCTATGTGATGGTCTCAGCAGATCTGGTTTATTTTATTTGGTCTAAAATTGTGTTGTCAGTTTCAGTAATTTTTTTAAACATGAATGTGGTATGAATACTGAAGATACATGAAACGGTATACAAGCAGATACTGATAGTTTGTAAAAAAAAAAAAAAAAAAAAAAAAAAATTTGGTGAAGCACATTTAATTTAAAAAATAAAGTAATAATAATACAAAATTTCACAATAGAGATGCACCAATTCCAGTTTTCTTGGTCGATTTCGTTTTTTTTTTTTGTAAGCGTGATTTGCCGATACCGATTTTCTTTCTAAGAACTATAATTGACTGTACATACAAAAATCTACTTTTCTTCAATGCAAAGTTTTATTTTCATAAAATTAAAATAAGAACAAAAAAACTAATTGCAAACAACCGCACAAATAAATGCAATAGAATACAGATATGAAATAAACACGGCTTTAAGTTTTTTGGTTGGGTCTAAAAGTAGGTTAGTATTCAGATAAGAAATACTTCAGAAAGTAATCAAATGTATAATAACACTATATTCTGACTGACTGAGTTAGGACTCTACTCTTATTAAAATGAACCATTCGTCTTCCACTGTATCATGGATCATAACCACAAGTAAAACCACACATGGCACCTCATTACCATGGTAAATGGTTTCTATGGTATTTTGTTTTGAAAAATAGTAGCCTAAAGACCTTTAGTATAAATACAAATGCACAAACTGCTATAGCTTAATAACAAAGAAATACTGTCATGATATTCCATTAATACATGTCTACATTAATAACATAATAACATTTGGTATATATACCCCACGTTTCTGCCACAATACTATGGTTACAGTTAGTGTTGCTACAGTAAATCCACGGTAAATGTTGGTGATTTGTGGATTGAAAAGCCTTCTAACTGAACTGGATTGTTGCGACAGTGTTTCTGTGTCAGTGTTGTTGAGAATATCAGCGCGGTTTCATCTAACTTTAAACTTTTTTTTTTTTTAAGAACTCTTCACCAAACTTAAGCACTTCTCATAGTGGCACCTGTACAACCACTTACAAAATTTAGTTTACAAATTTGTTTTTGCAAAATGTGACCATTTAGTCGCAGTCTGGAGCCCTGCCAAGCCTAAATTAAATCTGTTCATCATATAAAGCAATTGTGTCTCTTCAGAAGACTTGGATTAAGCTGCTCGATTCATGGATTACTTTTACGATCTCTTTATGAACTTCTTGAAGTGTCACAGTTCTGCACAACATTAAATTAAGATTGCTGAGTGCATCTTTAACTATTGAGAGCTTGACTAAAATTCTTCTTTCTTTTTTATGCATAGAAGAGATGTTTCAGCTTCCAGTGAATAACCTCACTCGGTTGAGGAAGGCCAGGAAAAAAGTCAAGAGACTGCTGAGTGACATTGGCCTTGACTACTGCAAAGAGCATGTGGAGGTGATTATTCTTGAATTGTCATCGTGTTTTGCAGTAATATTGAACATCAAATTAAACACGCATGTATTCACTTAAGACTTTGCTTCACTAATGTTATTTCCTGTCCATTTTCCTGTAGGACTACAAAGATTTTAGCCCCAGTGATTCTTACATGAATCAATTTCAACTTGACCTTTGTTTGTGGGATCCATCCTGGACAAAGTCACAGGTATGTCACCCACAGCCACTGCAACAGAAGTACTTTTTTCATATTACAAAAACATTTTGTAATTTTGCTTTGTCTCAAATGTTACAGGACTACAGAACAAAGCAGTTTTGCTGCTCAGATTGCCCGTTTGCCTCCAAGTATTTCTCTGCCTACAAAAACCACTTCCGCAATGTTCACAGAGAAGACTTCGAAAGCCGAATCCTTCTTAACTGCTCCTATTGCACATACAGTGGGAACAAGAGGACTCTGGAAACCCATGTCAGGCTCTTCCATATGCCTCACAATATGGTACGCCAGGGTGCCGTCGGCCCTCACGGCGCTCCAGTAGGGGTTAGGGATGGTATGCGGGTAGACAAGCCCTTGCTAGGCGATCGAAAGGAGCTCCCAGTGTACTACTGCAAGAAGTGCACCTACCGAGATAGACTGTACAATGTGGTGCGCAGGCATATCTACAGGGAACACTTCCAGCATGTGACCACACCTTACTTGGGAAAAAACTCAGAGAAGCAAGAAAACAGCGTAGAGGTCCCTGGAAACAGTCATGGAATTCACTGCAAGAGCTGCCACTTTACACCTCGTTCTTATGAAGCACTGGTGCAGCATGTCATTGAGTTCCATGAGCGCATTGGCCATCAAGTTACCGCCATGATCGGGCACACCAATGTCATAGTGCCGAGGCCCCAGGCCAACGTAATCCAAAGGGGTGTTGCAATCACTCCTGGTGTGCGTCCTCAGACACCTCAAATAAATCGCTTCAGTATGCCTAAAATGGTGGGGTTACCTGTTGGCAACCATTTCAAGCAAAGCATTGCAGGCAACTCCATGCCTGGTCAGCCAGTACGCGTTACACTACCTGATAAATCTTTTGTGTCTGGTGCGGTCTCCCAGTCACACACGGGAAAACAACTTGGTAGCTTTGGAGTCCATGGTGCTGCACATTTTAATGCCCAGTCAGCTTCTTTCTCCCCCTCACTGAAGAGCCTACCTCTCTCTTCATCAGTGCATGCTGCTACTGCCACATTGACGTCACTGCAGGCCAAGAAAGCTGCAGCCAATGCTCTGAACACCTCACAAACACAAAAGTGGAAGATTTGCACCATCTGCAATGAACTTTTCCCTGAAGGCACTTATAGTGCTCACTTTGAAAAGGAACATCAGGCGGAGAAGGTGAGGGCGATGGCCAAATACATCATGAAGATCCACAATTTTACTAGCAAGTGTCTATACTGTAATCGTTACCTACCCAGCGACTCTTTGTTGAACCATATGCTAGTGCATGGGCTATCATGCCCGCAATGTCATTCCACATTTCACGAAGTTGAGAAAATTGTAGCACACAAGCGTCTGGCTCACCCTACCGAGCCAGCGGATCAGCCAACTGGTTCTCCTCTCACATTTGATCTCACACTTCAACAAGGAAGTCCCAAAAATGTTCAGCTTATTGTAACCACCTACAACATGAAGGAGACCCCTGAAGCCTCTTCAGCTTCCAATCAGCAGCCACCAAACAGCACCATGGCCAAGCCTGCAAAGATGGCTGCAAAGCAGCCAGATACCCAAAGTGATTCTGTGGTCCGAAACATGTCCCAGTCTTTGGTGTCGCAAAAGAAAGAAGTTGGTAAAACACTTTGCCCACTATGCTTCACTATTCTCAAAGGTCCCATCTCGGACGCCCTAGCCCATCATTTACGGGATCGTCATCAGGTACTCCAAACGTTGCACCCTGTAGAGAAAAAGCTAACCTACAAGTGCATCCACTGCCTGGGAGTGTACACTAGCAACATGACGGCTTCCACCATCACGCTCCATTTGGTGCACTGCCGAGGTGTTTGCCAGACTCCCAAAGGCACCAAGCCCATCACGAGCGGACTACGTTCACCTGGAGCTGGGTCTCTCAAACGTGAGTTGGTTACCCCAGATCCATCTGACCCCAAGAGAAGAAAGATGGTAGACCAGTCTAGGTATTACCCTACAGTCTTTGTTGAGAAGCCAGAAGAGCCGGTCGTGTTGGCCTTAGATCCGAAAGGTCATGGCGATGAGTCCTATGAAGCACGAAAAGCTTTCCTGACAGCGTATTTCAATCGCCATCCCTACCCTTCCCAACGAGAGGTCGAGAAACTTGCTGCAAGCCTCTGGTTGTGGAAGTCAGATGTCGCGAGCCATTTTGCCCATCATCGGCGCTCATGTGACCGAGACTTAGTCACCCGCAAACCTGCTGTGTTACTAGGCTTTAACATGCGGGCGGTGAGCCAGCTCAAGCATGACATGAGCTTTGACGCCAACTGGCTGTTTGAAGTCAACGACGAAGAAAAATGTGGATTCTCAAGGACCTCAAAATTTAGGCTGAAGTCTCCTGTTGGTTTCTCCGCAGACGTAAAGGGGGAAAAGCAGCCGTTAAACACTGGACAAAGTAGTCAAAGCAACTGTGCCTTCAAGCCATGCCCCGGATCATCCTCAGAACCTATTGCCATTGACTCTGACAGTGATTCAGAGCCAGAAGTGATACTTAATGAAAATCTTAATCAGCAAACTGCGGTGTTAAGGCCTTCTGTAGTTCAGTCCCACACAAAAGGGTCACTGCTGCGAGAGAGCTTCCGTTGCGAAAGAGATGTCAGGGGGAGCAGAAGTTCTCCCAGAGTTGGGCCAAAAAGTCTAGATGGGTCTGTTTCTGGTTCCAGTCCTGACGAAGCTACCTGGTCAGGCAGCAGGTCTTCTGAAGAGAGCCACTACAGACCAGCAAGACGATTCGAAGTGAAAGGGAAGAAGGTGGGGTTGCTTGGTAGATGATGGCTTGTGGTGATGGTCCCCTTTCTCTCTAACTCTCCAGACCAAGATTCTTAGGTCAGAGCTTTTACCTCACATTTGGCTGACAGTTGAACATTGTTATGAAATGAGTTGTAACATGTTAAGCCGGAGGAGTTACACACTTTTACTGAAAGTACTGTTTACTCTTAAACGATTCTGCTGTCAGAGCGGAAAACTATTATACTGTATCCTTTTTTTTCCCAACCGACCCATAGTCCTGGGAGGTTTGTTTTCTTCTTCTTTTCTTTTTTTTGTATACTGTTCTCTGTATTTAATCATTCACTTGTTGGAATTGTAACAAAATTGATAGGTCTGTTGTTTTTTCCTGATCAAATAAAAGGACCGTGTAATTTACAATCAAGTGCTTGAATGTTGTTGTTTTTTTATTTGTAAAGGAATGCTCAATTCACTTGTATTACTAACAAAAAGCTAAAATTCTCACTTCAGGGTTCCTACGGGGTTTGGAAAAGTATGGAATTTGATTTGAGTAATTTCCAGGTCTGGAAAAGTATGGAAAAAATAAATCAGAATGGAAAAATATTTATGTTTCCAGACTATTGTCCCTATTTCATTTTCTAAATATAAAATTAAGAATTTCTAAATGTATATAATAAATATATACACAATCGTTTTTTTCAATGAATGAAAAACTAGCTATGGCAGTAAAGGTCAGACCTGTGTGTTCCTTCCTTTTCACAGTTCAACTGTGGTTAACACAGCACTTTGTAGTTTGAAAAAGCAAGTTGGGTTTGAGGATAGAACAGAGTCGATGGTGGAGTTCTTAAAGGAATACTACACCCAAAATGAAAATTTGTCATTTATTCACCCCCATGCCTTTCAAAACCATAAGACTTTATTATATTAACATTTTTAATATTTTAAATCTGAGAGATTTTAGTCCCTTTATTAAAGGACTTGTTCACCCCAAAATGAAAATCCTAATCATTTACTCACCTCAATGCCATCCAAGATATCCATGCCTTACTTTCTTCAGTGAAAGATAAATGAGGTTTTTGAGCAACCAACTGAGTTGGTTGCCATTCTGGATGGCATTGGGGTGAGTAAATTATTAGGACATTTTCATTTTGAGGTGAACTAATCCTTTAAATATTTTCATGTGTCCAAGATTTCCAAGATTAACAAAAGTCTTATTAGTTTAGAATGGCATGAGGGTAAGTAAATTATGATAGAAATTAATTATTTGGGCAAATGAATAACCCTTTAAAAAAATTGTGACTGATTTAACATTTTGATCGTTAAGGTCACAAAAGGCAATATTTTAATATAGGATTTCTAAATATTAGATAGCCTACATAGAGGTTTTGACTCGTGTAACATAGAGTGTAACATACTTGTTGGCGCCGATAGCATTGTGGGTAAGTGGTTCGCCATGTAGTGCTGTTGTGCTTCGGGAGACCCGAGTTCGAGTCCTGCCTCATGGACTTTTCCCAATCCCGCACCTCTCTCTCCCACCTTACTTCCTGTCTAGCTACTTTCCTATCCTAATAAAAGGCAAAAATGCCAATACTAAATCTTTAGAATGTAACACTTGTTAGCAGTTGAATTTGAAAACATTTATCAGAACAAGTTAAATATGGTCGGAAAAATCTGTAGGAAGTCTGGAAATTCGAGTCTGGAAAAGTATGGAATTTTGAAATGAAAATTGTGTAGGAACCCTGTCACTTGAGCCAAATGTCTGATTTTATAATCCCCTAACCCCTTAACTGTCACCCCTATTTTTTTGATATAGACATGAAAATGCACTATCCAGGCTTAAATGGTTGAAATTCAAGAATGCATTGCAACATAGCCCTAAGGTTGGTCTTGTTTTAAAGAAGACATGGCAGATTATAGTAGAAGTGAAATAAATTATGAAAGTGAAATGGAAGAAGTTATAGAAGTTAAAATATAATTTATATAATATATACATTTTCAAAACATGTTTTACTCTAACCTGCAAGAAAATCATAGTCTAAAAACAAAACAAGTTGTGTGCCAAATTTAAGTTGATATCTCAAAAAATTAGCTTTCAATAAGATTTTGTTTGGGCACAGTACCAAACTTTTTCATCAGATGACAACCTAGCTCCATTACTGACCATATAAGGGCACCTCCATTTCCATATGTGGTTTGAGTGATCTGAACCATGTATTTCCATAATTGTCATACAGTTTATGAAGTAGACATCAAGTAGTATGGGCTGTTTGGCAGTATTTGATTTGAATTTAACCTCTAATAAACGCATGAAAATAACATGTTTGTGCGTTATAGCTCTCGCTGCTGCATCCAAAAATTGCGAATCTATCATTTTTTCTTTGACTTTTTTTTCCTCAATATTTTTTTACGGATTGTCTTTTGAACTTGGCATGAAAACAAACAAGGCTTTCTACCAGTCTTTCATGATTTTTCGTGTTCATCACTATTTCAAAATAATATAATAAATTTTAACGTTTATAATTATTTCAAAGCATTTGGTTGTGCTAAATGTTTCTTACTTGGGGAACCCAGTAACACTTTATTTTACAGTGTCAATGTTACATTACGTGTAGTTACTAATTACTATAAATTGTGCATACTTACACACAACTAACCTTAAACCAAAACATAACCCTAAAGTAAGTACACGTAGTTATTACTTAATATTACTCCGTAATTAAATGTATAGCTACACTAACAAAAACACTTTATAATAGTGTAACCGGTAACTCTTGATTATTACATGTTAGTATTATTTCATCAAATAAACATCTTTCCTTCATTGTCTTTTTAAAAAATTCCACTTCAAATACAATTTTAAAGTTGACCTCTATCTTGACTATTGTATTGACACCACACTGCCCTTAGAGGTCACTGTTTATAAGATCACTGTCATTCATTAATACAGATTTTAATTTACATAACAGGTTCATGGCAGCTGCATCTTGCCAAGTCAGCAGTCCTAAAACCTGTTGTTGGTCATGTTAGCTAGACTAACGTCAATGGGGGGAAAAATAGTACATTCTTTGCACGGACTCCTGTAACATCATTATTAGTATCATTTAATTTTGAGAAATATGCCAAATTTGCATTGTGCCATTTCAATCATAAAGGGTATGGTTGCTCAAGTAAACATTTAAATGTATTAAGTGCACTTTAAATGCACTGATTCAGAAGATGTTTGATAAAAGATTCAGTAGTGGACATGTATCATATGTGGTTCGTATTAGCAAGTATTTGTGAGGGAAGAGTGACTGAGACCGAAGGACTGTAACGGATGTCGTTTTGAATTTGCTCTGCTGGTCCTGTGGTTGCTAATCTCTTGCAGTCATTTGTCACCATTTCCCCAATACATGGCTGTCCGTCCCAGCAGATAAACTCTGTGAGGGCAAAACAGAAAAAAATAGATACCCACCTGCCACTCAGAGTTTGCTTGTTCAGCGTTTCAAACTTGGACACATCTATTAAGGTTGTCTTTTATGCATCACTTGATATTTGTGCATAGATGTTTTCAGGATCTAAAACTGTAGTAACTGCCACTATAAAATCACTATAAAACAGTATAAAACTGAGATAAGGCAGATTTTTTAGATTTGTTAATATTCACGTTTGAACTTCTACTTTATGTAAGCCTTTCTGAAACCATTTCTGATGAGTCAGGCAGGGTTCATGATTAGGTGGCATCCACAGATGTTCATAGTTCCCCGTGAGATGTGATCTTAACTCTTGCACATGACTAATAATCAATCATGCAATGATTTGACCTCAGTATATGCAAGTATGCAAATAACTGTATTTCTGGAATTGCTCCATGAGGTATACTGGTTTATTTTAAGGCCTTGCTGAGGAACAAAAATCGCAGGTGCTCGAGTCATGTTTAAATTTTTCTTATGAGCTGCAAAGCTTATTATGAGCTTACACTGAAGCCAAACCACTCAACGTATGTGTTAAATACATTTTTATTTAAATTTAGGAGATGCTTTAAGCATTTGAAGGCTTGTGATTTGTAAGCTGATACAGTTAAAGACAGCAAATGATTTCTGGTGATGCTGCCGAGGTGGGTCATTGTTGAGAATGTTGAGAGCATGATAAGGTATCGCTTTCACCGCAGTCTAAACTGAATTGTCCCAACACCGTGCACAAATGAAAACGGCAATTTTCAAGTGTAAGTGCTATAAGGTAAATTACTGTGAGTTTGTGTATGTGGTCACAGAACACATGGGTCAAAGGTCAATGTCAACAGATGTAGTATGTCTGTGAATGTATTCATACTAAACACCTGCGTAATACTATGAGAGTATGTGTAGACACAGAGCAATTGTTTTTCAGCATATCTTGGTTCTTATATTCTCCGTGAGAACTTCAGTGCAGGTGCATCTATTTTGCCAGCATCTGGGCCACATGCCCGCAGTTGCATTGTGTACACAGATATAACAGTTTTTCCGTGTGAGCTAAATTTAGGACCTGGTACAAGTGGAAGCTTGGTTAAATGTTTTTGTCGCCCTCCTCCAGCTTTATGGAAAGTGTTTCATTTGCATGTTCATGCTCCAAAAGCAGATCAATTGTTAAAGCCTCTGCAGAGTGGATGAATGGACAATGACACTATTATTGCATAGCTGAAGTGACATGAAGTCCAAATAGCGAGCTTCAAACCACAAGGTCTAAAACAGTTTGCAAAATTTAAATACCATCACCACACTGAAAGTGCTCACCTTTGAAAGTTATTCACACAAATGTATAAAATTACACACGCTATTTTGTTTGCTTTCCTAAAAAGAAACGTAAATGTATAAATCATACAGGGTTGTGTGTATATAATATATTCTTCAGTATCTTTTTTTGGAACGAAAACAAAATTTGTGCAAATGTTATACATTTCTGTGAATTGATTTGTATCCAAACATGATGAGTTTTGACCACACCTGATAATTTTTTATTTAAAAATGACTTTAGGTGATCTTGCTCAATGATATCCAGAATAATATGATGTAAGGGGGTCACATTAATTACTGATCCACTTTATTTTGCATAGCAGAATTAAGCTATTTTCCATGAATGTGCGAGACTTCCGATTTACTGTAAACCCTAACCCTAGCCCAAAATGAATTGGTTTGAGTAGAGCCAACTCAAATGAAACAAATTAGTTCTATCAAATTAACTTTTATGAATATTTAGAACTTTCTTTTTCTTTTGAGTTAAAAAAACTGACATATTTTAAGTAATCTGAATTGTTTTATTGTTTTGAGTTTTCTTAACTTGTTTCTTTTAATTTAAACTTAAATTTATCTGAAACTTTCTATTTTCCAGCATGCTTTGCCATGCCATTCGAAAGGGAGAGTAAATGCTAAAATTAAGTGTTATATAATGTTTTTGGTGCAAGATTAATGTTAAGTGGGAGATTTAGTAGTATTTAATGTTATAGTTTTGATAGTTTCTGTGTTGTTGTTTTACATGAAGCATGAGCTTGTATTGAGAACCAATGTTAAATATTTTATATTGCTGTACTTATTCAGCAAGTGCTATGCTAATGCTATCAAGTATTGTGTTACCAATTAGCAAGGAAGCAATTGTTGAATTAGCAAGTTAAAGCTAGCCAAGTTTCCACTACTAAAAATATTTAAATTGAGATCACATGATAATTTTAAGTTAAATGTATGAGATTACTCAAATATTTCAAGTTCAGAGCAATTAAAATGTATGAGTAAAAAAATGTAATATGCAAGTTATCCTTGCTTAAACTTTAAATTCCTTAACTATATATATATATATATATAAAAAATATATTTCCTCAAATTATTTGAGTTTTGCCAACTTCTCTGAGTTTACAGCCATTAAAGTAAAAAGAAGAGTAACCAAGTACAGTAAAACTTAATTAATTATAATTATTATATAACTTTGCAGTTTCAAGCAGCATAAAACTATTTTTGTACAGCTGAAAGAAGTAGCTGTGGTTCAAGAAACAAATGGCCATTCCCACTCTTATGTTAAAAGTAAGGTGGATATTAGCTAAAAAAAATGTATGCCTCAAAACATTTAATTACAAGACATTTATTGAACATCTCAAAAGAAGTCATAATGGTATGATTATAGCACATACAATAAGGCCTAAAATCATAAATATTTACATTTGTCATTACATAATATAGGTGACAGTTTCAGCAACCAAGTTACTGTTTCAATATTCATACAACGGCTTCAAAATCACTGACAAGCTGTTAGACTGCCACTGTAATGGAGTTGCTTTTACTAATTTTCTCTTTATTTAAAAATACGATGTGATTATGCAAGAAGTGTGTTTAGTATATGTACAACGTAATGTACATGACTCATGGTCCAATAGACATTTCCTTTACACAAGTGTGTGCACCATGCCAGAGTTTGGGTGGTGGCTGTAGGGCAAAGTGGGAGAGGAGTGCAAGGAGGAAGGGGGCAATAAATGAGGGGTGTGGCTATAAGAAAGGAGTGGTCCTGGGTTCAGAGAGTAGTGTCCAACGTGCTCATCAGGGGGTGCCATGTGAGACATGTCAGGGTAAACCTCTGACACTGTGCTCTTTTTGCCCTTTTTGTTTCTGTTAGTTACCTTGCGATTCCGTGTCTGTATGCCATCCTTCTTCATAGTTAAGGGCCTGTTGACCTGCAAAAAGGCACAATAGAGATATTACATTTGGCCATTTTTCCTTCTGGTTAATGTAGTATTAATGTGGACACTCACATTGTGCAGTTTAAAATAGAGGCCGCAGGCGTTGCACACAGGCTCGCCGCTGGCGTTGCGTCTCCATAGTGTTGTAGTGCTTGTGTGACAGTTGGCACACTGCGTTCCAGCGCGTTTGCTGACAATCTGACACGCAAACAAAGTATATTTTCAAAATGTTGATATGATCACCACATACCGAATTAATACAACTATAACTATATACCTAGTTACATACAGTACAGTAAAATAGATTGTACATACCGCAGTATAGCAAATCTCAACTGCTTGATTATATCGTCAAACTATATTATTGCCCATAAAAGTTGGATATAGTACATTCTACCCTACAGTACAGTACAATACAGTAGATCACACTCACCATAAGTAAAATATACTATGTAGCAAATCTCAGCTGAGTGATTGTTTATATTGTTGCAAAAATGTAAAACGTATCGCACAGCTCTATATATAGATATAGATTTTATATCCAACTTTATTTGAATACATACAGTGCAGTCACGTAAAGCGACGTATACTATATAGCAAATCTTTTTTTGCAAATATAACTATATTATTACCTAGTTCTTTATATGAAGTTCACTGTAAAAAAAAGTTTAATTTTTGAGTACAATCAACTTTTGATTTAAGTTGTTTAAGTCATTTCAACTTAAATTACATTAAACTGAAAATTTGTTGAATCTTGTATAAAAAAAGGTTGAAAATTGCTTAGCTTATTTTGATGAGTTAAGGCAATGCGAAAACATGTTGTCAACTTATTGATCTTTTTTTTTTTTTTTTTTTTTTACAGTTGTTTGATATATAAGTATGTCCAACTTTATCCGCATACATAGGCTACTCGTGTAGGATGATATAGCAAATCTCAAATGCTTGATTGCTTGTATTATAGCAAAATGTAAACTACTATGCAAGATGCTACTAAAAGGGATGAATTTCTTAAGGTATGATAAGGATAAACTGCTTTGAAACTGTGCATTGTGATTGTGTACATACCAGTCTCTTTTTAGGTCTGATGAGGGGTCTGTTCTGGCCATTCATCTTATGGTACAGTCCGCAAGCATTACAGAGGTAGTGGCCTGTCCCATCTCGGCGCCACAGAGGGGTGGCAGTGGCACCACAATTTACACATTCACGAGCCTCTGTCAAATTCAAAAGTAATTATTATGCCGAATCATCCAAAATCTTTAACCTTCTCAATCATATCTAGAGAAAATGTACTTACCTGGTGGCGAAAGTCTCATCTTGTTGCGAAGTTTGGGTGAGTATGACGAAGGGCTCATCCAGGGTCCAGCGCTAGAATAGAGTGCTGCTGAACTATAGTCCTGTGACGTGGTCATGTACGATCCGTATGGACTCAGCATGTGTGGAGAAGCACCATACACACCTCCGGTGGCTGAACTCAGATTGAGAAAGCTGCTTCCCCCTCCACCCATGGGACTCAGACGCTCTGCTTTCAGGACTTCCTGGAGCCTGGGACTTTCCTTCCCATCACGACTCGGGGAAGGGAATCCCTCTTTGGGGGATGTGAAAGATGGGGTCACACTGTTCGGGTAGATGGACGTGGAGGTGTGAGGGTGAAGAGGCGTCTTTGTGAATGGGCTGCTTGCCCAGACAGTGGATGTGGGGTTATAGGAAGAGTTTACAGAGTGACCTGCAGAGTTGTCCAGCCACTGAATGTTTCCCAGAATCGATGGAGAGGAGTAGACTTGGCGAACTATTTCAATGGAATAAAAAAGTAACACATTTAGACTATAATGTACCTCAATATTGACTTTAAAGTGATAGTTTAAAGGACGTTTGTCTATGCAGTCAATGGAGACTTTCATTAGGCCTATATGGACAATCAACCATTGAGACATTGAGTTCAGAAGAAGGTCATACAAGTTTGAAACAACATTAGAGCGAGTAAAATAATAGACTTTTTCTCTTTGGGTGAACTATCCCTTTATGGTGGTGCGGAAACCAGTGAAACAATGGTTGCATGTTTTCAAACAACTCCTACTGCTCTTATTATAATTGCAATACCATTCGGTGATGCAAAAATGGCACATTTCACTCTAACAGCAGTGAGAATCTCACCTGGACTGTGTCTGTAAGACAATGAGGCTCGGCTCTGGCCACTAGTGGAATAATAAGATGGGAGTAAGTCAGCCTCAGAACTGGAGTAGAAGATCTCATCCTCTTCACCGGGTGGCAGTAAACCAGGCTCTGTGGTGTAGTTTGCTAATGGGTCGGGACTGATCAGACTGGGGGACACCCAACGAGACTGGTCAGATGAGTTCTCCATCTTTCAAATTGGAGAAATAAATGTGGATGATGAAATGATGATTTCATACTTTTTTAACAGTTAAAAAATACTTCAAAACATTTTTCACAATTCTTATAGCTGCCATAAAGATGAATGGGAATGCTAACAGATAGGCCTAGCCTGACAGGTATTATAGACCTCCTTGGTCCGTTTTTTTTTTTTTTTTTTAAATCAAGGTATAGACAGTATACGGCCTGTCACACTTCCCTTTAAAAGGTCCTCATTTGACTGTGGCAAAAAGTCAGCACTAAAAATACATCAGTATGTCTGAATTTCTCACAGGCATTCATAACAGTTAGCATTAGCTCACAACAACGTTCACTCCCTTATGGGAATTGACTATTAAAAGATTAACAGAAAGACCATATTGCCTTTGAAAAACAGAATAACGGTCAAGCAAGATCAATATCGATTAATATTGATGAAATATCTGTCCTGAAAAATAGTCCTATACATTGATTTTTGGTCTTGAAGCATATAATTTTTTTTTTTTTTTTAATCCATCAGTTTTTTTAAAAAAGTATTTACAGCTAGCTCAGAATTTGTAGGTACATATCTGTATATTGCTGTATAGGCTAAGAGCTCAGATATGCTCAGCTTTTTAATGTTTTGTTTCATTTTTGTCTTTAGCTTTAGCTAGAAAGCAGCTTAAATTTAAATTAGTTAAATTAGCCTAAACTCAACAAACCTCAGACATTAGCTATAATTAACTAAATATTTTTGTTAAATTGAACAAAATCGGATTGGATATATGGACATAATTAATAATGTTGGAATATATTTTCTTAATTTCCGTCAGTCAATGGTATAACATGTTAAACAGAAAAACCGTCAATAGTTGAGTGATTATGAATAGCATCACATATTCTCCTGATAACTGGTTTATTATTATCAGTCTGCTTAATGATTGCACACACTGAAAATGTCAGAATACATCCAGTCCTTTTGATGTGCATATTAGCATAATGCTCTGCAATCAATGGAACAATGTTGAACGAATTTTGAATCATAGCGTGAACGACCCATTTAGCCTACACGTTTGTCTGAGAAATATGCTCTTTACAAACAGTTACATTTAGAAATAGAATATTAACGCTATAGAAATATGCTCTTTACAAACAGTTACATTTAGAAATAGAATATTAACGCTATTAAAATTGTTAATTATATTTATAAAAATTATGTATTTAATAACAGTATTATGCATTATATCTCGTTGTATGTTAATTAATCAGTTACAAACACAGGCAGTAACACATTCAGAATTATATTTTTGTGAATTGAAATCTGGATAGGCCTAATAGTAATAATAATTACAATACAATTTGAATAAATGCAGGGAAACCATTGGAATATTTTGACATTTGTCTAGTAATTAACATCTGATTCTGGCTCAATCTCTTTTAAATTATTGTTGCAAGCTCTTAAATACAGTTTGCTTATTAAATGCTCATCTAACATTGTTTTAAAATGTGCTGTAATAATAGCAAAAATAATTGCATAATAATTGTCGATAATTATAATTTAATTGCAAATAATAATTGCAAACAGCACACACATTTATGTATTGGTTAAATGTTGACTGATTGGTATGGCTTCTTTTTAAGTAACAAAATCCTACATGTCAGCACCCAGTATATCACAAATTTGGCAGATATTAAAGATGTAGGCCTATTAAATGAATAAGAAAATACTCTCTTCCATATCTAAACAGAAAATAATTTTGTCAGTACGTGCTGATACACATTCACTGGCTAGAACTAGAAGAACTTACCTGCAAATTGATGTATTGAGTATCTTGTTTATCAGGTGAGTAGATTCACACCACTGCACAGATCATGGAGGACGGCTTGAGAGTGTACTGGATCTCTGCTCGCTTGCTTATCTCCTTCAGTCTTTAGGAACTAGCAACTTCATTTAAAATTGTAGGGCACCAATGGGTGGGGTTGGGGTACTTTTTTGGACACTCCTACCATACGGCCATGCTTAGCGTTTTGAATATTAAATGGCAGTCAGAGCTCTGGCTGACACAGCAACTAAGTATAGATCAGTTTAACAATGTTGGTTTGTATAAATATTCTTGACCATTATGATTGTGATCAGCTATAGGGCATGATTTTGAACACAAAATTGTTTACTATTCAGATATCACACTCAAACGTCAATCAGTTATTGAGCTTTTTGGTTCACTAGAACAGAAAAATTGGTAAATGATACCAGTTATTCTATATACGTTCTCACAGAACAAACCAGAGGTTATATAAAAAGATAAAGAGGGAAATCTAACAGTTCATTGTCTGAGAAATTTCCACAGAGAATACGAGAAACCCTAGTTTACAACAACCATAAACTTATCGTGCATATGATTCAAGCACAACAATTATAAAGAAGCACTTATGTGAAAAAGAAAAAAAAATGTTAAGTATGGCACATACACAATAAATTCAGGAATTTAAACGGCACAAAGAAGTAACAAAGACCAGCCCGAATGGAAACGGTGACTGTGAACAAAGCAAATGAAAATGCAAAAACACTTTTCCCTGGTGCAGCTCAGCAAAGAACAGTAATGCAAATAAACTCAAATGCTGCAATCATGGTCAGAGATATGGACGCAGCACGGCCTGCCTGAGCACAAGACGTAGACTGTCACTGTCATTTGACAGTCAAAACACTTTCAACTTCCCTCCACCATTGTGCATTTATAATTTTCAGGGAAACTGGGATGAGATCCAGAGAAGCAAATCCTTAAACAAGGGCCAAGTTATTGATTTACATAAGGCCCTATTTTAGAACTTTAGCATACATAGGCTAATATATTGTTACATTAGGATAGTTATGCGAAAATTTCATTTACTCACCCTTATGCCATTCCGAACCTGTAAAACTTTCTTCAGTGGAACACAAAAGTGAAAGTGGATGGTGAGTAGGGGCTGTCAAGCTACAAAACACCCATAAGAACAAGAGCATCGTAAAAGTCGACCATACGACTTGCACACAATTTTCCTAGAGCAGTATGATAGTTTTGTGTGAGCAACAGGCCCAAATTTAAATAAACATGTGCTTTCTTGACATCCATGGCCCCCATTCACTTTCATACAGTGGAATAGTGTGGTTGAGCATTCTGCTATAAAACGAATTGAATTATACGAGTGAACTCTCATTTTAAAAACAAATGATTAAACACAAAACTTGATTTCTGTACTAAACATTTTTAAAGTTACAAGTCATGACCTATAACAAAAACTTTTGTAAAGATGTAAAACTATATATATAAATGCATTTATTTTTTATTATGTATTTTCCCATTTTTAGAATAATACTTGTATATTAAGCTGATCCCCTCACAAAAGACTGCCAAAGAGAAAGATCTTTCTGAAGACCAGAGAGAGAGAGAGAGAGAGGCAGCAGGCAGTGGCAGTGTTGAGGGATGTGGCTGGTGGCTATGTGTGTGTGTGCTGGCTGCTGAACTGTGATAAGAGGTTATCAAGATTGGAGTGGGAGGCTGGGGAATCGTAAGAGTAGCAATGACAGTACATGAACAAACTCACAGGAATAGTGACACCCTACAACCTTCTCTTTTTCACACACACACACACACACACACACAAACACACACTCACACACACACACACACACACACACACACACACACACACATGCACGCACACACACGCACAGACGCATGATTTATAAGCTGTTTTACTCATGGGGTCCCCACAGACAAGGATGTCGGATATTTTTGTGGGGAAATTTTATCCTCAAAATGTAGGGTTTACCTGGACCACACATACACACACAGTCACATGTTTGGTTTTCTTGTTTTATGCAGACATTGACAAATTATTTTTGACCCTAAACCTACCCATCACCCAAACTTTCTACATTTTTACATCACTGATTATGATTTATAAGCTGCTTTCCTCATTTGGACCGAGAGAGAGAGAGACCTATTTATTTTATTCCAAAATATTGCATTGCATTTGTCTCTCCATAACCCAAAAGAAAATAAGATAGCACTTTATTTTTATGTTCTTTTGAACATTCTGTTGACTATAAGTAACATTGCATCTATGTGTCAACCAACTCTCGTTAGAGTATTAGTAGACTGTCTGCTTGATATCTGCTGCCTCTTTATTGTGATGATCAGCTTCCAACATACATTCTCCTGGCCATAAATAACTTTGCAACTACATGTCAACTTATTCTAACCCTAAACCTACCAGTCTTATACTCTACTAACACCCTAATGAGAGTACATTTAGGTGCAACGTTACTTATAGTCAACAGAATGTGTTGGGGACCATCAAAAGGGACCATCAAAATAAAGTGAAACCGAAAATAACTCAGTACAGCTATACGTGTAACATACTCATACAATCACTTTTTGCATTTCTGTTAGTATAATGATATCCATTCCTTAAACCAGGAAGTAATCAGATCCAGGTGCCAAATACACAATGCCCATGTGGATCCAAAAAAGATGTTTCAGTTGGTGAGTGACACAAGACTCCTGCGGGAACTGTTACTGGTCAGGATGGTGCAGGAGCCAGAGCAGAAAGGCCAGAAGGGTTGGGGCAGTTGTGGGTTCTTGGGGCAGTGCTCCAGTTCCAAGGAAAGAAACTTCCATGAAAGCAGGCCCTTATCTCTGCCTCACACAGCCAGCTGAGCGGCTCTGTGTCATGAGGGTTCAACTCAAAGGACCGCCTCTCTCATTCTGCCCCGACTGCTAATTTCATTTTATTTCCAAAGTTAGAATGAATTTCGTTCAGATCGTCCACAAAAGGTATGTGTTATTGCCAGCAATTATCTTCATTCCCAAATAATGACATATCTCATCCTCAAGACTCTAAAATCATTTCTAGTCAAAAGTCTTATCCCAAAGATAAGTCCAAGTGAGAGAACACAGAATGTTCTTGTCTATGGGTTGCAGACTGTAAGAGGATATATCGCACTGAAATAATTTCCAGTCTGTCCCTCCTCCCCACCACTGCATCCACAACATAACCGATAAAGCTGTTCACTCATGTCGTCAATTTGTTGGCTAACACGGAAGGCTGTTCACCATCGCTTCCCTGGGGAATTTCTCATTTGTTTTTAGAATAGCGGCTTTCAACAAGTAACAAGAAAGTAACTATGGTTTGTCAGATTTTTCAAGCACATAAACGCATGCACTTGTAAAATGTAATGTATTCCTGTGTAATCAAAACAGCATTTCAGCATCATTACTCCAGTCTTCGGTGTCACATGATCCTTCAGAAATCATTCTAATATGCTGATTTGCTGCTTTAAGAAAAAATTATTGTATTATCAATGCTTAATATTTTTATGTAAACCATGATACATTTTGTTTCGATTTCTTTGATGAATAGAGAGTTCAAAAGAATTGCATTCTTGGCAATTCAATTGTTTACAATTGCACATTTGAATTTATGTTGTAGAACTAAATGTGAAAGTATCTTAAAGTAATGTTACAATATATATGCTCTAACGTGTTATGCATTAATCTCATAGAGAGAGTAATGCATAACATGTTAGAGGTGAAATTCTAAACTTTTAAAGAGGATGTGTACCTGACCTCAAAGCCACAGCTCCCATAAGTATAGTGTGACTCAAAGGTATCAGCTAAGTTTGTTTGTCTGTGTTTTGTGAGGTAAGTTAGTCAAAACCACGTTTCAGTTAAGGAGGTCTCAATATTCACTGTTACAACTTACAGTTTTGGCCTCCACACCCTTAACTGACACAGAGCAAGACACCTCCCATGCGAGGACCTCTGACATAGCGGTTCTGCCAAGTGTTTGCCGCTATATTTTGTACTTTGAAAGCAAAATTAATGATGATAAGTTACGATTACAAAGCAGTACTGTGGCGGTACCATGTTAAATTGTATCACATTACATCACGGTACTGAATTATTATCAAATGTATGGTATTATATGTGGAACCAAGTTATTTCAAAGATTAGTGTATATTACAATGATCTGTAAAAGCTGACCATACCATGACAGTTTACAGAGTGCTTGACTTTTGCATTGTCAATACTAGACCTTGACCAAAAATGTACGCACTTCTTGATGGAAATACATGGTGTGATGTATTTTCCATCAAGAGGTGCATACATTTTTGGTCCAGATCTTGTATTGACAATGCACGAGTTAAGCATTCTGTAAAGTCTCCTCCAGCACATCCCAAAATTCACTTCCAATTCATTTAAGGTCTGGACTGTGTGAAAATGATTCTTCATGCTTCCTCCCAACCATTCTTTCACAGTTTGAGCCGGACGAATCTTGACATTGTCATCCTGGAATATGTGGTTCCATGGTTGTATAAGAAATAAAAAGCTACACACTCCATCAATTGGTTAGAAGAACTGTTGCCAAATATAAGCTAGAAACATAATCACTGCAATAATGATCCAAAGGCTCTTAAGCATTTGCCTATTTAAATCCAAACAGTGACTGGGAGGCATAGTTTTATATAAACTCCACAAATCTAAAAAACTCATTTACAAATAGACAAAAAAAACTTTGATATTCAACATAATGTCATAGATCAATTTCATGGATCACTAATTTATAACTTACCATTAACTTAGATAAATAAATGCTCTAAAAGTGTTCATTTATTAATGCATTAGATAATGCATAAATAAACTTTCCAAACAGTCTAAACCTATACTGAAAAATAAAGAAATTTAAAACTGCATCATACATTTTTGTTAGCCTACACCACCTGTTTAGTTTAGCAAGGCGTTTGTTTACCTTGCACTGCTAAGGTGGTTAACCATTACCTATTTTACCATGTTTTCTTATGGATCAGTGATACGAACAGGACATACGCTACTGTCTGAAATGCAACAAGGAAAAGTGTTGAGATGAGTTTGTTCATGACCTCCTTTCATTGAAGACAGCTTTGGTTATTTTTATCATGACTGAATGGAGCACACCACACTTGAAAGTGATTCTTATCGGAAACTCTGGGTGAGTGTCTGGCTTAGAAAGTAATGCTGGTAAATCTAAAGCATGCAAAGCATTTTACATATACGAATAACAGCTTTTCCAGCATCCTATTGTTGTCCAGAGTATTTTGCAAGAACAACAAAGACATCAATTATTCTACCCTTCAAAGGTTTGGTATATGTTTCTGAGAGAATGTGATACTTTTATTCGCCAAGGTTGCATTATATTTAATAAAAACAATACTGTAAATACATTTGAATGCTTGTTTTAAAGATTACAAAGTTTTCTAAGTAGACAAGTAATGGCTGTTAAATATACAGTCTGTATACACTCACCTAAAGGATTATTAGGAACACCATACTAATACTGTGTTTGACCTCCTTTCGCCTTCAGAACTGCCTTAATTCTACGTGGCATTGATTCAACAAGGTGCTGAAAGCATTCTTTAGAAATTTTGGCCCATATTGATTGGATAGCATCTTGCAGTTGATGGAGATTTGTGGGAGGCACATCCAGGGCACGAAGCTCCCGTTCCACCACATCCCAAAAGATGCTCTATTGGGTTGAGATCTGGTGACTGTGGGGGCCATTTTAGTACAGTGAACTCATTGTCATGTTCAAGAAACCAATTTGAAATGATTCGAGCTTTGTGACATGGTGCATTATCCTGCTGGAAGTAGCCATCAGAGGATGCATAAATTATGCATAATTACATGCAACTAACCCTCGACCAAACTCTAATCCCACCCTAACCCTATAAGTTCATGTTGTTAATTAATATTATTCAGTTCTTAAATATATAATTACACTGTAACAATGGCACCTTAAAGTGTATCCCTTTATTTTAAGGTGCCTTTTTAACACTGTAATTACATATTTAAGAACTGAGTAATATACTTACTATAGGGTTAGGAGTTGGTTCGGTTTAGAGTTAGTTGCATGTAATTATGCATAATTTATGGTTATTATTATAGTAGCTATGTAACATATGTAAAAATGACACCGTAATATAAAGTGTTACCCATAAACCTATATACTGTTAAACAAAAACAAGGAAGTACAGAAAGAAACTAAAAGAGGCGACTATAAACATGAAAAACCTCAACAGCTGCTTGTGTTTCTAAAAAGTTCATATTTACAGAAGTAGCTGGTTCTGTAACTCAAGGTCAATGCACTATATTGTAGTTGATAGTATAATTCACCAGTTAATTCTCTGGTCAGTTAGTTGTCCCCTTTTTTTTTGTCTGAACAGAGTGGGAAAATCTTCATTTATGACCCGGTTTGTTGACCATCGCTTTACGAATTTGTATCGTGCCACAATTGGGGTAGATTTCCTTGCTAAAGAAGTCACTATTGATAAAATTTCAGTGATGCTTCAGGTGAGATAGATTTACATTCATTTATGTTAAACCCATTTATGTTCACTTCATGTCGTCCACAGAATCCACAGACAGTTTTCATTACAATAACACGGGTTACATCTCAACTGACCGAATAGGGCTCTACAAACTATGTCATGCAATACTCAGCTGTTTTTCCCCCAGATCTGGGACACTGCAGGTACAGAGCGGTTTCATTCCCTGGGTACCGCACTGTATCGTGGAGCTCACTGCTGCCTCCTAGTGTTTGATGTTACCTCGCCCATCTCATTCGATGCACTAGACGTCTGGAAGAAAGAGTTCCTGGTGCAGGCTTGTCCTTCTGACCCCTCGGCCTTCCCTTTCATAGTGCTCGGCAATAAAATTGACTTGGATCATCGGGAGGTTAGCCAGCTCTATTGCATTATAAGCTATAGATCAAGGCTTCACAGACAAGCCTTAGATTAAGCCAGGATTAGGCCTTAGTTAAAATAGGTCATTGTGCCTTAAACAATACTTGCATCTTTAGACAAAACAATGGCATTGACATAATTTAAGATATGTAAGTGCAAGTTGCTTTCAGTTAAAACAGCTCAAACATGCGATTTAGTCTGGGACTACACTTAAGCCTCGTCTGTAAAACCGGGCAATAATATATTTCTTTGCTTATAACTGATAGAAGGATTTCATTGACAGGTGTCCCCAAACAAAGCCCAGAAGTGGTGCAGTGAAATCGGGGCTGAATATTTTGAATGTAGTGCCAAGGAAGACATTGGCGTGGACAAGGCCTTTCACAGTGCAGCACGAGCGGCCCTGCAGTATGTGAGTTCAATCTTTTCGTATAACCAAGACTAAATCTGGATTATTTAAACAAATACTGAATTTAGTTTTCGATCTGAGACACTAGCCAGTCCTAACTGAGCATTTAACTCTTTCCCTGCCAGCGGTTTAAAAAAAAAAAAAGCTGCCAGCTTTGTTTTAGAATTTGTATTCTAGCTTCATTCATTCTTTTTTTATCAACACTTGAATATGGGTTGAATAAGTTTTATTAAAAAAAAAGCAACATTTTGAGCAAAAAGCTGAGAAAATCATGTTTTTGTTAAAGACTACATCTGGATCCAATTCAGAACGATGATCAAAACAGATGGAGTAAATCAGGTTCATCAACACCTTTACACAGTCCTGTAGCTCATCCTGGGTCGACATTTCATTCAGTAACATTAGGCAGTTTTTATTTATATACTGTTGAATGTTGATGATCGCTTTATTTTACACAACGGAGGCCAGCCAGTGAGATCTGTGCAGGTAAACCTCACTCCCCTGGCTTCAAGAGCCACACTAGCGACACTTAGAACCCCCGCCTACCATGCCGGAGACCTGGGTTCGAGGCCGCACAGAGTGGGGCGAGGACCTGAGGGGTTACATTGGTGGCATTCTGTGTTTGGCGAGGAAAGAGTTAATACTCAGCTTGACCAAAAAAGCAGCAGTATTAGGTTACAGTTGTTTGTGCCACACTCTCTACAGCTCAAAAGTCACCATGATGTGGAGAATGGAGAAGACATCCAGAGTATACAGAAACAACAGGATAAGAAGCCAAATAAAAAATGCTATTGTTGAAGCAAGGACAAGCTCTTGTGTTACTGTTGTGTTAAAGTCAACATTAAATCAAAACTGTTATTTTTCATGGAAAATTACAGTATTTAGTATAAATGATTTATCTGTGCACATCATTTACTTTTTTCGTTGTTCATGAAGCCGGATATACATGCACTCGGATACACGGCACAAAAGGGGGAAAAAAGACCGTAGCAACTTCTGTTTCGTGCTGACTTTAAAGGGTTAGTTCACCCAAAAATGAAAATTCTGTCATTAATGACTTACCCTCATGTCGTTCGACACCCGTGAGACCTCCGTTCATCTTTGGAACACAAATGAAGATATTTTAGTTGAAATCTGATGGCTCTGAAAGGCCTCCATTGGCACAATGCACGGTTCACTATCAAGACTCTTAAAAGGTACTAAAGACGTCGTTACAAAGTCCATCTCACTACAGTTGTTCTACAATAACTTTATGGAGTGACGATAATAGTTTTTGTGCGCAAAAAACCCCTAAATAACAACTTATATAGTGATGAAGATTTCAAAACATGGCATCATGAAGCTTTGAAGCGTTATGAATCAGTGAGTCGATTCAGCGGTTTGAATCGCCAAATTTCAGCAGTTTGGCGGTTTGACCATTTTTTTACAGTCTATGGGTTTGACGCGCGATCCGAAACATGATTCAACTCACTGATTCATAACGCTTCGAAGCTTCATGATGCCGTGTTTTGAAATCTTCATCACTATATAAGTCGTTATTTAGGGGTTTTTTGCGCACAAAAACTATTGTCACTCCATAAAGTTATTGTAGAACCACTGTAGTGAGATGGACTTTGTAACGTCTTTAGTACCTTTTAAGGGTCTTGAGAGTGTACCGTGCATTGTGCCAATGGAGGCCTTTCAGAGCCATCAGATTTCAACTAAAATATCTTCATTTGTGTTCTGAAGATGAACGGAGGTCTTACGGGTGTCGAACGACATGAGGGTAAGTAATTAATGACAGAATTTTCATTTGTGGGTGAACTAACCCTTTAAGGTCCATTCACAAGGACGATAACTATCATTTTTAATAATCGTTCTAATACTATGAGAATAGTTAAGTCCACACTACAGCTACAACAATAATCATTTACAGAGCTTTCTCTAATTACATTCTGGCAGAATTGGTCTCATGTTATGAATGCGCTCTCTTCCTAACAACACATTAAAACACGGTAAACGAGCCAAAGCAACATTTTTATTTGTTTACAATAAAATGTAATACAAAAAAAAGTTCAAATTTGTATGTTTATTGTTTGAATAATGTCTAAAAATGTTTGTCACAAAAAATTCTAGTAAACTGAATGCCTTTTTAAAGTACTAAAACTACCATTTTATTCAGAGTAAAATTGACAAATTAATAAAGATTAAATAGATAAGAATTAAAATATATTTTCAATTACAGACAAAAAAAAAAAAAACTTAAAAAAAAAAACCCTGTTCCTGATGCATGTGTGAAAGGCTTTTGTATGAAAATAAAACCTCTTGAACTACTTCATATGAATACTATGCTGGGGATATCATTCCTTTATTTCAGAAGAAATATCTCCATGTTAAATGCAAATGAGTTAACCGCCTCATCTATTCAGCTTTCCGAAGAGCGTTTCATCAACTATAGTTCCTTGAATTCACAATTTTGGAAGACACTGGGGGTGGTATGAACTCCCAGGATGTGCTGCATGAAACTGAAAGAAATGAATCAATTAATCATGGAGACAGTTCATATATTTCGGTTTCTTTTATAAGTCAAGACAAAAAAGGCAATCAGGAGATGACCAACATGTAAAAACGTTGTACAGGTAAATATATAAAAGGCCAGAATATCATCTTCACTTCTTGCGGTATGAATGAACTATATTACAGTCAAATCCGAACTTGGCTTTTACCAAGAATGAGAACGGTCATCCTCACCCACATGGAGACAAACAGGTATACACTGAACATTTAGTTTGCATACCTCTCAGATAATCAAAGGGGGGAAAAAAAAAGTAGAAATTCATCTTCACATGGACATTTTCCTTCACAATCTAGGGCAGAGAAAATTCTACAAGTGAAAAAAAAAAAAAGTTAAAGAGGACAAGTCAGAGAAAGGGAAAAAGCTGTGTTTACTAATAATGGCGGTTTGGTAAGGTGAGGAATTTAAAAAAAAAAGGGAAAAAAATGAAGATTTTTACATCTCAAGGTTTGGCATACACAAACACAGAGTGGAAACAAGCATAGAAAGTTGCAGTAAACAAAGTAAAAGCCCTTCAGATGTTTACATTTGTTTACATCCTTTTCAGTTGTAGCACATCACCACTCGGCTTGAGCACAAATACAATGTCTCAAAGAACTTGACAACAGCACAGCCCTCCAAAAGCCCTTCATCCCACAAATCCTTAAACCAAAAAGGTGGATGGCCAACAATTTTAAAAAACAAAAACAAAAAAATAAAAAGTTGTGAGTTAAAAAAAAGAAAGAAGAAAAGACATACACACAGGAGAAAAGCTTTAAAAATACAAAAATAAACTACACAAAAGATTTTCTCCATCGTCAATCACTAATTTTTTGGGAAGTTTTGAATTTTTTCATTTTTTTTTCTTCTGTTTTTGTTTTTTTGTTTGTATGGCAAATCTCAGTTTTAGCAAAGTCTCTGTCCTGCCGGTAATGTACTTCCATGGCCATTTCTTTATCTGCAGTTCTGCCTCTATCTGCTCGATGCAAAAGTGCAGACTTCACCAGAAGGCTTGAGTCCAGAACGAATCCATAAGCAGATCTCATTTCACTTAGCCATTCGAATGAAAAATATCCCCTCTTGTCTGAGGACAAGTGCTTGGTTTGTTTTCCCCATTTCTGTTCCCCTCGCATGAAAATGACATCACTCGTCTCCACTCGGAAATCCTCCCGCCGAGTCCACATATGTAACGTGAACTAAAACTTCACCCTGAAGTCCATCACAGAAAAGAGAGTAGCTTCATTTGAGCCCAACTGACAGAACGAACATTACAAATATCTTAAAACTGGTGTTTGAATTTACTGAAGCAAGATACATGTATTGAAAGAAATGGGGGAGAAAGGAAGACTACAATGGAAAATGCAAATTAGTTTTTTCCCTCCCACTCCAATCATGTTGAAAAATACTCAATGTGCTTTTCTCCATTCATACTATTAACAAGAAGAAGAAATTTTTTTCCCTAGAAATGACTTCCTTGTTGATTTTTTTGCTGTTTTAATGGATGGTTACAGTTGAAGATGTGTTGAATCCAGATGGAGCGCTATGAGTAGTTTAAGTCTTCCTGGTCTTGGAGGACGAATGGAGAGAGGGGCTTACTGGTCCATTCTTGCTTTCTTCTGACCAATCCCTTTCCTACAATTAAACATACATGTATTTTAATACACATTCATACTCAAACCACTGTTTTGAAATTTAAGGTCAAAATGATTTTTTTTATTTTATTCAGCAAGGATGCATTAAAACTGTAATAAATAAATGCTGCTCTTTTGAACTTAATATTCAATGCTTAATTAATAATTACTGCGGTTTCATTCATAACACTGATAACAACAACAATAACATTGAGAGGAAATGTTTCCTGTGCGCCAAATCAGCATATTAGAATGATTTCTAAAGGATCATGTGACACTGAAGACTGGAGTAATGATGATGAAAATTCAGCTTTACCATCACAGGAATAAGTTATATTTACAAATATTAAAGAGAATTTAACAATGTTATTTGTTCTACTGTACATTTCATCAAATGCACTTTTATGATACTGGAGACATGGACACTTACGTATCTGGTGAAGAAACAGCTCTTTTTGGGGCAGGCTTTGCAGAAAGGCCATCTTTGTTAGACTCTACAAAGCGAAATGTAAAAAAAACAAAAACACAATTATAAAGTCCGCCTAGCCAATGCCTAAAACAAAAACCTTTTCTAAACCAAAGAAAACCTGTACCTTGCAGCCATCGCACTTGTGTAGCCGGGCCGTAACCTTTCTCGTTGCGAGCGGCGATGCGGAAGATGATGGCGGGTTTGGTGGTATAGTCTATGTGGGCATTGGACAGGCTGGAGGACTGAACCAGGCAGGAGGGGTTTGGCCCACAGTACACACGCATGAAGGCAAGCTGGGCTGGGGCTGAGGGTTTCGCCTCGGTGGTTTGGCTGCTCTGGATGGCCAAATACACTGAGTATTCTGTGATCTTTCCTGATGTCATCGATGGAGGCTCCCATGTAAGGTGGGCACCGTCTGGACTCTGAGGAGAGGAACAAGTAAAGAAAGTACACATTTATATGGGTGTAATGATTCATTTTCTTATTGCATCAATTACATGTCCTGCTGATCTGCATTAATTGTGAACAGCAACTCAGTATGAGAGTATATCCCCACGCAAAAATATTTTTTATATATAAAGAAATAATACTTTTTTTCAGTAAGGATGCATTCAATTGAACAACAGTGACAGTAAAGACATTTATAATGTTACAAAAGATTTAGATTTCAGAAAAATGACTCATTTGAACGAAAAAAAGTTTAATGGTTTCCACGGTTTCCCAAATCAGCATATTAGAATGATTTCTAAAGGATCATGGGACACTGTGGACTGGAGTAATGATGCTGAAAATTCAGCTTTGCCATCACAGGATTAAATCAAAACTTTTGATAACTTTAAAGTCGCCATGAAATCAAATTTGACAACTAGTATTTATTATAAATGATTTATCTGTGCACTTAATTTTTTTTTTATTCATTCATGTGCCCTCATAATCTTTAATAAAAAATGCTAGCCTTTCCTCTCCCCTCGAAATTATTTCTCTTCACTTCCTGTCATGTGCTATGAGTTAATCATTGAAAAACAAAATTAATGGCACAATTCCCCATTTAAAAAACATTTTAAAACAAAAATGTTGATGCTCTACTGACCCTGGAATCATATGCAACAAGAGGTAATAAAGTGCAAATTAAGATGTGAGGTGTACCTTGCTGATCTTTATGGCACATGGTGCCCCAGGGAAGCCCGGTAAACAAGTCTTGAAAGCAGATATTTCAGAAAAGGCTCCACGGCCACAAGTGTTTATACCCGCCACACGGAACTTGTAGGCGGTCCCAGGCTGAAGCTCCACCTTGTTCATCTGGCTGTAGTCAGGGATTGTGCCTGAATCATCCTGCAACATAAAACACAAGTTCTGTCAGTATAATTACATTTTGAAATAAGCAGTCATGACATCTTACAATATTGTATGAAGTACAAATCTCATTGTGGCTTACCTCAACATAAGCAGAGTCATCTGCAGGCATGTAGAAATGTGTTACAACCATATTGGTCACTTTGACAATGCCAACATCAAACCACTGGTTTTCTTTCTTCACTTGAGGCTTGATTGTAACAGTGGGAGGATTTTGTTTCTGTGGGGAGAAACAACAGAAAACAGGACTATTAAAAACAAAACTTTTGTATTTCAATGCATATCATGACTCTTTACCCATTATTAAACTTACCCCAGCCTCAATGCCATTGGCCACTTCAGTGAGGGCTGCAGCTGCCTGCATCTTAGCTGGACTGGCAACTAATACAGGTGCTAATGTGCTGGATGGAGCCAAGGCTAAAAAAAACAATTAAAATGTAACATATTAGGGCTGTCACTTTTGTAAAAAAATCCTGTTCGATTTTTGAGACACAAGCGTTCATTGAATCGATTCTAAAATCGATTTTAAATGACGTTTTCATTTTCAACGCTAAATATAGCCTACGCCAATCCACGGACAACTAACGGGCATTAGGATGAAAGTAAAGAGGGCGCTTGAGACGCACAAGTCAGCAATATTTCTGATGATTTATTTTGTGCACAATGACAAACAGGAGTGCAACATTCTGGGAAAAAAAACATTAAGTAGAGTGGACTGCCATAACGTCAAAGAAAAACATTAGCTACAGGCTTTAACATGGCTGTGTTTACGATTATAAATTCCACAACAACAACATAAAAATTGTAGCCCATGAAAAGAGGTTGAAAATAAAGCCTAAAAATTTACTAGCCTACACTGAATGTGAAGTTCGTGTGGATAATAGTTTAATGTAATTATTCAATCGTTCAAAATGAAACTTTGAATGAACTTAGCTTGCGAATAGGCCATGTGTTTTTTTTTATTGAACGTAACCGACACTTAAGCTATGCGGGCGTTACTGATGAAACGTGCAAATAAGGCTCTATTACAAATTATTGGACAGGAAAACAAGTCTATCAACATTTTCGGGGTCCAGAGCAGAGCGTTTTTTATTCACTATATGCCCAGCTGTTGAGAAGACGCGCTCCGACCGCACTGATGCAGGGACACTCAGGTACTTCATTGCCAGCTGCGCAAGGTGGGGGTATTTCGAACTGCCAATCTTCCACCACAAAAGCGGGTCGCTGTCAGCAAATATGTACATGGTTAAAATCGATTCCCTATTTTCGTTTTTGAAACCTGTGTTGGTTGGTCCGATCGATTGTGCAATCGATTTTCGAACGTAAAGTGACAGCCCTAGAACATATGGACAAATATGATGTAACATCCTGACATTTCGTTTGAATAAAACCTAGCTTACAGATAAATATATCACATTTAGACTTTTTCAAGGAAAAACTTTAAAATAAGCACTAATTTCTTAAATATTAGTTAACTGCATTAGTTAACATTAACCAACAATGAAATTCTTCCAAAGCACTTATTGTTAATCTTGATCTTAAAATGTTAATTTCCTCATTTACTAATATATTATAAAAAAAGATGTATCTGTTAATATTCAATTAACCAAATATGAACTAACAGCAAACATTAATTTTATTAACTAACGTTAACAAAGATTAATATATACGGTCGCAGAAGTATTGTTCATTGTTATTGTTAGTTACAGACCTGCAAACTCCTCAGAGTAAAAAAGGTGACAGTGTCGCAGGGGGTGCGTGCCCCCGGCTCGATTTGTTTGGGATTTTAATACGCCGGTACGAGTTCGGTACAGCAGTTTTACAAAATTGCTTTTTATTTATTTTTTATATTTAACCGTGGTGTACTGAAGAAGAAAAAAAAAAAAAGTGTCGGTCCTTGAATGAATCAAATTATATCTAAAAGTTTATTGAAGATATTTCTGTAAATTATATAGGGAGCCCTTACTTGCACATTAATATTAATGATTAACAACAGAGGCCAAACTATTAGCCTAAATTCAGTTGCTATTTATTTTTAGGTATAATAATCAACACTCAAATAACAGTACACAAACATGTAAAAGTCACATAAGGCAGTTTTTGCATTAACTTCTAAATCTAATTATAAAATAGTTTTTCTCTGATTCGTTGTTGAAATATAATTTATTCACAGTGTCTGTCAAATTCATGACAGGTTTTTTCAGCATGCATGAAATAATCAAGACATCACTAACAGGTTAAGTAGAATATAATGAATATATAGAGCATATATTTAGTGAAAGAGTTGATTTCTCTATTGAATAAAATTCTGTGGACACTGAACGACTGCCTGAGGTAAATGATGCTAACGTTACATGACAATGCTTAATTTACAAGCAGTTATATTGACGTCTTTACGCCGTTGAAACACTGATTTAGCAATTACACCACATATATACATGACAGTAAGTTGTAATGTATCCTCAGCATACCTTCAGATGGTCATTCATGTTTATTTTTTAGTAAGAGATGATCGATCGCCTTCACAGATGATCGCGTGCGCGACGTGCGGCCGCTTGAACTGTGATCAGTGACCAGTCACGCCACATAGAGCGTCAAAACAGCATTTATCGTTTGAATTTCGTGATAAAATGGACTGAATACTTAATATGTTTGTGTGGGAACTCGGATTGAAGTGTGTTCCACGCTTAAAACAAGCCGATTGTGAACTAGGGCTGGGCAAAAAAAATAATTTTTCGATTAATCGATTTTTAAAATGTGGTCGATTCAAAATCGATTCTCAAGGCCAAGAATCGATTCGGTAAAGTTACACGCGTGCACCGAACCCCCCCAAAAAAACTCTCCGGTTCTACACGATTCACGTAAATGACCCAATTGACCATGAAAACGGCGATTGTCGCCGAAAAGCGACAAGTTTGCAGGTGTGTAGTTAACACATTAACTAATGGGACCTTATTGTAAAGCGTTAAGTTTTTTCATATATTGCCACTATAATAATGGTTCAAAACAAATAACATATACAATACTATTGAAGATTAAAATGAAACATCACACATACTCTCTGCTCTGATGCGAGGCAGCAGTCCGACTACTGTACTTGTGGCAGCGGCGGCTATCTCATTGTGTCCATTGCTTTCTGAGGAGGGATCATTTAGGCTGTCAGCCGGAGCCAAGCCCTCTGTGGGCAGTGCGGCCAGAGCAGCAGCTTGCTGCTGAGCTGCCTGGAGCTGCTGTTGCTGATGAACCAAAGCCGCTAGCTCCTGCTGGGTCAGAACGATCGGTATGGTGTGGGTATGCTGGTCTTCTCCGGCATCGGAGCCTGAGGGGGGACAAGGAACAAATAGCTTACTGCGAGTTTTAGACTGAGTTTGAACACATGCAGGACATAGGTTGGGATTTTGTGGATAAATGATGGCGACTCACTCATAACAGCCTGCTGTGCTGCTTGTAGTACAGCCTGGATGGCGAGGGCCTGGGCCTCCTCTGTCGCTGCAGCCTGGGCCGCTGCTTCTGCGGCTGCCGTAACAGCCAGCTCCTCTGGGGTCAGACCAGTCACCATCAGTGTTGTGGACTGTCCGTCCGACATCAGCTCTGGTGGCAAGGTCAGTGCCTCGGCCTGTGATGCTGATGCCGCTTCTACACCCTCCATCTACCAAAAAAGCAAAAACATACAACAAAAAAAAAGACAGTCTGAGCTTTACATCAAGTTGTATGAGACCTAAAACTTGTCATACATAATCCTGTAAATATAAAATGGTTAAACGTTTAAGTAAATATTTACTTTTTAAAGTACTCATTTCAAAAAGTAAAAAACTAACAAACAAAAAACACTACTGTTCAAATGTCTGGGGTGGTAAGATTTTAATGCTTTTGAAAGATTATTTCACTAAGGCTGTATTAATTTGATCAAAATAAATTAATATTACTTTTTTTTTTTTTTACAATTTAAAATAACTAATATATTTCTGTCATTGTAAAGCTGAATTTTCAGCATCATTACTGAAAAATGTAACGTCACATGATCCTTCAGAAATGATTCCAATATGCCGATTTGGTGCAAAAGAAAATGTCTTGTTATTAATGTTGAAAACAGTTGTGCTGCTTAATATTTTTGTGAAACCATGACTTTTAACAACAGCATTAATTGAAATAGTAATATAAATCTTTTGTAACATTATAAATGTCTTTATGGTCAGTTTTAATCAATTTAATGTGTTCTTGCTGAATAATAGTAAAATCTTACAGACCCCAAATCTTTTTTCCAAATTAGTTTTTCTTTTAGTAAGGATTTGTAAGAATGTATTAGTCTTAATTTGTTGCAATAATAGCTGAAAATTATGCAGCTAGAAAAATATATCCATATAAAATTGTACAGCAAGATTTAGGCCCCGTCCACACGAAGACGCGTTTAGCTGTATATGTAAAAATTTTGTATCGTATCAGCATTTCGTCCAGATGGATCCGGCGGTTTGGGAGCCTGAAACTGGTATTTTTTGAAACAGGGTCCCAGAGTGGATAAATCTTAAACCGACACTTGCGTTTTCGAGTGTACAGCCAATCCGTATATTTTGTGAAACGGTGATGTCACACCATGTCACGCGCCTGCTCCAAGTCTTCTTCTCCGTCTTTTTGTGTATTTCTGTGGCAGAATTAAAGCGCCACATACTGGTCTGGCATGTATACTACATCGTTTTGAGTCAGTTTCAGTGGTTTTGTGTGAAAACTGTCTGGCTTCGTGTGGATGTGGCCTTAGTCTTGGTACGAAATTAATATTTTAAGTATTAAGGTGTTAGATTATTTGTCTTTACGCATATTAGAAAATTAATTATTAAAAGTAGTATGCATTAGTCTCAATTTGCAATAAAACCTGGAAATTGTACAGCTAGAATGCAATTGACTATACCTCTGCTGTTGGTAGCTGCTCCTGAGCGGTTTCTCCCTCTGCCATGCTAGAAGCGTCATGCTCCATGGGCACTGCCCCTGCCTCTGCCTGGCTCTCTGCCTGCATGGCTACCGCCACAGCTTCTCCCTGGAAGTCACTCGGCAAGGCCACTGCCTCTGCCTGGAAGTCACTGGGCATAGCTACTGCCCCCGCCTCTGCCTGGAATTCTGCCTGCATGGCAACTGCCTGCGCTTCAGCCTGGCCTTCTGTCTGCAAGGACTCTGCCTCTGAACTCTCCATAACGACCGGCTCAGCTCCTGCCTCTGAGGATGACTCTGTGATGGAAGAGATAGACTGCAGGAGAAGGACAGAGAAAGAAAAATTGTTATTCCCTCTCTCTTTTCAACCCTCCCCTCCAACCACCTTCAATCTAACATTTAAGTCTGCTCAATCATTCCATGCATCAGTTCCCAAAGGATACCAAAAAAAAAGTCTCACCCTACAATTTCTCTCATTCACTATGTTTGCATTCAGTAAATTTAGGGTAACAGCAGAGTTTTTAAAATTAAATTTAAGACTTAGGAGTTCATGTTAATTTAACCAGTTACATTTTCCTGTTTCAATTCACACCCCACCACCAAAAAAAGATATTAACTTCTGCATGTAATTAGCAGGAAACATCAACCAGCTACAGATTTTCACCAACTTTTCAGACCACTAGTCTAAAAGAATAGTGAAAGTTTATTTGAAAACGAAAGAGCAGTCTTGTTTTACCGATGGGCAAATTTGGTGAGATTTCCAAAAAAACAAACAGGGTTTCCACATCTTGGTTAACTTCAAATTCAAGGACATTTCAAGGACTATCCAGGTCCAATACCCTCAAATTCAAGGACTTAAAGGGATAGTTCACCCAAAAATGAAAATTAGCCCATTTTACTCGCCCTCAAGTCATCCTAGGTGTATATGACATTCTTCTTTCAGACGAATAAAAATAATAAGTTATATTACAAAAGTCCAGGCTAATCCAAGCGTTATTATGGCAGTAATAGTTGTTCGGTTTTTGAAGTCCATAAAAAATCTGTCCGTCAAATAACGTGCTCCACGCGGCTCCGGGGTGTTAATAAAGGCCTTCTGAAGCGAATCGATGCGTTTGTGTAAGAAAACTATCCATATTTAAAACTTTATAAAGTTTCGGGCGACTGATTCCGTATTCAATTTATGGAAAAAGTGTCGAAAGGTCCTCTGCCGATCGAAAGACTAATGCGACCGGGTAGGCTCGTCATGACGTCACGTACGCATCTTGAGTTTCACTTTCAACACTTTTCCATGGAAGGCGATCGGTTGGAACTTTACTTGATAAAGTTTTAAATATGGATATTTTTCTTACACAAACGCATCGATTCGCTTCTGAAGGCCTTTATTAACACCCCGGAACCGTGTGGAGCACGTTATTAGATGGACAGGTGCATTTTTTATGGACTTCAAAAACAGAGCAACTATTATTGCAATTCTAATGCTTGGATTAGCCTGGACTTTTGTAATATAACTCTGATTGTGTTCGTCTGAAAGAAGAATGTCATATACACCTAGGATGACTTGAGGGTGAGTAAATCATGGGCTAATTTTCATTTTTGGGTGAACTATCCCTTTAAAGTGAGAGCAAATTTACATCGTGTTACCTTGTAAGATACATTAGTTACTAGGGGTGTAACGGTACACAAAACTGACGGTTCGGTACGTACCTCGGTTTTTAAGTCACGGTTCGGTACAGCAGTTTTACAAAATTGCTTTTTATTCATTTTTCTTCAACAGTGGTTTAATGAAAAAAAAAAATGTGTGTCTGTTCTTAAAAGAATTCAGTTATAACTAAAAGTTTCTTAAAGATAATGCTGTAAACTATATAGGGAGCCCATACTTACATATTGCTATTAAAGATTAACAACAGAGCCCAAACTATTAGCCTAAATTAATTTGCTATTTATTTTTTAGAAATAATCAACACTCATAAGCTTCCCATAAGGCAGTTTTTGCATTAACTTCTAAATCTTATTATTATAATTTTTTTTCCAATTCGTTGTTGAAATATAATCATTTAGTGGCTGTAATTTTCATGACAGGTTTATTTAAACATACATTAAATAAACAAGACATCACTAACAGGCTAAGTAGTATATAATAAATATATATAGGCTAACATAACGAATATATAGGCTAATATAGTGAATGTATTCAGTGAAAGAGTTAATCTCTCTAGTGAACTCTCAGCTGTGGACACTGAATGACTTCTGAGGTAAACGTGATTATACATGACATTGTTTACAAGCTGTTTTATTGTCTTTCCGCGGTTGAAACACAGATGGAGCGATTACACAACATATGATACGTTTCAGTTGTAAGTTGTAATGTATCCTCAACATACCTTAAGATATTAATTTATGTTTATTCTTTAGAAGAGATGATTGCGTTCACTCGCGCGCTGCCGCTTGAAGTTGAACTGATACGCGTCTATCAGTCACGTCACATTATAGAGCGTTAAAACGGCATTTATCGTTTGATTTTCGTGATAAAATGGACTGAATACTCAATATGTTCGTGCGGGAACTCGGATTGAAGTGTGTTCCGCGCTTTAAACAAGCCGACTGTTAACTGTTAAAGATTGCACTCATAACCGTTTGGTACACGTGCGCACCGTACCGAAAGCCCTGTACCGAAACGGTTCAATACGAATACGTGTACCGTTACACCCCTATTAGTTACAGTTAATGTGTCAAACACAATTATTTAGTATTTCTGTTTTGCATAAAACTGAAGAATATTCAGTACATTCTATACTGTATTCTAAAATGATCTGATATTAACTTAACTAATAAATTATATCTCTGGTTCTTTTAATTGTGTCGATACTAGTAAAAACGATATATTAAAAGTGTTAAATAATGGTCTTATTTTTTTCTTCCTCTGACAGGGCATACTCAGAGAAGCCGCAAGAGTTTACGTTGAATTAAATGCCAGATGCAGTATATTGTGTAACCAAAATACCAATCATAAAATGTATTCTTCATCACAATTCAGCAACAGTAGATAAGTAATCGCTCATCATAAATATGCAGTATTCACTGACTGCGAACTGCTCTGAAGCTACAAGTATGTAGAACATGCAACAGCGCCATGTTCTGACTTTGAACATGATTGAATTATATAAAATAGCTACATCTTTTGAACACATATCAATTCTTCTTATGTCCCTGAATTTAAGAACCCATAAAATTATAATTTTATTATTATATTAAAATGACTTATACCATTTAAGACTTTCTATCACCTTAAATTTGATCAAACGGAACTTAAGGGCCACCAGAAACCCTGAAAATGGGTTGTACTTTGACTTAGTTAAAATGTCTATTGCATTGGATTAATATATTGGCATCAAATTGAAGTTTAGATTTTGTATCTCCACTCACTGGAACAGATGGTCCTGGTAGAGGCGTGGCCTGTGTGACTGTGGTAATGGCTCTGCTCTGGGGCGCCGCAGTGGACGGCAGGCCCTCTGTGCTGGTGGTAGATTCTGATGCTTCACCACTCTGCTGGGCTAAATATACAAAATAAATAGACATAAACAATAGATAAACATTTAAAAACACACAAAGTACAAATGGGAAGAAACCAGTTAAGTTTTCCCACAGCAAATTAAATTTAACCAGTTAAATAATACTGATTCATATGCATTGCAACAATTCACACCCCACCACCAAAAAGATTACTATACATTTATATTCAATTATATAGAAAACAGCTTTTTTTTATTGAATTTTGTGTATATTTCACAATATTACAGTTTTATTGCATTTTTAATTAAATGCAGCATTGATGAGCATTACAAACTGAACCAAAACTTTCAAATGGTAGTGTAAATAATGTTTGTGTGAAAGCTGAAGATGAATCTTTCTGAAATCTGATGTACCTGTTCCCTCATCTGTCTCCATACTGCAGGTGGCAGTGGTTGCTGTGTTGGTGGTACCCGTCTCGTGGGTCTCACAAGGTGGATTTGAACAAACTCTCTGCACCTCTCCGGTTTGGTTTCCGCCCATGTTAGATGAAGCTGTGGTGGCCGTGTTGGTGGTGCCCGTCTCGTGTGTCTCACAAGGTGGGTTTGAGCAGACTCTTTGCACTGTTCCTGTTTGATTTCCACCCATGTTAGATGAAGCCGTGGTGGCAGTGTTTGTGGTGCCCGTCTCGTGGGTTTCACAAGGTGGGTTTGAACAGACCCTTTGCACTGTTCCGGTTTGATTTCCACCCATGTTAGATGAAGCCGTGGTGGCCGTGTTGGTGGTGCCCGTCTCGTGGGTTTCACAAGGTGGGTTTGAGCAGACCCTTTGCACCGTCCCTGTTTGATTTCCGCCCATGTTAGATGAAGCTGTGGTGGCCGTGTTGGTGGTGCCCGTCTCGTGGGTTTCACAAGGTGGGTTTGAGCAGACCCTTTGCACCGTTCCTGTTTGATTTCCACCCATGTTAGATGAAGCCGTGGTTGCTGTGTTGGTGGTGCCCGTTTCGTGGGTCTCGCATGGTGGGTTTGAGCAAACCCTCTGAACAGTGCCCATGTTGGCAGATGCTGTGGTAGCAGTGTTTGTTGTACCCGTTTCATGCGTTTCACAGGGTGGGTTGGAGCACACTCTCTGTACTGTGCCAGCTGGTCCAGTGCCCATGTTTGCCGTCGCTGTGGTGGCTGTGTTGGTGGTGCCCGTCTCATGAGTCTCACAGGGGGGGTTGGAGCACACTACAGTAACACTGCCAGAAGCGTCGCCTGCACCAGACTCAGTAGAGGTGGGCTGCTCAGATGTTGGAGATGCCAGAATGGAAACGGGCAGATCTTGGCCAGGCTGAGCCTCTACACCACTGGGTGTAGTTATGAGAGTCACCTGGGTGGGCTATTAGGAAAGGACGACACAAAATTAGTGACTAAAGATTGTTATTTTTTCAGTGAATTTAATGTAAATATTGAGTAAAACTGAATATAACGTAATGATACACAAAATGGCTCCAGTAGTAAAAGAATAATAATATACTTAAAAATCATCAAATCAGAAAAGATAATTTGGTTCTAACCTGCATGTTGGAGGTGACAGTGGTCAGGTTGGTCTGAGCAGCTGACACAGCGGTAGCATTAATAACCTGGTTGGAGAGGGTGGCAATGGTACCCAGAGTGGTGATGGGGGTTGCCAGAGTGGCATTGGCACTGGCTAAGCTTCCTCCAGCTAAGCTGGTAGAAACGGTTCCTGTGACTGTACCAAGAGTTGTTACACCTTGGAAAGAGGACAGACACAGTGAGAGAAAAATACTTTAATCATTCATAGCAGCAGTTGCTGAATTACACTTGGCAGAGAAGCATGAAGTCTTTTAACAAGAAACATTAACTTTTGACTATCAAGTTCACATCCTTACCAGTTGTTCCCTTGACAACCAGTGTGGTTACAGTTGGCTTGACCCCAGATACTGGAGACACGAGACGCACTCCTCCCATCGGCATGGTACGAAGAATGGTTCCAGGCTGACCAGGGGCTCCCTTCAGAACAACCTTAGGAGAGAAAAACCCAACTCAGGTAAGAAAACGGACCATGAAGTGCTTCAATGATATCAGATTTCCACCAGATATTCTGACAATACCTGTGTTAGGCCTTGCTGGCCTGCTGCTGTCCCAATCTTAGGCATTGCTGTAATGAATTTGCCGGGAGTTCCTGTTCCAGATGTCATCACCTTCGTGGTGTAGATGGTAATGGGGCTCTTCATCCCGGTACTACTAGTCACACCTACAACAGAAAACAGACACTCATTAAGTGACTTATTATTATAATACTATTATTATTATTACTATTAACTATATTTTTGTTAATTAACAATATGATTTAATAAAATATTATTCAATACACAAATTAAAACTATATAAATATTATTACTACTAATAATTATTATTTTAGTTGTTAACAAATATTACTATTAACGACACATTACTACAAATTAAATAAACTACTTATCTACTACTACTACTAATTTTTAGTTGTGAACTAATAACTATTGCTATTATTATATAAATTTAATGATACATATATAAATTAAAGAAATATATACATGTATTAAAACTAATATTATTATTAGTATTATTATAGGTGTTAACATTAATAATAATAATAATGATTTAATGACACCTAAATATAAAACAAAAATGTATTAGTATTATTATACTACTAGTAGTTATTATTATACTACTAGTAGTAATACACAAAAGTAGACAAAACACAAAAATGAAATTTCTTGATAAAATGTTTTTTTCTTTACCTGCAGCTCCCTGCTGTAGAGCAGACATGGGGATTGTTTTAATGATAGTGGTGGTGCCCGGTTTGGTGGTAGAGGGGGACATGCCACTGATGCCCAAGATAGTGGGCTTGTTTCCTGTGCCACCTGCTTGACTGGTGGTAATTATGGTGGTTGGTTTCCCATCCGCAGATGTTACCAGCTTTAGAATGGTACCGGGTGGAAGGGGACCCTTTGTCTATAGAATGAGAAAATTTAAATAAAATACATTTTTACATATAAATAAGGTGAGTGTCTGAGAAACTTAAAACTAGTTATACTTATGGTTTAACATTACCTGTATAATCTGAGTCAGTGGGTTGGAGGTGGCCTGTCCGGTCACAGCAGATGTCTGCACCGGTTTGGTCTGTACCATTGACACCATCTTGCCCAAGTTGGAGATCTAAAAGGAGTAGATAAATAATAAATAATACTACTTTGTCCATTCAACGCTTTTTACCATTTTTTTTTCCCTATGCCAGAATTTAAAAATATACTGTACCAGGTTTCCTCCCATGGAAAGTGGGCTCTTGACAAGAGTGATGGTCTTGGTGACTCCGCCCACCATAGTAGTCACAACCTGAGCCTGCTGGGCTACAGTAACTGTGCCGGACTTGTGCACTGTGATGATGGGCCGAGCACCTGTAGTTGGACTGGACACTGTCGGAGTGCCCACCTGTGCAGCAGCGGTCTTCAGCATGCGAGTGGCAGGGTTGCTTACCTACAGCAAAAAAATTGTGTCATGAGACTAAGGCTGGCCAAAATGACTGCAGACGAGCAATGTGACAAAGTGCCACATAAATAGAGAATTCAACTGATTTGTGGTCACATACTAGCTAATGCAACGGTTTCGAATTCAATCAAAGCTTTACAGTTGAGCGTTTTATTTTTTAACTCATTTAACAGCATTACATAATGTAAGGCTATGCTACCTTTCAAAAATTTGGGGTTGGTAAAAACTCTTCTACTACACACTCAAAAGCATGTACTTTTTCTTCACAAAAACAATATATACTTTTTAGGGCATAGTGTGATGCAGTAACAGTGACAATCTTTAGATAATTACCATGACAGGCGATGCTACTTTGACTGTGGTGGGGTGAGCTGTGGACCCAGGTGTCATAGCCATCGTTTTGACAATTGTGGCCCCAGCCGGCATATTGAGAACAGTGGCTCCGGGGGAAGGAGGGATTTTCTGTGTGGCTGCAGCAGCTGCAGCCAAAGCTGCCATTCCACTCATCTGAGGGCTGCTGCCGATGGCCTGAAAATGAATAAATTGGGGGGGGGGGGGGGGGAGTACATATTTGAATAAAACTATTTATGAGGCATCAACAGTTTTATAGACTCCAGCTTTACTTTTTCACTTCATACCGTTCCTTGAGTGGTCTGTGTTGGCATTACCATGCGAACACCTGCAGGAAGTGATGTCACAGTGACTGGGGATTTTCCAGCCTGGCTGGCTTGGCGCACAGTGACAATCGATGCCCCGGTGCCTGACTGAGGGGCTGCAACTTTCAGAATAGCTTAAATATAAAATAAAAGTTGTTGAATTACATTTTAATACAAATACTAAGAAAAAAATGCTTTTATTGTTTAACTATTAACAAATTGGTACCTGGGCCACGTGCCGTTGAGGCAGCCAGAGGACTTGCGGGTGTGGTGGCTGTAGGGGAAGCAGCCTGGGGCACAAGGGTGATGCCACTATGCGGCAGACTCTGAGCAGACGGAGCAGCTGCAGCGGGCGCTGGACTCTTAGGCGAGTTTCCAGGGAGGGAGGGAGCTGCATTGAGGGCTGGTGATGTGGCAGCAGTGGCTGTTGGGATATCATATTTCTGAAGCTGAAGCAGGTACATGTCTGCTGTAGATACCGCTCCCCAGCTAACCTCTAAAGAATTTGTGTTGGCCCGGACGAGTTGTACCCGTGAAGGAGGATTAGGTCGCTCTGCAAAAAAAAAAGAAAAAGAGTAATGTCAAAAACTATTCAAATTATGCATGGTTTAATACAAAGCTTATGCAAAAAATACTACTCAATAGGTAACTTTATGATGCATTTGGATAGTTTGTGTCAGAAATACTTTATACTGCCTATCTGTTGTACTCACCTGTCTCCAGGTACCACAGGTCTTTGCAGCACACCTGATTGTTCCAAGCTTTGCGGTACCCATCACGTCCACTCCAAACATAAAGTCTGTTGTTAATAGCAACAGTGCAATGTCCTGCTCGTGCGCGTGGTATGTTGTCCTCCAAAGTGTCCATCAAAACAGTCTCCCATGACAAGGAGTCTAGAAGGAAAAAAACTAATTTTTAAACTTAAAGTATACAGCATAATATTTTAAAAAAGCAGTTTGAGCTTAGTACAATAGTCCTTACATTTCACAGATGGGACTGTCATGATACCAAACTTTCTGTAGATAACATTGTCAGTGAAATGTCACAATCCTCAATGCCAATTTTAATACCAGAACTATATTCAATAGCAAGTAATATCCTGTTGAATATAATTCTTTTAAATAACTGAATTAAAAACACACGTGCATACATATAGACGTGTATATACAGTGTGCATAATTATTATACAAGTTGATATTCTGATCATATTTTTTTTCCAAGCACATTTTACCAATTCCAAACCACATTAATCTGAACTACTATTAATTTTGTATTTAATCATTTATAAGTGATATATAATTGTTACGGAAGGCTGGAAATGAAAAACGCCTTATATTCAGGTGTGCATAATTATTAAGCAGGTTTTTTACAGGTAAAATGGGCTAAAAAAAGTGATTTAACTTGCACTGAAGAGTAAAAAATTTACTTTACTTCTATTCAGCAAGGTGGAATTAAAATGATCAACATTGCCATAATGACATTTAAAATGTTACAAAAGATTTCCATTTCAAATAAAGGTTGTTCTTCTGAACTTTCCATGTACAGAATCTTGGAAAAAAATGTATCATGTTTCCACAAAGATATTAAGCAGAACAACAGTTTTCAACATTAATAAGAAGAAACTTTTCTTAATCATGTGACCCTAAAAACTGAAGTAATAGCTGCTGAAAATTCAGCTTTGCCAAAAGAAATAAATTACAATTCAAAATACATTACAAATAGAAAATTATTTTAAATTGTAATATATTTTACAATATTATGGTTTTTACTGTATTTAAGTATTAAAAATGGTAGTGTATAATAACAGTTTGGCCTTTTGCGAAATAAAATCATAATGTGCTTTCATTTTAAACACTACATGTACTTTATAGCAAGAACATACCCAAGTTCAGGCAGGCCAGTGTGTTTGTACACTTCCATTCCTTCTCATGTGTGGCCACCTTCACATCATCCATCACCAAGGGAACCCAGCCACCGAAAACATACATTCTACAGATAAAACAGAGAAAGAGATTAAAAGGTCAGTAATGCCATTGTGTAGGGAACATTTAGGGAATGTGGTGAAGAAATTCTAGATTACACTGAAACTCACTTGTTTGTAATAGTGGTGGCTGAGTGGAGGCTACGGGGGAGGGGAGCAGCGCCACTTATTGCAGGCTTGTTCCAGGTCAGCGTATCTGAAAAGCAAAGAATAGCCTAATTATTGCTTAACCCAACTGGTTGATTGAATGAATTAACATTTTATGGCAAACAAACACCACAGCAAAAACAGGCGTAATCTTCATACCAATATCTAATGTCCAAAGATCTCCCAAACGACAACCACTCATTCCCCCGTATATAACAAGACGGGACTTCTTAGTAGTTTTTTCAGTATAAATTACAGCAGTGTGGCTCTCTCTTGGAGGAGGCAGTACTCCATATGTGACCGGTATATCCCAGCCCACAACATTGGAGCCCGGACGCAGTTCGAGGGTATAAAGGTCATTCAAATATCTGGAAGCACACATAATTGAGTCTATGAACCAAATAATATAAATATATTTATCTACTAACCACATTATTATAGGGTAAAAATACCTGGGAATGTTGTTCTTGGGGTCTTCGCTGTCATTGGCAAGCCCCCCAAAAAGATAGCACTTGTTGCCCACAAGAGAAAAACTGTGGCCCAGACGAGGACATGGTGGCGCTCCATTTTTAGGGGCTTTTGGTTTCAATTTTTTCCATTCCCACCTGCTTGCCTGATAATCGTAACCATAGCGAGATTATTTCAGATCTGTGTACTGACAGTCAACAACAGTCAATAATTGCTTGAATACACAACATGACTTAAAATCTGAACAAATTTTAAAACACAAGGCATTATACACTTGCCGACTTTGTATACAGTTACAGAGAAAAAAAAATGGGCATCATACACTAAACTAATGATGATTGCACACTACCAGACTTTCAAGTCGTTCCAAACAAACTCATGCAGATACATGCACCTTCATTGCTATAAGATGCATGGCAAATAAAAACAAAATCAAACATGTCTGATTTCATCAGACTGGATGGAATCATAGTCTGAAGCTGAGAAAAAAAGAAAAAACAAAAGTTTGTGCCCATCATATACTATGCGATTTTCTGTGAAAGCTGTCAACTCAGACTGCCCAAAATTAGCAGACCAGATATGACTTTCTGCAACTAGAGTCGACTCCTCCAAACCTGGGCAAAAGTCATGTAGTGTATTCCAGCCTTTAGTCACAGATTACAGAAGTTTTTCCTTACCTGTAACTCATAAAGGTCATTGCTGTACTTTCCATATTCCACCATTCCACCAAACACTAAAAGTCGTGTACCATCACATACAAAACCATAAGCCGCACAGCCTGGAGGAATGTCTCCGCGAACAGCTGGTATGAACCACTGGTTTGTTGCTGAAAAATAAAGAAATATTTCATTATTCAGTCAATTTCTCTGTGATAACTAATGCCTAGTTCAGACTGCACGATTTTCAAACACGTCGGATCACTGCTGTGTTCACACTGCACGATGGATCGGCGACGGGGTTTCACACTGCATGACTTAACAAGAGGAAGAATCACAGACAGCTCTGTCCTGTCTGCAAATTACGTTTCACAACAAAACACACGCAAGAAGTGAGACGGAAACAACGCGAGATCACACCAGTGTCAGACCTAAGTTCGAGCGAGACTGGAATTGTTATTAAAAATATAGACTGCAGTGCAGAAACTTGCAGTCTAAATTGTCTGTGTGCTGATTTGCAGCAAAAGGGAGAAGAAAAACAATTATGGCGGAGGAAATGGTTGGAGAGACACAGGGATCAATTATTGTGTTCTGCAAAGAGAGTTGGAGGTACATAAATAATTTTGCAGTATGCTGCTGTTGCAGCTGGTCAAGCAAATGTTTGTGCTTTGTTTCTGCTTGATATAATTGTAAATATATCTATTAAAAATACAGATATTCTGGTCTATAACTCCTCCCTGAACCTCCTGCTGCCCTGTATCGTGCCCTGTCATTTGCTGTCGGTCATCGCAGATGTATTTTTCAGTCAAAACTCATTTCACACAGCAGTTTGAATCGCCAAAAGGTCCAGATATTTAGCATGCCAAATATCTTGAGGGCGTCGGCTACTCATCGCCGATTCTCTCTGATCGTGTCTTTGATCATTCATACTGCGTGATTGTCACTCGCGTGCACAAGCACCGATTTGCCTATGATTTCAGCCATTTGTCTGCGATTTCCCAAAACCTGTCGGTGAGTCAAAATCGGGGCTAAAATCGGGCAGTGTGAACTTGGCATAAGGTAAAGCTCTCTTGCAGTTTAGACGCTTATCTGGAGGTGAAGCCAATGTCTATAAAAAAAGCATGTTAAAAATTCAAAGCAATTTTAAAATCAAAATAACAAAATGGAGAGTAGGACAAAACTCCCCCCCAAGTTCAAGTTTGGTGAATGTTGACCTGCGAATTTGTATCACGTGAAGACGTGACCAATAGAACAGCTATCATGCAGTGATCTCTGAATTAAAAGAAAACAAACTTCGCCACGATATAACTGAAGTAACGGTAGATCTTTTTCTGGTATTGTGAGGTACATCCAAATTAAACGGATTATTGAAAAAGAAATGTAGGGACGATTATCATTAAACATTAGAAGGTCTAAACATAATTTAAAAATGAAACATGCACAGATGGATTGCTACCAATAAGATCTTTAACATGCATTTAGAAAAATTCATTTTGCACAAAATTCATTCAAATTTAAAGCTGCGGGTAACTTTAAAAGCACTATAGCGTTGCAGGAAAGTGGAGTACATTGTAGATTTTAAAAATGCAGGGTTTTTCCTACATTGAAAATTTTTTGGCGGCCGCCAAAACAAATTTTTGTCCCGCCAAAGCCTTATTTGATCAGTTATTGTGATTTATGATTGATGTAGAACAGATGACTGCTGCACTTGAGTTAACTGAGTGACAGAGAGCCGATCAGTGAGCTCCTACCCTGCTCGCACGCTCTCTGTCTTCAAAATAAGCATTCTTAGCTTTCTAATGTTTCACATATTACGTTACTCAAAATCAAAAGGTCGGAAGACCGAATCCATGTTGCATGTGGCGCTATCAGACAATGTTTTCCTTTAATTACCGCTGGGTGTGAAATGCGCTCAAAAAACATTGACTGATTCTCTGACCAGCTGACATAAAGCATACTTTAAATAAACAGGAAACAAATCCTATCCAGTTATGAGGTGTTTTCTGTGTGTTGACAAATCTTTCGCGCTGTTCTAAAGACGGGATTCACACACAACGCGTCTGCTAATGTCCGATTCGCGACCTAATGACTCATTTGAACCGAATCATTTTAACGACTGGTTAGAACTGATCTGTCCAACACTGAACTCACGAATCAGTTTAATCATTTACTCAGAACAACACCTGAAATGAGAACACAAGTGTGCTTACCCAATTTAGCAAGAGTGGATAGTAAGAATTATTTTTAATTATCAACAGTCTTTCAGCTTATTTATGTGGACAATGTGTAGTAAAATAAATAGCCTAAAATCATTTAGTTTAGACTGGAGTGAGGTGAACCCAGAACAAATTTGTTGTTAGCTAGCTGATTGTATATGGCAGAAAATTGTATATGGCAGAAAATTTGGCTATTTGTTCATTTTTTTTAATACTATTTTTTAATATTGATATGATTACCAAAACAATTATCAGTAAATAGTGTAAAAATGAGGAACAAAAACAAACATCAAGGTATCAAAATAAGATAAGTAAAAGTTACAAACTTTCTTTGAATTTATTTCAAATTTATTGTCAGTATTGCGCTTGCAGATGAAGTGGGTAGGGTTTTTTTTTTTACCGTGCGTGTGTGTGTGTGTGTATGGATGACCATGTCTGTCAGCCACCACCGAAGACCATTTTTGACCCAGGAAAAACCCTGAGATTTTAAAAATGTATTTATTATTATTTATGCTGTACTTAAGTTTTTAAAAAAGGCGCCACAGAGTGTGACATTATCTCTCATTCTTTGCAGTGTCCGAAGAAATTTTGCTCAAGTCTAGTGAGACTGCGTATTCAGAATTGAATGACAAAAGAAATGTACTGAATTGCAATTCAAAGAAATTCAAGAGCCACAGAGGAACTATGTTTTTTGGCTTCATTAGGAAGACTGAGGTAAATTAGAGCATTCTGAAAATCAAGTGTTCTTTCACTATGACCCATACTATGAAAGTGAATTCATCAAATGCAGTTCACATATACATTTCATAAATTGCTATAGAGATCATTTCAAACTTTTTCATCAATATGATACACTTTCTGGAAGAATCTACTACACCTAATGCAATGTATTGTCTACTCCAGTTTAATTTCCACATTATTGCTAGTGTCACTGTGGGCTAAACAGCCACTGTGCTCGGCGAAAGATAACAAAAAAGCGCACTGGTGCACGTGCAGGAGGGGGCGTGCGCGTGACGCGGCGGCAGTCAACGTCCATTTTTGTTTTCTGGCGCCTTTTTACACAACACAAAAGTCGACCTGCAGACCAGACGCGACTCTGTACCACCACAAACAATGCAAACACACACGAAATATTTCATATACATATGTGAGCGACATTGATAGTTTTCTCCCTGAAGCAGACATGTTCACGGCTGTGACAAGTGTCACTTAAGGCTACGTCGGTTCTTCATCCTCTCGCGTTAGAAACAAGATAATGAAAACTGAAGTGTAGTTAAATGCATAGTAAGGCAATACACAGAGCACATACAACATTTTACTTACCAGTATTATAAACGTGCAACTCATCAACGATTCCTTCGTTTCCTCCACCGAAAACGACCATCAGCTCCTTGATGGCTACGGCTCTGTGTCCGTGTCTCGGTCGGGGTACCGGCCCGGACCACCCCAGAACCCGCTTCCATCGCGGCTGCAGTGGAGCTACGGTGGTTGCATGCACAACTGAACCGGGGGACGTCATGTCCTTCTACTGAAATATACGGAATACACTTCAGCGACTCTTAACCACAAATATATCCGTTCTGTAAGCTTAAGTCAACAATATCTACGCAAATATTTCATATAAGACCCTGGTATATATTAAATCAACACTGTCTGCATATATATATTCATTGTTGACATTACAGTGGTAAATTTAAAGTCTAAACAGTGTGTGTTATTCAGAAGTTTGATTAATTCAGGAATGCCGCCATTTTGGCGCTTGCAGACTAAAAGCCGGTCAACTAGTGTAAAATAATGCGTGCAGCAGCTTGAGCATCGTTAATTTGACATAAGTTACAGAAAACCACATTGCACCAAGTTATAGTTTAAAAGTCGCACCACAAAATGATATTATCCAGTTAAATGCCCCTGGTGCAGAAAGAGTATCAACCCATGGAAGTCGCCATCTTGAAACAAGCCTCCGCCAGTCTGAAAAATGGCGGCGCGGCAAATAAAAACAATAAATTTCAATCAGTGAAGTAGCAAATTCAAATAAAACTTTATACGAACAGCGGAAGTGATATTTTCCAAAATACAATTCCGCGAACCGCTGCAAAACTAAACAAAGATACAAATTCAGAGACTACTCGAAACCCAGTCCCCATTTGCTGCAGAAGGCTATTTTCATGCTTCTCTGGGAGTCGCCATCTTGTCAACCACTCAAAATAGCAACAATAATAGATTTTAAACGTGCGATTTTACTCCAGGTGCAGTGCAGATTCCGACAATCGACCGAGTGCTGCAATTTCCAAGCGGTCTGGTCATTTAAGCAAGTCTTTAGTGCGTGCATTGAATCATCTGAATGCGGTTACCAGCAACGCAACAAAACAGACATCTAGTTACGTTTTACCAAAGGAGCCACAAATAAATACGTAAGCGCAAACACATCCCGATACATACTATGAGAAAATACGTTTGCGCAAGTCTCCTCCGAGCGAAATCTGTCGATAGATGAATTTTATTTAATTCATGCCGCCCCGGTGTAAGCAGCCATCTTGTCGTTAAATCAGCCCACTAGCAGCTCCCACAAGAAAAATGGCGGCTAAGTTTATGTTCGCTATCCAAAAATACATATTTCGACCTAATGCGGTTTCTTCGCCATCTATTATACGTACGAGAATCGTTTGCAATATCCAGGGAGATCTTTTGGTGGTCTGTTTTTGAGATGATAGTCCAGGTTCATCCAAATTTGTTAAGAAGTATCCACTCTCATGCCTCCCTGGAAGCCGCCATGTTCTTGACAATGTACAGCCGCTCCTGCAGCCACCCGTAACAAAGATGGCGGAATAACCACGTCCTTAACTAGAGCTCTTTGTGAAACACTCACTTACAGTTTAGAAATACAACCCTGCACTCATTTAGCGATAATTTTATAATTATTATACCATACAGGTATCTGAGATTAGCTAAAAATCACCGAGATAGAAAAAAACCGTTTTTTACGCGTTGTATATTTAGGGCTTATTGTCCCACACTAAAGATGGCGACCTAAGTCGAAGTTTTTTGTTAGATTTTCCTCTTCTGTCGCAGTTTCGTGCAATCCATAAATATACATTAATAAATTATTAAATTATTATTACTACGCTCCAAGAAAATTTATATTTTAACCACGAATGAATAAACAAACACAGGTCTTCTATTTTCTTGAAGTTACAAGTTATTGGAATTCTATTCTACTAGTGTTCTGAATTCCCCCTGTGCTTGGAATTCAACTTCATGCTAATACATCACTTTATGGCTTACATAGAACCTATTTTGTAATCTCCCTAAAATACAAACTGTGTTAAACTTGTGCAAACCCCTTGCAAATGGGCCATTCTTCAAACTAGTGGCAAACCAGAAGCAGAATTTGTATAAAAATAAATAAATAAAAAAAAAACAGTGACCCTGTTTTTTAATCCTGCATGTCACCCACATTTTTGAGCCATAGATGTGAAAATGCACTATCCAAACTTAAATGGTTGTAATTCATGAATACTTTGGAATACAGACCTGGTTGGTCTCTTTTTAAAGAAGACACCTCTGCAGCAGCACTCAAAACATTGACATCCATTGTTGTCCAATATAATAATATGCACACTTCCAAAAACTTCAGGCAGGTGCACGATCAAATAAAGCACGTCACTAAAGAATAAACAAAAATCATCATAGGCTACTGCCTTTGCTGCCTCCAAGTAATTTATTTAAAATACAACGTTTCGACCTGCAGGCCTTACATTATTTGGAAGGGGTAGTGTGCTGATTTTTTTTTATTCTTTAGTGACATCCATTGTTGTAACACCAGAGATAAGGATGGGGGACATAACATTTTTAAAATATGTATATAATAAAATATGTATTAAAAACAATTCAATTCAATTGTACATGTTAAAAGGGGGTCAGTCAAGTCAGAGGTTGGTACGATTTTATAATGTTTTGTAAAGATGTTTCTTGCTCACCAAGGCTGCATATTTGATCGAAAAATACAGTAAAAAACAATTTTGTGAAATATCACTTTAAAATGTTTTCTATTTTAATATATTTTAAAATGTAATTTATTCCTGTGGTGCAAAGCTGAATTTTCAGCATCACTCCAGTCTTCAGTATCACATCATCCAGGGCGGAATAGGCAAATGCTAGGGGCGCCACTCATCCATAGGGTGGGTTTTTAGGCTGTAATGTGACGTAGGTGCTATTTTTGTATAGTTGTTTAATTATCATCAGACTTTCAAAAAAAAAAAATTGTTTTTATATATAATTTGGCCCTGACATCTTCCTTCAGAAATCATTCTAATATGCTGATTTGGTGCTCAAGAAACATTTCTTCTTATTATTTATGTTGAAAACAAAAGGGGACCGGCAAAATTCAATTTTATATAGTTTTTGAACATAGAGTTGCAAGAAAAAGTATGTGAACCGCTTGCAGAATCTGAAAATGTGAATAATTTTAACAAAATTAAAGAGATCATACAAAATGCATTATTTTTTATTTAATGCTGTCCTGAATAAGATATTTTACATAAAAAAAAATGTTTAGCCCAAAAGAAAAAAATAGCTGAATTCATTAAAATGAACTGTTCAAAAGTTTATGAACCCTTGATTCTTAATGGTTTCCTGGATGATCCATTTTGGATTTGGAATTTTGGACAGGATGAAGATGTCCAACTGTTTCTTATTTTATATAAATATAAATTTTATTAATTTAGTACTGCCCTTCAGAAGCAACAGAAGATACTTACATGTTTCCCGGAAGACAAATTAAATACAATTTACCTTGCTCTTCAAATTCAATACGTTTTCACCCCCCGGCTCTTAGGCTATTATTTCTTGTAAAAAGAGTCATAACAGGTCCCCTTTAAATTTTTTAATTTAAATTATTTAAAATGTTAAATTAAGTATGCAATTTTGATCATACATTATAAAAGTGCATCTGTGTGTGAGTGAGTGAGTGAGTGAATGTTTACGTAAAACATTAAAGAATACATTTTCCTTGATTTTTTGTATTCTCTCTGTCTCTCTGCTGTAGTTTTTCTATTTTGTCAGGCATGTTGGTGTTTTATATCATTCTCCCTGTCAAGTGAATCATAGAGATTACTGACAACAACCTAACAACCCTTCGCTAGTCATGGACTGCACCTTTAAGTAATTGTAATGTGATGAGGTTACAGAATTTTAACTTGCATATAAAACACTACTAAAACATAGTTTTGTATATTTTCATACTAATTAATTATACTAATGATTTGCATAACTGTACTAAAATTTAGTTTATTCCTCCAAATAAAGGATTATTTGTTCCATTTTGTCACTATACCAAAATGTCACAACCGAAACTTCAAGACATGTTTCGGTCGTGACTGTTTTGGTAGTGACAAATAATTTTGAGCCTTGCTCAAAGATGCTAATCAGCACATGGTTAATATACTCACTGGTCAGAACAGTTGTGCACAAATAAAAAACTAAATTTGATGTGATAATATCCCAAAAAGTTTTCTTAATCGCAGAAAAAATTAGTTTGGTAGTGACATTCCTTAAAGTTACACACAGTTTTTGAGACTTTAGAACACATTTTACCTCAAAATGATGGGATCAATCTACTTATCAATGAGAGAGAGGGACACAGGAATATTTCCCTATCAAAAGTGTAGGGGTGTGGGTACAATCAGTCTCAGCCAGTGGACTAAAACATTCACTGTTTCGGTAGTGACATGACATTTTTACATGATTCATGATTTAAAAAAAAAAATAGTACCTTAATTTTTTTTTTTATGAAAAAGATTTGGAATGGAAAAAAATTGCAAAAATAGTTTCAATATAATTTTCACAAGTTGAAATTTAGGGGTTAGGGTTCGGGACAGCTACCTCCCAATTGAAAGTACCCAATAAATTATGATTATATATATATATATATATATATATATATATATATATATATATATATATATATATATATATATATATATATATATATATATATATATATATATATATATATATATATATATATATATATATATAAAGCTTACTGATATTTTAAATATTATTGTGGGTTTCAATAGGCCTAGATAATTGAAGGATCTTAGCAAATAATTAAAAAAGATCTTTGAATAATTAAATGCTTTTCAGATGTGTTTTTTGGATGTGGGACAGTAGTTTGCACAAATTCTGTAGAATGGCCGATATAGGACTATTATATGATTTTAAATTTGAAAGTAAAGTAGCCTAAATTACGATATTTGTTTGTGTTATATCATAATCTGCGCGACCCCGTCGTTGCCTTTCTTTGATGATGTTGCAGGCCATTCCAAATGGGCGACGATTATTGTCAGTGAAGTCCACTTCAACTGATAGGCCTATACCGAGAGAGTATGGAGCAGTGAACTACCGCAGGGACCCTGTCGAATGGAACGCACCTCAGACTGCGCATTCTCTTTGCCTTGTCGCTTTTGAATGGTTTAATAAGAGCGTGATCATAAATGTAACTAACCATTGCCAAAGGATGACAGGAAAAAAGGATGCTACCTACGTTAAATATTTGCCAACTGAGTCTTCTTCCATTTCTACCAGTGATGCTTGATTCAACTTCCCGCGTCTGCGCAGATATCAACAGCGCAGCTGGGTTGTAGGTTGCTAGGTCGAGGTCTCAAATGGGTTGAAATCAGTCTATGGAGTGTCGATCATAGAGTATGCGTTTCATACAAGATCTGGCAACTGAACAACCTATATAAAAATAATATAGGCCTATTGATGTGACTATTCATATAACGAGGTTTGGGCCATATACAAATGACGGGAGATTCCCGCGGGAGAAATAACAAAACGGAAGGGGGGCGGGAGATGGGTGTGAAAAACGGGAGTGTTGACAGGTAGGCTATGGTAGTAAAAAACGTTTCGGTTACTAACGTAACCTCGGTTCCCTAAGATGAGGGAACGAGTATTGCGTTTTGCTAAAACGCTATGGGGGAATTCCTTTCCTCGAGATATTGAAGCAAATTTTTATCCAAAAATACCTTTTATAAGCAGTGCAGCTGCACAACTCTCAGCAGGAAGCAGCTGCATGCTGATTGGCTGTACCGCTGCAACTGCAGCAACCTATAGCGAGACCGTGGGGCGGGACGGACCAATCAGGTCCTTCCAAATTCCCGCCACAAGGGGCAACAGAATTTGCATAGCCTAGGGTATATAAGACCCACTCTCGCAAGGTTAGTCAGGTTAATCGATTGAAGCGACTCCTGAGCAAGTGAGCAAGCACGGCAAGCAAAACGCAATACTCGTTCCCTCATCTTAGGGAACCGAGGTTACGTTAGTAACCGAAACGTTCCCTTACGAGAGTACTCTCGTATTGCGTTTTGCTAAAACGCTATGGGGGACCAATGCAAAATAGCCGACGACACCAAACCCAGGCCAACCTAGGTGGGCCCGTAGTATGATATCAATAATTCAGAATGAGCCAGACCTGAGTCGGGCCCTAATGAGAATGAACACGATATGCGTGCAATAATAAGTATAGACCAGACATAATCGGGTCAGGAATAATGAGTGGCCAGATACTTCGGGCCGTATAAGGAATATGCTTATGACTTAAACAATATTCAACCCAGGCCGGACTTATCGGGCCTTAAGGGGTTAAATCTGTTCATACAGCAAGAAGCCCAGCTTGTAAGCCGGAACATCTAAATTATAGAATCTGATAAAAGTGGACGGGGAGGCCCAGCCTGCCGCCGCACAGATATCATTCAGAGAAATGCCAGTAGACCAAGCCCACGAAGAGGCCATGCCTCTAGTAGAATGGGCTTTAATGCCTAAGGGGCAACTGAGATCTTTAGACTCATAAGCCAGTGATATAGCATCCACTATCCACCGGGACAGGGTCTGCTTTGTAACCGCGTACCCTCGGGTGCGGCCGCCAAAGCATACAAAGAGCTGTTCAGTTTGCCTGTAAGCAGCGGAACGCTCTATGTATATTCTCAGCGCTCTGACAGGACAGAGCAAATTAGCATCTATTTCATCTGACTGCGATGAAAGTGCTTAAAGTGAAATGACCTGTGCTCTGAACGGAGTTGAAAGCACTTTAGGTACATATCCATGTCTTGGTTTGAGGACGACTTTGGAGTCGTTTGGCCCAAATTCCAGACACGAGGCGCTCACAGAGAGCGCGTGCAGATCACCCACTCGCTTAACTGATGCAATCGCTAGCAGAAAAGCAGTCTTTAGTGACAGGAGCTTTAAGCTCACAGAATGCAGAGGCTCAAATGCAGAGCTCTTCATGGCATCCAGGACCCCTTTAAGGAAGCGAACAATGAGATCGCTCTTTCCTAGTGACAGTCCGTTCACTTGAATGTGATACGCTGCTATAGCAGCCATATAAACTTTGAGCGTGGCGTGGAGGGGGAGCGACCCGCGTCCAGAAGCTCTTGTAAAAATGTAAGCACCTCTGACACTGCACAATCATGTGGGGTCAGATTTCGCGCTTTACACCAGTCTGAAAAGACTGACCATTTGCCTGAATAGAGCCGCCTAGTTGTGGGGGCTCTAGCTTCAGTAATAGTATTCATTACACTTTCAGAAAGGTTCTCATGTACCCGTTGATGGGCCAAACATGAAGCACCCATAGATCGGGACGGGGATGCCAGATCTGCCGTTCCGCCTGCATGAGGAGGTCTCTCCTCTGCGGGATCGGCCACGGAGCTGCATCTGACATCTGACTCAGCAGTGAGAACCAAGGTTGATTTCTCCAAAGCGGGGCTATTAAAAGCACAGCGCATTTGCTCTCCCTGATCCTCTCTATGACCTGAGGTAACATTGAGATTGGGGGAAACGCATAAAGAGGAAGGTTGGGCCATTCGTGGGCCAATGCATCCTCGTGCTTGGAGAATTATATTCGGCATTGAGCATTGTCTTGTGAGGCGAAAAGATCCACTTTTGCCTCTCCAAACTTGCCCCAAATTATCTGAATTATATTTGGGTGAAGAGACCACTCTGCAGGGGACACTTTGCCCCTGGACAGCATGTCCGGACCCAAATTCAGAATGCCTGGCACGTGAGTCGCTCTCAGCGAGCTCAGATTGTGCTCTGCCCATATTAGGGCTTCTTCCGCCATTGAGTGCAGGTCGATAGATCTCAGACCGCCTTGGCGATTTATATAGGCTACCACCGATCTGCTGTCCGTTCGGATCAGGACATGGTGGTGTTTTATGTACGGAAGGAAAGCTCTTAGCGATATCGTGACCGCTTTCATCTCTAGACAGTTTATATGAAGGCTCTTCTCCGAGTCTGACCAGAGACCGGAGATCGGCCTGCCCTCGTGAAGGGCTCCCCAACCTAGGTTGAATGCATCTGTCGAGATAACTTTCCACTTCGTAACAGTGCCCAAACTCACGCCCGTCTTGTACCAGACGGGATTTTTCCAAGGAGCCAGAGCCAACACACAGCTGTGGTCTACCTTGATTTGCAATCGGCCCGAAAGCCATGCGTGAGCTGGAACGCAGCGATTCAGCCAGTGCTGTAGGGGGCGCATGTGCAACAGACCCAGTCTGAGAACTGGCGCCGCCGAGGCCATGACACCCAACATCCTCTGAAAGTGTTTGAGAGGAATGTGTGCACCGGACCTGAGGGAAACCGCTCGGTTCTGAGCAGAGAGCGCGCGCTGTGACGTCAGCCGCGCGCTCATCTGCAGCGAGTCCAATACTGTTCCCAGAAACGAAACTTTCTGTGTGGGAAACAATAAACTCTTTGCCACGTTGATTCTGAGTCCCAAGCATTGTAAATGGTTGAGAAGCCAAGATCTGTGGGTTAATAGCTGTATCTCTGACTGAGCTATTATGAGCCAGTCGTCGAGATAGTTGAGAATTCTCATTCCCCGAAGCCTCAGCGGGGTTAGCGCCGCTTCCATGCACTTTGTAAACGTGCGAGGGGCTAGAGATAGACCAAAAGGTAGCACCTTGTATTGGTATACTTTCCCCTCGAAGGCGAATCTCAAGAATGGCCTGTGATGGGGGCTATTTGTATGTGGAAATAGGCATCCTCTAGATCCACAGTGAAAAACCAATCTCCCGGGCGAATGTGCGCGAGGATTTGTTTCATTCTCAACATTCTGAACGGGCACTTCATAAGGGCTTTGTTCAAATGTCTGAGGTCTAGGATGGGTCTTAGACCACCGTCCTTTTTTGGTACAAGGAAGTAACGGCTGTAAAAGCCCGACTCGCTCTGTGAGGGGTGTACGGCTTCTACCGCTCCCTTTATTAGCAGTTTTGATATCTCGGTTCGAAGCACGTGACTTTTGTCGCTTCTCACCGTTGTCTCTTCCACGGCGCGAAAGCGCGGTGGTCTGCGAGCAAACTGTAGCGAGTAACCTCGTTCTATTATGTTCAACACCCATTTCGAAATGCTGGGAATGGCCCGCCAGGCCTCGGCCTTCGAAGCCAGGGGCTGAATTAATCTGTGGGGCGAGTCGCTGAGTAACAGGGACTCGGTGGCCCGATAACCTTGCGCTAAGTTGGCGCTTATGAGGGAATTGTTTCCCGCCGCCTGAGTGCAGGGGGCCGGGGGAGATGGAGTATTGGTGTTTGTGTACAGGCGAGCGCGCTTGAGTGCTGGCTCGTTGACTGTGAGAATAATGTTTCCAGCCACCTGAGTGCAGGGGGCTGGGGAACATGGGGGAGTGCTTGAGTGTAGGGGTACATGCTTTAATGCTGGCACACTGCCTACAGAGAAAAAGCTCTTTTTGTGACTCATATGGGTCGCCGTGAAAACGGCGTTTGTGTACAGGCGAGCGCGCTTGCTTGCGGGCTCGTTGGCTGTGAATGTGGCGTTCCCAGCCGCCTTGAAGGGAGCTGGGGAACGTTTTAGAAGAGAGCGAGGCGGTGCACCGTCCAAAGCGGGCACTATCCGCCTTCTCTTCATACCTCTGGCTAGGACGGCTTCGGAGGCTCAGGTTTCGACACATTGCTGGGTCGTGGACCTCGAAGCTCCGGCGGTCTGCTGCGGCTCGTAGAGCGGGAACGCTGACCGGGCTTGGAAGCCGCGTGAGGCTGGCGAGCTGAAGGCGGCGCCTTGGTGGGCTGGGCTGGTCCAGCTTTAGCTTGACGGCTAGCGGAGGAGCTGGAACGCTTGGGCAGGAAATGTCGCATTGCCTGCGAAGCCTTCTGTGCCTCAGTGAAGCGCTCCGTGAACCCAACCACGGCGGAACCAAACAATCCTGAAGGCGAAATGGGCGCGTCCAGGAAAGCGGTCTTGTCCATGTCCTTCATCTCCGTTAAGTTAAGCCACAAATGGCGCTCCAACACCGTCAGGCTGGCCATGCATCTGCCGATCGCCTGAGCATTGGCCTTGGTGGCGCGCAGGGCCAAGTCAGTGGCGCCGCGCAGATCCTTCAGAGCCTCGTTATCAGGAACAGACTCGTCCAGGGAACGGAGGAGTTTGGCCTGGAAGACTTGAAGCACCGCCATGGAGTGTAGCGCTGACGCCGCCTGGCTGGCGGAGGCGAATGCTCGACCGGCGAGGCTGGACGTAGTGCGGCAGGCTTGGAAGGGTGCATGGTCTTTGACTGCCATCCTCTGGCGGAGGGCGGGCAAAGGTGTGCAGCGACAGCTTCCTCGAGGGGAGGAAGGGCTTGATATCCTTTTTTCTGAGCGCCATCGACTACCGAGAGCGCTGGAGAAAAAGAGGATTTGGCGCGAGAAGAAAATGGCGCCTTCCACGATTTTTTTAGCTCCTCGTGGACTTCTGGAAAGAAGGGAGCGGGTCTTTGAGCGGTCGGATGATGGCGGTTCTCGAAATACCACTCATCCAGTCGGCTTCTCGTGGGCTCCTCGGGCTGAGACCAGTCAATGCCGAGGTCGTCCACGGCCTTGGTGAGCAAGCGCATAAGCTCAGCGTCGACTGAGGTTATGACGCCGCTAGCCGTCCGCGTCGAAGTGGCGTGCTCCGAGGCGGCGTCCGACCACCCGCTCCCGGATGCAGCAAGGGAAAGGCTGTCATCCTCTTCCTCCTCCGGTCCGCCGAACGAAACAGCAGCAGCCGCCATGCGAGGGGAGCTGTGCTGCTCGTCGACGAACAACACGGGCGATGGCGAGGCACGCGGGGACATGCCCGAAGGGTCTGCAGCGCCAGCTCGTCGCACTCAGGGCAGCCGCCCTGGTTGAGTGCAGTCTGCGTGTGGTCTCGTCCGAGACATGACACGCAGATGATGTGCCGATCCTCGTCCGCGATGAAACCTCTGCACGAGGCGCAGGAACGAGACATTTGCAACAACGTCGCGTGCTCTTTTTGAATGTGAAAAACACAGTAAGGTAAGAAAGGATATAGTGCCGGATGGCGCAGCTGGAAGGCAGGCTGAAGGTGGAGAATCCGACGTCCTCAGGCCGCGTGTTCCGCTGGGTGCGTGTCGACGGCAGGCTTCGATCCGGAGCTCAACGATTGCAAGTCGCTGAAGAAGAATTAATCTGACTAACCTTGCGAGAGTGGGTCTTATATACCCTAGGCTATGCAAATTCTGTTGCCCCTTGTGGCGGGAATTTGGAAGGACCTGATTGGTCCGTCCCGCCCCACGGTCTCGCTATAGGTTGCTGCACTTGCAGCGGCACAGCCAATCAGCACGCAGCTGCTTCCTGCTGAGAGTTGTGCAGCTGCACTGCGTATAAAAGGTATTTTTGGATAAAAATTTGCTTCAATATCTCGAGGAAAGGAATTCCCCCATAGCGTTTTAGCAAAACGCAATACGAGAGTACTCTCGTAAGGGAACTTCATTACAACCCAGTATTGTCCATAGTTCGTTCTGTCTTCCAAGCTAGATGGCAGTGTAGCATCTATCAGAACGTTAGGCCTTTACCTAGCTTTCAAGACAATGTGTCTGTAACGTTAGCCTCTTCATTATTAACATTTCCCTGGAACATTTATTCACTGAAATAAATTAAAAATATAGAAAAATAAATACTTTGTAGTTGGCACAGCTTTGCAGGCATTTAAAGATGATTATTGTTAATATACATTGCAGGCAAATCTGCACACAGTTTGTGACATTGTTGATATATCTTCTGAAACTAGGAGACAAGTGATGTTACTATTATTTTTCTCCATGTAATTGTATTGCTGTATGGGAGGAACAATTTACAAAACTGAGATTTGGGTTATCTTTCCCTACAGGTGGCAGTGGAATCCGACGCACATATATCAGAACCTTTTCACCGGTCATCCATCAAAAGGTCAGCAAAAGACTCAAATTGAAAGTATACATTATATCCCTACAAATCTAATGAAGAACATTTTTATGGACCTAGATTAAGCACTAAGTGTCTGCATTTCATAAGGTTGCATTGGATCCTTGACGATGTCTTATAAAGAGGCTCGTTATTATTAACTTTATGTTAGACTCCTCCCTCTTCCGGACAGGTTGCCAACTGTTAATCACTATGACCCTTCAGTCTGTCTTTGACCTGATCCATTTCACTAAAATCCATTACACAAGTGATGGAAAATTCTATGTTTGTCAGGATGGGAATTTTAGTATCAATGCTATGTGTTTTGTCATGGTAAATGGATTAATTTTCTTTGAAGCTATATGTCTCGAATTTAGGAGATAGTTCCTTGTTAAGTAATCAATAATTACTGAATGAGATTAGCCTCATTAATAACTATTAACTAACTGACAAATTCATCTTTTTTACTCTGAATAAAGTCATAAAATGCATCACTAATTACTCAATCATTGCCACAGGACAGATCATACTCAAAGAAACCAGTCAAAACTAAATTTTGACAGCTTAATTATAATGCAATCAGGGGCAAATATATTGCTTTTAATTAAGTAAGCTACTTACAGTATACATTTGCATACACGCTAACACTTTATATTAACTTTAATTAATAAATCATTAACAACCATTATATAATGTTTAACAGATCATTAGTTGATATATATTCAAATAGCTAGAAATATGAGATGATGTGCTTGTTAATGTTTACTAATGAAATGATTACATGTTGAGTAATTAACAGATCATTATTTAATGTCAACTGAAATGCTTACAAATGTCATTAAACTCCCAATTCCTATGATCGTGCACTTTTTAAAAAAATCGACAAATGTATAATTAGATAGTTTACAGTGATTAACAGCTTCACTAATAAATTATTAACAAAATTATATAATGCTAAACAGATAATTTGTTAATATATATTTTAATAGCTTTGAGATAATATGCTTTTAATGTTTAAATGAACTTATTATAGATTGCTGATTAACAGATTGTTGTTTAATGTAAATAAAAAAAACTTCAATTCATAGATAATGCACTTGTTTACATTTACAAATGTTGTGGAAAATTTTTTTTTAATTAGTAATTTTAACTTCACTATTTATGTTAACATAATATTATTCATTAACTTATAACCACAGTTTGTAAAGGTCATACATTTGGTCTTCGTTTGTTGTGTGTATTTTTCCACAAATTATTTATGAATTATTTGTTTACGTTTTTGCAGTACACAATCTAAAGTTGAAACTATCCGTTATTTGTAAGTGTTTATGAACGTTTAGTCATTTAGTTCCTTTATGGGCAGTCATCTCAATGACAAAACGTGTCCCAAAGGACATAAATTCACCCTATTTACACATCTTTACAAATGATTTATTGATTATGTCTTCATGTTTTTGCAGTGCCCAATCTAAAGTTGAAACTATTCACATTTTTAAATGTTTATAAATATTAATAATTTACCTTTATGGGCACTGGACTTTTGTAACAACGTTTGTGTAAAGGGTGGTTAGTTAAGTTTAAAGACAACAACACCACATAATTGTAATTTGGGTGTAAAACATGTTTATATTGCCTCAACACTTAAGGCCAGATTTACTAACAGCTTGCGCCTCTTTTGAGCATTAATAAACTGTCAGGATTTACTAAAGACACACAGTGAAAAAACTGCGCTGAAAAGGCGTTATTTTTGTGGCTGACCTTATTGCATAGCCTATGCATTTGTAGGAGTTTCCCTTTCAGCCACAAAATTTATGGGAAGAGAGTACACTGTAGAACATTTTAGTGTGAAATTACAGTTTATTCCTGGTTAATTATTGCATGACTTTCACAGTAATTCCACAGTAGGACTTCTCATCTAACTACACTCTTGCACTCTTGTCGAATATTGATGTGCATTATTAGTTGATGGAAGAAAGATAAATCTCAGCAGCTGCTTCACTATTGTGAAATATCCATATCTACAAACAATTATGAATAATAAGATATTGGTAAATCTTTATGCTGAAATAATGCTAATAATAGTATAGCTTGACATATTTTATATTCAAACAAATGTTTTCAGAAATTTTATTTTGAATATACAAGGTCCAAGATCCCAAGCAAATGGAACAAAACAATTACATACAATTACAAAACAATTATAATTTCTTACAGTGGCATGGTTAAAGACAACTAAGTTACTGTGATGTCATCGTCATTTTGCTGTTGATTAACAGTAATTCATAAGAAAAAGACCCAGCATGCATTCATTTCACTGTAGATTTCTGACCACAGTAATTTATTTTAAAATAATACTCTTTAATCCTGTAAATTCCTGGCAATTTTTTTTCCAGTGAAATTAATCATGCAAGGTGATTTACTAAGGTTTCCGCTAGTCAATTAATTGGTATTTGCCCCGCCCAAAAAAGCACGTCTTGGCATGTAAATCACCTTGCATGATTCATTTGAATACTCCCCTCCCATACATTTTGTGTCTGAAAGGGAAACTCCTTCAAATGCAAATGCAATAAGGTCAGCCGCAAAAATAACTGTCCGTGCCTTTTTAGTGCTAATTTTTATTTGTGTGTCTTTAGTAAATACTGACAGTAGAGGGTTTGCGCAGGTGCAAGCTGATAGTAAGTCTGGCCTTAAATCCTTAAACAGGATATTCCTTAAATCATACATCAAAAAGAGAAAAAAAAATCAAGAAAATACTTGTTCATTTATCAAAACAATGTAATATAAATAGTTTGAAACATGTTCCCTTATTGTAATCAGACTTACCTTATCAGTCGACTTAAATCATTAAACATTAAACAACACTCATTTATTGCAAAGATTGCAAAAATCTGTTTCACATCTCAACTGTGGCTTCAGTGTATTTATTTGCTCTGGGATGTTCGCTTTGTAACGTTGATCACTAATAATTTAATAACATTGCATCCAATTTATAATTGTTAACAGATCATTATTAAATTAAATGCTCTGAAACTTATAAGCCAACCAAAAGCTAACAGCAAATCTTCACTTGAGAGTTGTACAGTATGTGTATACTTCTGTATTTGTTATTGTACATTCACCTTTATGTACAATACCTTCTGTGTTTATGTTTACACTACGACTGGTAAATATAAAACTATAAACTGTCTGCAGGCATACTGACATAAACTCTGCTCTGAAACAGGTTAATAGGCCGGAGATAACTGTGACGCACTTAGAGGTGTCTTTACCTTAGGCACCCCTCTTAACTGGTCTACACTGACTGTGGTAGTTAAGAGCCTTAGCACAAGTCCAATAATTAATCCTAAGCCACTAAACAGATAATTGTATGGGTCATACAAGTGAGGAAGACCAGAGATTAAAACAGAAGAGGAAGGAGGGGATAGAGCTTTGACCACTGAGGGTGACGGAATGGACAGATAAAAAAGGGTCATCTGCAGGGATTTTGGTGATGAGAAAATGAGAGCGATTTTTAAGACAATATTTATTTTGAATGCTAATACTCCAACCTGTGTTCATGCTATACTCTTGTTAAGCAAAGTATCCAAGGTCCTGATATACTTACCAAATGAGTTTCAAGCAAGCTTATGTGACACTAGAAATAATTTAAACAAAATGAAAGTATGACATAAAATACCACAATGAGTACACATACTGCTGTTGAATGTTTTGTTCTACCTTCTTACCATTACTATAGTTGTATGGGAAATCTGCTGTTTGTTTTTCAGGGAATTATTGGCTCAGAGGACTATTGTGGTGTATAATGAGCTGGAAAGACTCAATCACAGGATGACACAATGGATCCTTTTCACATTTCCGGAGATCTAAGAAGCGAAAGTTGTCATATTGGGTAAACTTAGTGGTGAACCATGGAGACAACAGCAAATATAATTTTTGTATTCCCATTTGCTCCACAACTTTCTAAAAGAGGGAAAAAATATTGAGAGATTGATTACATTTGTCAAAAGAAAGAAAGATGTGAAATTTGCCATCACACCTTCAGCTGTTGTATTAGAAGCATCCTGACATCCTGTCAAAAAATAACTAATTGGACAAACTCAATTTAATTGAGGGAAGGATTTCTATCCAATAAATATGTGTATCCAAATCATAAAAAAACTAATTCATGCAATTAAATGTAATTAACTTGGTCCAACTCAATTTGATCAAATACAGTTTAAATTCAATTGATACATTTATAAAATGACCTTACCAAAAAACATTTAATTGGAAAATCAATTATAAGCAGTTTCTGTCACGATGTTGTTGAAGTACTGAAGCGCACAACGAAGGAGATATCTTCAAGGAGCCAACGAAACACACCTAAACTGAACCGCCCTGGAGGCTGACTAAGAGAGGCTTAGGCAGGACGGGAAGCCTCCAGGGCAGCGCTGATTCTGGAAGCCAGGGAGGTGCTAGCAGTGCAGGGGGCCACCAGGGCAGCACTGGTTCTGGAAGCCAGGAAGGAGCTAGCAGTGCAGGGGGCCACCAGGGCAGCACTGGTTCTGGAAGCCAGGAAGGAGCTAGCAGTGCAGGGGGCCACCAGGGCAGCACTGGTTCTGGAAGCCAGGAAGGAGCTAGCAGTGCAGGGGGCCACCAGGGCAGCACTGGTTATGAAAGTCAGGGAGGTGCTAGCAGTTCAGGGGGCCACCAGGGCAGCACTGGTTCTGGAAGTCAGGGAGGTGCTAGCAGTTCAGGGGGCCACCAGGGCAGCACTGGTTCTGGAAGCCAGGGAGGTGCTAGCAGTTCAGGGGGCCACCAGGGCAGCACTGGTTCTGGAAGCCAGGAAGGAGCTAGCAGTGCAGGGGGCCACCAGGGCAGCACTGGTTATGAAAGTCAGGGAGGTGTCCGCAGTTCAGAGTCGGCCTCTGTGTGTGTCGACCGGACGGCAAATCTAGGCAGTACCGGCAGTTCAGGGACAGCCTCTGTGGGTGTTGGCCATAAAGCAGATCTAGGCATTGCCGGCAGTGCATGGACAACCTCCTTGGGTGTCGACTCAGGGACTGGAGTGGAGTCAGGCATTGGAGCGGAATCAGGGGTATAGCCATCACTGGAGTCTGGACAGGGACTGGAGCAGACTCAGGAGCGGAGTCAGGCTGGAGCCATCACTGGACTCTGGACAAGGACTGGAGGGGACTCAGGAGCGCAGTCAGGGGCTGGAGCCAACACCCTTGGACTCTGGACAGGTGCTTGAACTGTCACTGGACTCTGGTCATGGGCTGGAGCCATCACTGGGCTCTGGACAGTGACTGGAGCGGAGTCGGGCTGGAGCCATCACTGGACTCTGGACAGAGGCTGGAGCTGTCACAGGACTCTGCAGGGGGACTGAAGTGGAGTCAGGGGCTGGAGCCATCACTGGACTCAGGACAGGTACTGGAGTGGACTGAGGAGCGGAGTCAGGGGCTGGACCATGGACAGGGGCTGGTACTGTCACTGGAGTCTGGACAGGGACTGGAGCGGACTCAGGAGCAGAGTCAGGGGATGGAGCCATCACTGAACTCTGGACAGGGGCGAAAGCCGTCACGGGACTATGGTCAGGGGCTGGAGCGGACTCAGGAGCGGAGTCAGGGGCTGGAGCCATCACTGGACTCTGGACTGGGACTGGAGCCATCTCTGGTGTGGTGGTGAAGCTGTAGCCTCTCTCAAACAGGAACATTATGAGGTAGTCAGTCAGGAGGCACTGTGACCACTTTAATTGGCAGTACATCTTTTTGTTATGGTCTAGCTTTCTGATACGATGTGGTTGCAATACCGAAGTGCATGACAAAGGCGATATCTTCAAGGAGACTTTTAATATAATAATCCAAACTATACACAGAAGTATCAACGAGGAGAAAACACAAACTTCAAGCACACTGACGTAGAACAAAGGTCAACAGACAGAAACTGAGGGCTTAAATAGAAGGGCAAACCATAGAAACAACAGGTAGAGAATGGAGGAGAGCTGAATGACAGACTAGAAGATTTACAAAGAAACTCAATCATTAACTGAACAGAAAAACAGGTAAAAAGCTAACTAACATGACCGTTTCATTCATCATTATACACAATGTATATACTGAACAAATATGAAAAGAGTGGTGTCATTCCTGACATTAGCATAGATCATTTAGTGCCCACAGCCTAAACACAGGCGCCACTCTTCTGCATAATGGTAACCACAAAATTCAAAAACTGAACATTAAACACTAACATTAACTAACAACATCTTTCACTTTAACGAAAAACACATAAAATACCACTTTAATACCTAAATTTACTATCTCAAATGTAATCCCTTGCAAATCATGCTGGGAACTACAGATGCACTGCCCAGTTAGTTGAAAAATGATTCATGTAGTTTTATTACAGTCCGTAACTTTTTTGGTTAAAAATGATCTAAAATTATTTTTTGTGCTAGTAGATAACCAGCCAGGGTTCAAAACTATCACATTTTCTTAGCCTGATTCACAATGGCAAGCTTGTAATAATGTGGTATAATTTGAGTGGTACTGGTAGCTTTCCGCGGGAAATTCGAGCATGCCACCATTCGTCTTTGTGTCATTATGTCACGTCTGTATACATACAGAAGGAGTCCCGGGTAGGCTATGTCACATGTGAGAATGCTGCAGGCGGCGGATCATTTAGTAAAGCCTTTTCTTACAGCAGATGAAATAATTAAACTTATTGAACCCAGAAAGTTCCAACGGACAATCATCAGTGACAACTGGAGATTCACCCGTAGTCCAAAGCAAAAGATTAGACTGTACATAAATTGAAATCTACACTTCTACAGGTAATGCTAATACACAAAAAATTCACATAGTCATACAATGCTGATGTTAACTGTAACGCAATTTCAGGTTTCAAACAGAGATGGCGACAAAGAAGCAAACTTACGGACTGCAGCTTTAAGTAAACTTCAGTTTTAAATATATTAGGTTGATTGAACACAGTTGTTGTGATCAAATATTTTAGCTCATTTTAATTAATGAACCTGAAACAAAAGGCAATTTTTTTTTTGAGTGAGTGAGCAGTTATTTTGTTATTATTTGTTTTTTGTAATTTACTGGCAAGGTAACATAATGCAAAGTATAAAGTTTTAAATGTGTATTAATTAAAAAAAGTTTTGCAATGTTGACAACTTTGAAAACACGACATCGGTAAAAAGGGTCCATATGCATGTGCCTCTGCTTGATTAAAAAAATTCATACTTTTCAAAAATATATAAATAATAAATATTACTGAAATATTTATTTAATAATTTATTGAACAGTGATGTTGGAATAGGCAATTATGAACTGAACTCTATCTTAGTATTTGTCTATCTTAAAATATTTGGCAATCTAAGTGACTGCCTTAATTAAATTCAGGTTTGCTACTGAATATCTCATAGGTGCAAAAACCATAATGTAAACTCTGGCTTTGTGACAATGTATTCATGGTACAGTTGAACGCATTTATTTATTCAAATTTATTTACTTATACTGAATGTTTGGTATAGTCTTATATACATATGTAATTATATGCCTTGGTGTAACATTCACTTTTATTGTGATTATTAACCTCATTATTATTTGTACAATGTGCAATTATTTAATGTTAGTGAACTTTTGTCTTTATTAGTGTTACATACAAGTGTAGTGTTACATTGCAGCTGATCAATACATCTTTAATATGATCTCGCAAGTACAATTTCAGGTGAAGTTTTTTGCTCTGATCCCCTCCCTGTTCGCCGGAGTGATGAGATACTTAGCAGACTATCATCGCTCAATTGCTGTTTGTCTAAGTGGTGTCCGCAAAACAACATAGGGTTCATAGACAATTGGAAAAGCTTTTGTGGCAGACCTGACCTGTTGAAAAAGGATGGCATCCATTCTTCCTGGGGTGGTGCCACTCTTTTCTCTAGTAATTTGGCACATTCTTCGAGCTAAACCTTGACTAACTGGGGCCCAGGTCAGGAAGCAGACAAACTGGCTAAACCGACCGTCTGCTATCTGTCTCACGTCACAGAAGTCAGATAAATCCCAACACATAGAGACTCTTTCACCTAGATATTATCACATAGCGACTGTGCCTGTTCCCCCAAATTAGTAAATACAAAAAAAAAAAAAAACTTTCAATTGTAAAAATTTAATAGATGTCCAACAAATAAACAACAGATATAATACAGATTAAAAAATGATAAAGCTCGGGTTGCTGAATATTTGATCCCTCTGATATAAAACATTGGCTGAATTTCCTGCAACTTAATTCAGAAAAACAAAATTTTTACCTAGAATACTGTCTAACACTTATAACACTATGTCTGCTCTGTCAAGTCCTCGTCATCAGTTAGGAACCTGGGTGTCACAATTCGTCCTGTGTGAGTGCCCATGAGAACCACCTGAGGGCACTCCACTCCAGACTGTCACTCCATCAAGGACTACATCACCCATAATCCTTTGCCCGGACTCTTCAACACCCATTGATTACATCCACCTGCACCCCATTTCCTAGTTAGCTCACCCTATATAAGCCTGTTCATTCTGTCAGTCATGGCTAAGTCTTGTTTAGTGTTTCTACTGCATTTCTGAGCGGTTCCCTGGTTTCATGTCTCTGGTTTTGGATTTCTTGCCTGTTCCGTGGATTACCCGTTTGCCTGTCTCTCCTGCCTTGTTTGCCTGTTTGGACTGCTTGCCTGTGTATGACCTGTTGCCTGTTTTTGACTACGACTGTGGATTACCCCTTACAAATAAAGCTGCATTTGGATTCTCAACCTCTGTCTCGGAGCAGTACGTTACACTGGGTGTGCTCTTTGATACCAATCTTTCATTTGAATGTCATGTTTCTAGCATTTGTAAAACTGCATTCTACCATCTTAAAAATATATCTAAATTACGGCACATGCTTTCAATGCAAAATGCTGAACAGTTAGTTAATGCGTTCATGATTTCAAGGTTAGATTATTGTAATGCTCTACTGAGTGGTTGCCCTGCTCGCTTAATAAATAAACTGCAGCTGGTCCAAATTGCAGCAGCTCGAGTTCTTACTAGAAACAGGAAGTATGACCATATTAGCCCAGTTCTGTCAACACTGTACTGGCTCCCTATTAAACATTGTATACATTTTAAAATCTTGCTAATTACTTACAAAGCACTAAATGGTTTCGCTCCCCAGTACTTGAGCGAACTCTTAACACATTATACTCCATCACGTCTATTGCGGTCTCAAAATTCGGGCCAGTTGATAATACCTGGAATATCAAAATTAACTGCAGGCGGTCGATCCTTTTCCTATTTAGCACCTAAACTCTGGGCCAGTCTTCCTAGCATTGTTCGGGAAGCAGTCACACACTGTCAGTTTAAATCTAGACTAAAAAACATTTCTCTTTACTATGGCATACACATACATTTTTATTTTCAATTAAATGATTGTTAGGCTGCATTAACTAGGTCAGCTGGAACCGGGAACACTTCCCATAACACCTGATGTACTCGTAACATCATAAAAAGAATGGCATCTACGCTAATGTTAGTCTCTCTGTTTATCCCGAGGTTTACTGCAGTCAGCCGGATCTGGGCCATATCCAGATCAGATGGTGGACCTGCACCCAGTCATGACCAACGCATCCCTGAAGTGTCTGCAGAGACCGTGTCAATTAGACTCCCCCTGAAATTGCCTCATCTACACGGCATCCTCAATAAACCCATCTCCGGCGTGATAACTACAATCTTTCGAATATTCCTATTTAATAGTTGTTTAATTGACATGTCATCCTCAATAAACCCGTCTCCGATCTTTCTAATATTCCTATTTAATAATTGTTTAATCGACACGTCATCCTCAATAAACCCGTCTCCGGCGTGATGCCTCCGATCTTTCGAATATTCTGATCTAATAGGACTTCTAACCTTTAAGGTTGCCAGAATAATAATTATACACTGTTTGTTAATTGGCCAGCGGAGAACTGGCACCCCGACTGAGCCTGGTTTCTCCCAAGGTTTATTTTTCTCCATTATGCCACCTGATGGAGTTTTGGTTTCTTGCCACTGTCGCCTTTGGCTTGACTTGCTCAGATTGGGACAATACATTTTCAACTAAAATATCCAGATAAATCTAATTACTAAACTAAATTAACTATATCAACTAAATTACTGATCTGCCCACATTGTCACTATATGATAATTGAAATGAGCTAGATGACATCACCGTTTTCTCCAGAGCAGCTGTACAGCCGAATCAAATTCTGTTGCATTATTTTTCCGTTTAACACTGCGAAGCTGCTTTGAAACAATCTGAATTGTAAAAAGTGCTATATAAATAAAGTTGACTTGACTAATACAGTCAAAACGAGACATTAATTAAAATCATAATTATTCCTACATGAGATTCAGTGTGTTGACAAGCTTGTTTTTCCACATCATTTAGCAGTGACCTGTTTTTTTGCTTCTATTTTGGAGTTTAAAGCATTATATAATTTACATAATATCATTTGCTAACTCAAATTCATGATTATTATGTCTTTAGTCCATATAAGATGTTCATTTCCAAGTTGTGATCTTTCTCGCACCATTCCACTTCCAATGGTCCCTTTCTCGGCTCTGACAGAAGAACCCTCTACAGACAAGTGTCAAGGACAATCCAGCTGTCAAGTATTTAAGGCTTTTCACAAAGGCCATGATTCCAGGCTCAAACCTGGAGATAATACGATGGGAAGCAGATTAAAGAGGGGTTAACTGCGAGTGATTAGCTGCTTTATCTGCACTGGGCGGCAGATTAACTGCCATCGCTAACACAGAACCACACTACAGGGTGAAAGGGATGATCCGAATTAGCCAGGTTTTGGTGCTGGAAATTAGATTAAGTGAATTGTGTGTCTTGAACTGCACAAATGTAGTTTTGCGTGTGTTGAATTCTTTTGTCATGTATGTGTGTGCCTGCACAAGAGCTCAAGTGTTTGGTAGATGACAACTAACCTCAAATCCTTACATTAAGACCATTTGGGAGGAGCGAAATGGTATCTTTTGGATCCCTATAAAAGAGGGATCACTTGGCAATGGTTTGAGGGAGCCTTCATCTGGTGATCAACGAAGAGAGAATTCTCATCGAATACGGGTTAGACTCTTTTTGCGATGCTGCAGTAATCTACACAAGGAATAACACAATTGATTTAAGCTTTAAGGTGTTACAGCGTTCTCGTGGAGTGGTTGCCAGTTTCAAGCAAGATGAAGGCAATACCCGAGTTTCAAGAGGACTTCTACATCCCCATCCCTTTAGATACCAACAACATCTCAGCTTATAGCCCTTTTTTGGTCCCCCAGGACCACCTGGGTCACCATGCCGTATTCATGGCCATGGCTGCCTTTACATTCTTCCTTTTCGTTGGAGGGACTGCGATCAACATCCTTACCATTGCTTGCACAATTAAATTCAAGAAACTCAGATCTCACCTTAACTATATTCTTGTGAACCTTGCCATTGCAAACCTGTGGGTGTCCCTTTTTGGTTCCTCGTTAGCATTCGTTTCCTTCTTGAATAAGTACTTTATCTTCGGGTCGTTAGGATGCAAAATTGAGGGCTTCGCTTCAACATTTGGAGGTATAATGCAACATGCATCCACATTATTTTAATGCATCTGTGAATAGCTACAAATTTAAAGCCAGAACTTATTCTTACATTCTGCTTCTTGTTTGAGATGGTTTCACCAAACCCCTTTTCCATGTTTTTCTCTGTTGCAGGAATGGTGAGTTTGTGGTCTCTTTCTGTGGTGGCGTTTGAAAGGTGGCTGGTCATTTGCAAACCTCTTGGGAACTTTACTTTCAAGACCCAACATGCCATAATTGGCTGCATATTTCCTTGGTTTTTTGCATTGGCTGCTGGACTCCCTCCATTGCTTGGCTGGAGCCGGTAAGTCCTACTGCTTGCACTGATGAGAACAAAGCCACAATGCCTCCCTCCACTGGACCCAAAGAAAGAAAGTCAATGCCTAGCACCTTTTTGCTCCACTCCTATACAACTAGTTTAAGTCCCTGAGTGAAGTCTTCCAATTAAATTGTGCAGAGTTGTCTATCCCATCAGCCTCACTGAGATTTGTTTTACAGGTACATACCTGAAGGTTTGCAGTGCTCTTGTGGACCTGACTGGTATACGACTAACAACAAATACAACAACGAATCCTATGTCATGTTTTTGTTCTGCTTCTGCTTTGCGGTTCCTTTCGGCACCATCTTGTTCTGTTATGGTCAGCTGCTCATCACACTCAAATTAGTGAGTACAAATTGCATTTACCATTGAAAACTGCCTCAGAATTATTCATTTTAGCAAAAGGTTAATGTTTCGAGAAAAGACTCATAGTTTAAGTCGGAAAGAGGAATTTTATGCAACCATACAATGTTGTAATTTAGGGCCGGATTTACTAATAGCTTGCGCCAACGCAAACCCTCTTTTGGCAAAAACTACTATCAGGATTTACTAAAGATGTGCATTGAGAAATTTGCGTTGAAAAGGCGTGGACAGTTTTTTTTAGGCTTATTGCATATGCATTTGTAGGACTTTCTCTTTCAGACGCAAAATTTATGGGAGGAGAGTATTTAAATGAATCACGCAAGGTGATTTACTAAGGTTTGCGCTCATCAATTTACTGGTATTTGCACCATTATTTACCGCTCCCAAAAAAGGATGTCTTAAACCAGAGGTCATTATGGAAATAATCCGGCTGCGTCTGTGTTCTTTAATTTGTTTGTCGTAAGTAGATCACACGCAGAACTTTCCACTCCCATTGGTTCTTTTTTGGAATTGCGCGCTCAAGCTAATTTGCCCTGTTTAGTAAATCTGGACCTTAGACTTTTGATATTTCTAAAACCTCAAAACCATATTATTTGACATATTATGTTCATTCCTGTCCTGTTCTTTAATTTGATCTTTTTTTTAGAACATTCAAATGATCAAATTAAATGCACTTAAAAAAGACTTATCTTTTTTTGAAGGTAAATATCAAACTAACATTTTTACATGGTCCAAATCCTAACAAAAAAACTGATAAAAAAATACCATGTATTATTTATTTATTACATAAATAAATGATAAATGTGTTTCATTGCTCTGCCACGTTGGGATGCACATCGATCCCTGTCCACTAGATGGAGACTATGAATGAGTTACTGTGGTCATGTTGCCCGTTGCCCTAAAAACCCTTGTTTGTCCTACCAGGCAGCCAAAGCTCAAGCAGATTCAGCTTCGACGCAGAAGGCAGAGAGGGAGGTGACAAAGATGGTGGTGGTGATGGTGTTCGGCTTCTTGTTATGTTGGGGACCATATGCTAGTTTTTCTCTCTGGGTAATTTCCCACCGTGGAGAAACATTTGACCTGAGAATGGCAACCATACCATCCGTCCTTTCTAAATCCTCTACAGTGTACAATCCCGTCATCTACGTCTTGATGAACAAACAGGTGTAGTATTATGTGGACATTTGTATTTGTATTATAAGCTTGTTCCCATATGGGTACAGTACTAAATGCCATGCTCAATTAATACACAATAATATGTGCTGCTCATTTATTTTGAATCCCAGTTCCGTTCCTGTATGATGAAGATGGTCTGTGGCAAGAATATTGATGAAGATGAGGCTTCTTCTTCATCTCAGGTCACCCAGGTCTCCTCGGTTGCACCAGAGAAATAAACCTATCCTTGACCTACAGACAGAACCACTCTACTGACAGTGAAAAATAATTTTACAATGATTGTAAATAATAAATATAGACCCAACAGGAATTTTTGCTTTTAATGTCAACATTTTTTCTTAGTCTTGGCTTGGTGAACAAGTAGAATGAGTAGAAGTTCATTATTATCATTAAAATGTACAATAAATGCAAAGAAAGAAAGAAAGAATTGTGTTGTTAAATGTATCAGTTCAAGAATTGTGACATACATTACAATAGTTTATATGAATTATATTACATTAGTCTTATTTCTTCCTGCTTTAAATGGACTGTTGTAGTGAGCACACCATTTTACAACAACTTAAACATGAAAACAGAGAAGTATCTCATATATCTGATTGTAATCAAGTCCGGAGGCCTTCAGTTATGAGTAATGGAGTAACACATCCAAGGATGGTCTGAAAAGCAAAGTCAAACAGAGTATTATCTAATATGCAAAACTGCTTTGCATTGATTTGCTGCATTAATGATGAATCGTTTGTTTTGATTCACTAAAAAATAATCATAAGAATGTATGTGCAGTAGTTTTCCATGTCTCTTTAGAAATACAGAATGTCAATACTTGCGTCATTGATTTGTGCATGCATGCTTACTCACCTTATTGTACTTCATTCACTTTCAAATCAAGATAAAAGTGCAAAGAAAGAATATGAAATTAGCGTTAGTCATTTCCAAACTAGCCTAACAATCAATTCAAGAACAGTATCAACATAGTTAATCTAGAAATTAAGCCACAAATGATGTTAGAGAAACAATGAGCAGTGAAAGCAAAGTTTTGCTCATGTTACATTAACATCTATTATATGGATTAATTCCATGCAAAAAATGTAAAAACTGTTAAATAAACGTTCAGTAGGCTACTAAATACCGTGAATATAGCGCTTGTCCAATGGCAGACCATGTGAGACCAAACTATTATCTTGAGCTTTCGTTGAGAATTCAGTTGTATATCCGAGTTCTGCTAGTAGTGAACTTTTGCCAATCACGAATAGTTCAGAACTAGCGGAATTCCAGACATAGGACTGACTGAGTGCTGCCCCATGATACTTTCTGATCCATCTGTTTCTGAAAAACATTCTTTTCAACTACATCTCTGAATATCTGTGATTTACACTGTGACACAGCAACAAAAAACACTACAGTGACCCTTGATTCTCAATCCCACAAAGCGTATATCAATTCCAACAATCTATTAAACCTCAATTTATTTTAATTAGCTTCCACTTTAAAAGGAAGTGTAAAAGATCATATAATGAACAAATACCTGTTTTGGATAAACACACACATATCAGTACAATGCTTTGCCATTTTAAAAATGAAAAGGAAACAATTTATAGAATAAAAGAAGTGTACAGACTGCTCTCGTCCTCGTGTTGGCTCCATCCTCATCCTGGTTTGGTCTGTTCGCGTCCTAGTGTTCACTTCCTACTGCTCCACTTTGCCACAATAGATGGAGAAGCGATGGTTGAAAAAAAGAAAAGAAAACGCAGATCGCCAGAAACAGGGAGAGATTAAAACTGACCTCATCAAGATTTTCAGATAAACCCTGCTTTCCCTAAACTGAACCATCAATCCATTGGGATTAGGAAGGTTTGGGCTGCATCCTTGTCAATACTAATTAGGATCTCATTGGAGGGTACCTGGGTACCCCAGTTGTCCCAATAAGCTGATTTGGACTTGGACTGTAACCTAGATGTCTGACTTACAGTTACCCTGCACATACCGAACATATTGAAACTGTGTTACATTTGTTTTTAATGGACATGAGAGAACATGAACGATTAAGTGTTGTTGGGCATGAACTCTGTGGCACAGTGTTTACAATGAATCAAATGTTTATGTCCTTTATAAACATACTCTTAAGTGAAGTTATGCAGTCATTTTGTCATTATTTATGTTTTATCAAATTAGGTGTTTTGAAAGGTCCTGAAATCTTTTGAAATAGAAAAAATATAGCTTCTTTAATTATATTAATAGATAATAAAAATTATAACAAAAATAACTTTTTCTGCTGAAATGTTTGGTGTGTGTACACTCTCAGAAATAGGTACAAATGCTGTCACTGGGCCAGTACCATTTCAAAAGGTACACCTTTGTCCCTTATTTACCCCTAAACAATGCATATACTTAAATGGTACATATTAGTAACTGTTGAAAGAGTACTGCCACCGGAGCTTTAGTATGCATGAAATAGAATGCAATAGATTATGTACAACTATGCCATATACATTTATAAGTGTGTGAATGTGCAAAGATGACATATTTGTGCAAAGTTACTCCTTCAATAGGCAGCAGGGGCCATTATATAGAATCATCATAACTCTAGAATCCTATCTTTTCAGTGTGATTTCAGTCAGAAACCTTAGAAACCTTTACATTTGAAACTTACTTTCAACTTAAAACCCCAGATGGAATGTTTCTTGCTGTCCCTCTTTGAACGTTGTCCTTGAAAGTTGTACAGAGCACAAAAAAGGAGCCAGAACACTCTAATCTGGTGCTATTTCCATTTCACAGAATGACAAAGGGTTTGATTGTTTGTTTGATTTTTTTGTGCTTTTTTTCTTTTGCAATAATGATCTCTTGCCTCTTTAATAAAAGCGTACTGTACAGTGACATTGTACAAGAAGCTTCAGTTAAGGACAACATAAAGAGGTCTGTGACCTAAACTTAAAACGTCGAAGAAAGCATCACCTTATAATCACTCCTAGTTTGGTCGTGCCAAATGTCACCGCACATTGTTTTGGTTTACCTGTGATGGCTTCAACAATCCTAGGAAGGGACAGTATAGCTTAGGTCTCCTGTAAGCCTAATGAATGAGTTTTTGTTCTGCTCCTGATACCTGTTTTGACCTCAACAATTCTCCACCCTGTAAGCCAGGGCATCCTCTTTTTTTGCGTATAAAAGCACTTTGACAAGAGCCCAAAGTCTGTCGGTGCGAGTCGGCCAGAGACAGACAGGTAGTAGAAGCACAAAGGCCCAGACCTTTACAACAGCTAAGTAACGCCAGGTTTGGGCTATACAACAACCCCCAAAAATGGCAGAGCAATGGGGAGAAGCGATGTTCGCAGCCAGGCGAAAGGGAGATGAAACAACGAGAGAAGCGATGTTCACATATACCAACAGCAATAACACCAAGGGTGAGTTTTTAAAATGTCTTCTATTTTTTTATTATAGTTTGAGTGGGTTTAAATAGGACGGTTGTGTGCATTGAATAGGTTGACAATAATTGTTTATAGGAAAATGCTAAATCATATCGCTATTCTGTTAGAATGATAAAGCCATGTGAAAAGTCTTTTAAAGGTTTTGCAACAGTGGCTGAGTAATAGGACAGGACATTTTGGTAGTCTTACTCTTACATTTCAAATGTGTGGTCTCTCGAGCTCTCTGTGCAGTTTGGCCAGAAGTAACATACTATTTCAGACTGATAAATATGGAGCATCAGAATAATGAGAGTTCTTAGGTGAGAACTTCTTCAAGATGATAATATGCTCTTTATTTCTCATTTCCAGATCCCTTTGAGGGACCCAACTACCACATTGCCCCTCGATGGGTGTATAACCTCGCAACACTCTGGATGTTCTTCGTGGTCGTCGCCTCGACCTTCACCAATGGCTTGGTGCTGGTGGCCACAGCCAAATTCAAGAAGCTCCGTCACCCTCTCAACTGGATCTTGGTCAACCTAGCTATAGCTGATCTATTAGAAACTTTGTTGGCCAGCACCATCAGTGTGACCAACCAGTTTTTCGGCTACTTTATCCTCGGACACCCCATGTGTATTTTTGAGGGCTACACTGTGGCTACATGTGGTAAGTTACTGCCCAGAGACATGAATACATTATACCAAACGACCAATATTTTTTAACATTATTGAAACTTTGTGTTTTTTTTTGATGATATCTAACAACACAATCAACAGGTATCGCTGGTCTGTGGTCTTTGACTGTCATCTCTTGGGAGAGATGGGTGGTCGTCTGCAAACCATTTGGAAATGTCAAGTTTGATGGCAAATGGGCGGGTGGTGGCATCGTCTTCTGCTGGGTTTGGTCTGCTTTCTGGTGTGCACCTCCCATCTTTGGCTGGAGCAGGTAAAATGACAGCTACTTACATTTTAGTCTTAGTAATTCATCATAAAATCTTTTTTTTAATTTAAACAAAAATTAAACAAATTCTTTGGGTGGTAAGAGCAACATATAAGTTCCACACAAGCATAAATGTGGATCTGTCAAATCCATTATTCTCCCAGATATTGGCCTCACGGTCTGAAGACCTCCTGCGGCCCTGATGTCTTCAGTGGAAGTGAGGACCCCGGTGTCCAGTCCTACATGATTGTCCTAATGATCACCTGTTGTTTCATCCCTCTGGCCGTCATCGTTCTCTGCTACATCGCTGTGTACTTGGCCATTCATGCTGTAAGTTGTCTCCTTGACTGCTTTCAAAAGTTTCCATTTTCTAAAAAGGCACTAAGCATTTATAATTTCTGTCCAACAGGTCGCCCAGCAACAGAAGGATTCTGAGTCCACACAGAAGGCCGAGAAGGAAGTGTCCAGAATGGTGGTTGTCATGATTGCGGCCTACTGTTTTTGCTGGGGTCCTTATACGGTCTTCGCCTGCTTTGCAGCTGCAAACCCAGGCTATGCCTTCCATCCACTGGCGGCAGCCATGCCTGCCTACTTTGCCAAGAGCGCCACCATCTACAACCCCGTCATTTATGTCTTCATGAACCGACAAGTAAGTCAATGCCGTTTAACAAAGCTCAAATCTTGAGAAAACTTTGCATGAATCTTTGCAAAATAACCGCGATTCCTCTTTCCTCGCAGTTCCGCGTATGCATCATGCAGCTCTTTGGAAAGAAGGTGGATGATGGGTCTGAGGTGTCTACATCCAAGACAGAAGTGTCCTCTGTGGCTCCTGCATAAACTGAGCACCAGATATAAGAGCAAACGTCTTGAGTCAGACATGGGAAAAAAGATGAAAATGGGACTTTTTATATTCCTTGTTTACCCTCACCGTATCTCGACAACTTTGCTTCCAGATATTTCCCTCGGAGTGATGGGGAATACCTTGTTGCATGGCACTGTGTGTTAACACATTACTTTCTCAATGACCCTGTGGCTTAAGATCCACCGGAATGATGTTACAGTTTTTATGGTAATCATTTGTCACACAATCATTTGTCCATGATAATATCCACTGACTATTCAGAAGGTTGTGCGCCTATATATAGCACTGTTTTGTGGGAATGTGACACTCAGCTTGGATTAACTAACAGCAAAAAGTAATCGCCTCATTGTAATGTACAATTTTTGCTGAATTGATGTTCAGTGGCAATGTAATAATATCTCTGTAATCTTAATTTTGTAGCCATCTTGCAAGAAAACAAAAATGACAAAAAAATGTTTGATAGATAGATGCCTGCCCATGTACAGCATGTTCTATTTTTTTTCTTTGATGAAAATTAAAAAAAGCAGCAAAATAAATATTCTGTTCTCAGTGTCTTTCATTACACATGCACACCTCTCTGAAATAGTCAAGATCTGGTCCCTTTTCATAGACGTGCATTTTCGCAATTATTTCGCAATTAACATTTCTTTTTTTACATTTTCTTTTAAATATATCGCTATACTTTATTAGATTCTCCTGGCATTACCTCCTAACACAACGAGGAGGTTTCTAATACAGCTGCTGAGTGAGTGACTGAAAATATAACATCCTTGTCTTTTCTGACTGCCAAAATTCATCTCTCTATATTTTTTTACCTCTTTAGCAAATCTTGGAAATGCAATAGTCGTTTTTTTCTTTTGTTGCTGAAGCAAATGGGAATGGAAAATAATATTTTCAATGGTATCCCATGTACTTCTTCATTCCTAACCTGGGAATGTGAAAAGGATGCATTATCTTGTTTAAAATGCATGTGTCTCTAATTTCACTTCGGTACACTTTCCCCATTTTTAATTTATTAGAGAGTACAAATAAAGAAAATGCACTGGAATCCCAAGAAACCCAGACAAAATCCACTTAAAGGAAAATAACTTTCAATTCAATGTTTTATTGTGCTAGACAGGATTTAAAGCTTAAAAGTCACGTAGAAGTCTACAAATAAGAGGAGCAAGTCAATTGCAATTCCTTCATTTAAGCCTGAGGGGGCTAAGCAATTTCAACTGGAACGTGACACTAAAAGCACTGCTTATCTAAGGAAGATTAACCTCAAATTGAAGTCTTACCTTTTTGATTCTGAGTATCCATGTGCCCCGTGTGTGTGCAAATATTTGCATGGACGTATGCAGGGTTGGGAGGGTTATTTTTTTTTATTTTATTTTACAAAATACATGCTTTAAAAAGTAATTTGTAATGTATTCCATTAGATTACACAAGTTTTGTAACTTAATCTAAATACTTTAGAAAACGTTGGAATACTAATAAGGCATGTAACACAAAGGGGCCACCAAACATAGGACTTGGTTTTCCTCTGCATATATTATTTTAAACAACATCAGTTTTCCGCAATATTTCTTGAAGCAACAAATTGAGACAATCTTAGAAGAAGAAAAAAATATTGATGCTCAAGAAGGCCACACGATGCATTAAGATCTGGGGTGTGTATGTTTTGAATTGGATGAACAGGGTAATGGGCTACTCATTTTGTCTTCAGGGAAACGTAAGCTTCTGAAGGACAGTACTAAATGAAAAAATATGATCTTTAAACAAAAGAAGAAAAATGTACACATCATCCTTTTCAAACGTTTTCACCCCCAGCTCTTAATGCATTGTGTTTCATGGAAGCTTGTTTCCGCCACTAAATATAAAAATAAAAACGATAATTGCTTCGTTCTGACTGCTTTTCTCAGAATTGAGAGATTTAAACTCTCTTGAGATTTAAACTCTTTTTTCCATTTGCAATGGATTTGCAAATGTAAACAAAACAAAAAATAATAATGTTATGCTTCATTGTTTTCTGAAGAATCATGCAGTAATCTTCACTGAAAATCGATGTGAAGTTGATGGGCAGATGAGAAGAACAAGACAAGAACGGATAACTTTCTTTTTTTATAACATAGCTGCACGTAGCCTACAGTATATGTGTCCTGAAGATGCATAGAATAGGAAATCCAATAGAATTTCCAAAAATGTGTCTTGCAAGGTTTTTATTTTATTTTATAAAGGATAGGTGCAGAGCACATGAAGCCAGGTAGCATCCTGTAATCTCGTATAAGCTCTATTCCACATCAAGCGGATAGAGGATTTCACCTAGGCTGGCCAGTAAAGTCACGACTTTTGTTAGGAAGCTTATATGACGGAACTCATTAGGTTAAAACACGGTTGAGTGTATTTGTGTATATGAGGGCATTCGTGTGAGTGTAGATTGGTTGCGTGACTGTGTTGTGGACCGTATTGCTCATGTGCATCTGTTTTTGTCTGAGCTATAGACATGCTATGCACAACAATTTGAGTCAGTTACTGGTTATGGTGAGAAAATGTTCTAAACAACTGAAAAATAATGCACCTGGTTCATTTTAAAGAATCAAACAATTGAAAAAATCAATCAAACAAACAATTTAGGTTTGTTTTTAGTGATTGGCCATAAGGCAGACCTGAAAACCTTTTGTAAAGCTTTGTATGACCACCTTCTCTTATAGCATCTTAAGATATATGACATTTTATTCAATCTGCGTATTAATGATGTGTATTCTTAACCTATTTGGTGACTAACTTTTTCACAGTATTATTTCAGTTATTTTATTAGCCTAGTTATTTATTTGCAAGTTTATTTGGTTAAATTGTTTGTTTTTGTGGACCCCTAGGGGTCCTCCAGGTGGTTCTAAGGGGTCCCTAGAAAATTTCAGAAAATAAAAAGACAAAGCAAAAATGGATAAAGTCTATCGAATATTCTAAGGGTTTCATTTCTAAATGTTCCTCTTCTTTCTTGCCATATACATTCCAGAATTGAATATGATTGCTTTGTTTTTCTCACTATAGTCCCCTTTATCTCACTCACTGGGGTTGTAAGGCAGTTTTCTTAACACAGAAGCTACATACGCTGCTTGCATACATTTATTGTGAAAGTTGCACAAATAATTTTTAATTGAAAATGTTCTTCTTCGGGTTTACATCCAACATTAATAGCCAATTTAAGTTGGGAAACAATATATTGTATTTATAACGTCAGGCTTACTATTTATCTAACAGTTTAAATGTTTTTTGGTATACATCAAAATAGGGGGTCCTTCATAAAAATATTTGGGGGCCTTGGCATCATAAAGTTTGAAAACCCCTGGCCTAGTTGCATATAATTTATTGCAGAGCTTCTATTCTATTATATTCTATTCCGAATATAACTGAGTTCTTTTTGGACTTCGTCGACGTAATATATAAATAACATAATGTTTTACTAATACAGCATTGTGCCACCATACCATTCGCACAGAACAGGACGCTGCGGTTTCACATAGACTTTTATTTTGAAAGACTGGAGTTCGTCGCAGTCTTCACACTAGCACTTTAAACCATTTACACACACGTGGAGTTATGTCCAAAGCAAGTGAGTCTATGTACATTTGAGTCTTTTTCCAATTATAGAGCTTTAAAACATAATGGCCATTTCATTCAATTACTTTTACCATGTTACAGAGCAAAAGCGAGCGAAACGGCTGGGGTTTTGCGGTAAAAAGGTGCGTAAACTAGCCTACATGCTAACTGTTAAATAAATGTTCCTTTTAGCTTTGTTGAAGTTAAGATGAACGTACATGATAAACACTACCAGTCAAATGTTTGGACATTCCTACTCAGTCACTGTTATTATTTACACTCATCACTATGAAACACTATAATGGAAGTGTGGGAGTAATGTTGTTTATCAAAAAGATAAACAAATCAAAACTATCTTGAGCTTCTTTGCCTAGATGACAGCTCTGCACATTTTGGCCAACTTTATGAAGAATTTAAGATCATGAGAAACATACCAGTGTCCCAGCTTTTGACTGGCAGTGCATGTTGACTATCTTCTCTAAAGTCCAAGGATGGGCAGCAGTCACAAGGAGGGAAGAAGGATCCTGGCGTACCTAATGTGCGCAGCTTCAAAGAACACAGTCAGAGACAAGCTGAACGCCGAAAACAGAGGGTGAGGAAGGGATGCCTACAACCTTTTTTAAAATATGTTGCATGTTTCCAGATTTGAGTAACATGCATAAGTTTACCTGTATTTATATATAAAATATAAATATTATATATAAAAATGCTAATGTACAGTTTGTGTCAACTTTTCTAGTTGGAGGAGCATCAGGAGAGGCAGAGGTTGTCAAGAGACAAAGAGATGATGAAAAGGAGAAGTCTGGACAGTTTCCAGAAAGACATCCAGTTACGACAAAGAGAGTTTGAACAGAAGGTTGTTGTCTATGACGTTTTACCATTTCTCTAGAACAGAATTGAATACATTTATAATTAAAATACACTACTGCACAATAAAAAAAATAAAAAAAATGAAGTCTGTTATGCTCAAAAGACTGCATTTATATGTTCAAAAAGCATTTGAAATATTGTATAATGAAATATTATGACATATTTAAAACAACTCTTTTCTATTTTAGTACATTTTGAATGTAATTTATTACTTTAATGACTCCAGTCTTCAATGTCACATGATCCTTCAGAAATCATTATAATATGCTGAATTTGTGCTTGAGAAATTATTATTATTATTATTATTAATGTTTCAGGATTCTTTGCTGAGTAGAAAGAACATTATTCATTTAATTAGGAAATCTTTTGTAAACTTATAAATATCTTTACCGTCACTTTTGATACATTTATTGAATCTTTGCAAAAAAAGTCTTACTGACCCAAAACCTTTGAATGGTTTTGCACATATTTGGATTTCTTATGCACAGACGTTTGTCCTAAGGCACAATTCTTCATAGTTGTCTTCATTTGTAAATTGATATAGAACAGCCTGAAATGTTTGCAAATTACATTTTATAGTTTAACCATGTCACTATTTTATGCAACCACTGTAACACCTTTTATAAATGATCTTTTTTGTAATTGCAAGCTATTGTAAATCTGCACCTTTGTCTTAACAACTTTTTATTGTTTATGCAATAAATGCAGGAAATTCAAATGCAAACCCTGGAGAAGCATGTTAACTTTGAAACTGAGAACTCAAGAAAGGCATACTGCAGAGAATTTAAAAAGGTACTATTTCCTGTACTGGCCTCTTTTGATAACCATTATACTTCCCCTTGAAGATGAACTTCTTTTGGCCAATTCTTAATGACAATTTACTTCTTTTGTTTCTTTTTATATCAGGTAGTAGAGGCAGCAGATGTTATTTTAGAGGTTCTGGATGCCAGAGACCCTTTAGGCTGCCGCTGTCCACAGGTTGAACAGGCTGTTGTCCAAAGTGGAACCAACAAAAAAATTGTACTCGTTCTAAATAAAATTGGTAAGAGAGAACTTTTGCATGTCCAATTGAAAAGTTCATTCTGCAACAGAATGAAAAATATTTTTTCTCAACTTTGTCCACCTCAAGATTTGGTGTCCAAGGATATTGTGGAAAAATGGATCAAGTATCTTCGCAATGAGTTTCCTACTGTGGCTTTCAAAGCGTCCACTCAGCAGCAGAACAAAAATTTGGTGAGAGCTACAATTCATAGTTTTCAATCACATGGCTGGCATGGAAACCTGGAGGGCAAAACATCCATAGAACAGACCTGTCAAATATTACCTAAAACTATGTGAACAAAATGCCATTTTTGGCCATTTATGATCTATATACAGCACCGTCTGCAGTGTTTCAATCACTAAAAACAAACGTGAAATGTACTAAATAAGTGATATTAAAGAATCAAATTCAGAATACACCTTATTGGTGATGCATTCTATATACAGCTGAGAAGATGTGCCCTGAATATGAGCACAACATGGTAAATGGTTAAGCATTTTTTTAAATGAAGGTTTTCTATGGAAAAACACTTGGACACAACAATATGTCATTTTTCGCAGCTAGAGTCCGTGTCCTGGTTAAAATAGCTTATTTCTCTTGATTTGAACATTCTTGGAAACATTTGGGATAATGTAAGTACACAAGTCAACAAAATATATAACATTGTTCTAGTGCTTTTTGCATATTTTAATCAAAAAATTGTACATATTGTGCCTTTAATGCTAAACTACATGTTGTGTTTAAGGTCTGGGTTCTTGTTTTGCTCTCTAGGTGGGCCGTCATATAAAGGGGTGACATCATGTGAAAACTATGAATAGAGATGCATTTTATTATCAGACACACAAATGATATATGGTTACATTAACATTTTTCTGTTGTCTGACGTTCACAGAAACGGAGTCGTGTGCCTGTGACCCAGGCTACTCAAGAGCTGCTGGAAAGCAGTGCGTGTGTTGGGGCAGATTGTTTAATGAAACTATTAGGAAACTACTGCCGCAACCTAGATATAAAAACTGCCATAACTGTAGGAGTGGTTGGTAAGTTTTTTTTTTTTTTTTTGCGCTGATATGACTGCTACATTTTTTTTATTTCGTAAATGAGGTCTATAAAAGTTAACAATGTTTCAGGTTTTCCGAATGTGGGGAAAAGCAGTTTAATTAACAGCTTGAAGCGTGCTCGTGCATGTAATGTTGGAGCTACACCTGGAGTTACTAAGTATGTCAATATTAAGTTTTGTCAATATTTAACGTCAAATTTTCTCTCATTCAAATTGTCAGCTGCCTTTCCCTCAAATCAATGTGTTTTTCAGGTGTTTACAGGAGGTCCATCTAGACAAACATATCAAACTTTTAGATTGCCCTGGTATTGTAATGGCAACCTCAACCAGTGATGCTGCCATGATCCTTCGGAACTGTGTAAAGATTGAGCAGCTGGTGGACCCAATTCCACCTGTTGAAGCTATATTGAGGCGCTGCAATAAAACACAGGTAGCAACTCATATTTCAGGAACTTTAGTTTAATTGAATGTGGAATCACAGTGTTACATTCGATTGACATCCAGTTGGTTTTTAATCTTTCTTGTGTAGATTATGGATCATTATGGAATTCCAGACTTCCAGACAGCACATGAGTTCCTGGCCTTACTGGCCCGTCGTCAAGGCAAGCTGAGGAAAGGAGGGCTTCCTGACTCTGACAAAGCTGCCAAGAGTGTTCTTATGGATTGGACAGGGTGAGGTTATAGTCCGGGTGAATTTAATGTCGGTGTTGAACTTTTAAGAATTGTTTACCCCAAAATGCACATTCTACTTTTTACTACATTCTAATTCTACTACAAGGTCTTCTGTGGAAGAAAAAAATATATCCATCGAAAAAAATGTCAACTGTATGCACTTGCAATGAAAGTGGATGGGGTCCAAAATAACATTGAACCCCATTGGCTTTCATTTTATGGTCAAAAAACACACATTTTTCAAAATATCTTCTTTCATGTTTCACAGAAGAAAGTCAAAACAGGTTGGGAACACTATTCCTTTGTTGGGGTAACAGCTTAGGACCCAGGACCAGTAGTGAAAAAGGAAGACCAAGAGTCAGGAGTTAGATTAATTAAAGAAAAATGTACTGAAGAATAGTTTGCAGTTTTATCAGCAGAAGCCAGCTTCAAGTCTCACAAGGAGTTCGTAGGCTAACAGTCTCCCCGCCTCCACCTCTCGTACATACAATTTCTGAACAGTTATACTGTTTTCAAGGTCTAACCACGTCATTATTGCCATGTGGAATGATTCTGATTGGCAGAGAAAATGCACAGTCACAGTAAATTTCCACACAAGGATAGATAGCAGAGCATATCACTAGGTAGACTAGTTGTCGCTCCATCACTAGAATTAGATCATTGTTGACCTCAGAGGTTGTAGAAAGGCGTCTTCAAGTCTGGTGTTGTGTGCAGAAAATGTCCATCTTCAATATTGGGCCTGCGCAGATCATGCAACGCACACACAAAAGCTCCCTAGAATGACAGCTCTCCCAATGTTGGAGAATCTTAACTACATCAACAAAGCACTTCACCAAAACATGCTGATAACATGTGCTTTTCTCTCAGTGAGAGAGACAGACAATTGTACAGACCATATTCATTTTGATTCTTTAGGGTTTCAGTAAAAGGAAATATCAATTTAAATAAAATAAAATACAATGAAAGACAAATTCATATTTAATCTCTGGAAGCCGGGCTAAATGAGCAATCTCTGTTACTGCATTCCTGTCGAGTTGGAGGTGTGTGATGCCCCCAAAATCCAAACACACAACTGCATGTTCTGAAATCAAGTGTTTTTGCGAAACATCACACGCCCAGGCAGACCCTCAGTCACCACTCAGAGACCAAATACAAACTTTAGAAAATATAAAGGAAGAAACAATAATTGGTCCTCTTGATATAAGCAAAATCATAACTGGAAAGAATCATTAAAATCATAATAATTATATTGGAGGATGAATATTGATTGAGGCTTTGATTATGAATTTAATTAGGATGTATACAATTATATTGAAGCGGTAGTGGATTTCAAAATCCACCTTTAAAGAGCACCTATCATGGCATTTAAAATGTTCCAAATATTGTTTTAGAAGTCCCCAACAACAGTTTTGCATGCATGCAATGACAAAAAAAGACTTAAGTTTTCTTATAATATGCATTTATTTTTACCTGTTTTGACAGCGATTCTCAAATGATTCCTTTAGTGATTCACTTTTTAAAACCCCGCCTTTACGTGACGCAAACTCCTCTATTCTCCTCACGAAGACTCGCGACAAATCAACATCCCTCAGGGCTTTTAGTTCAAAAGTGTGCAGATGAGGAGACATATTGATAGATTCTCATATGTCTGTGTCAAATTTCTAAACCGAGGAGTATTTTTTTATTCAATACTTCCTCAAAATGCGCAGATATAGCCTAATCATGAGCGATGGAGTCTCTTATGTGTTGTTTTCAATTCATACTGGCAGCCGGAGGGAGCTCTGTGCACATGTAGTCCATATATGGTACAGATAGACGAAGAAGATGCCATGTGCCATAATAGAAGTCCATAATAAAAGCTTCCTGAGATTGCGAAACATGCAAATAGAGACATTTGACGATTAAATAAACACACAATCGCGACAATGTATGGGTTGTCTTCAAGCCACTTAGTCTTCAAATGCTCATCCTTGGGCAGATGAAATAAGTTTGCTTTTGAGTCGCACTTCAGAACACAGTGTCTCGTCGCCATGATGTTTTCTAGTTTTCACTGGCGTCTTGGAGCGCAATAAGTGGGCGTATCGTATTCAAATAACTTGACAAGTTGACGTCATCTAGTCAGAGAAAAAGCTTCGGTCTTCTAACGATTCTTAAAAATGACTCAGAGTCGACTCTTACTTTTGAAAGAAAATAACTATATATACGGTGTACTGTCATATTTCAAAACTTTGCAGGATGTTGTTGTTCACTTAGATCTATGTTACATACTACATGAAAGGTACATTTCAAAATTCCATGATAGGTGCTCTTTAAGGTTCAGCTTAATGTACATAAGAAAATGTTAAATTAAGTGAATATATTTTGAAAATGTTCATTTACTCACCCTCATCTAGCTTCAAACCCAAAGTACTTTGTCCATGTTTGAAACACAAAGACGTTTTTAATATTCTCTCATAATTTTTGTCCATCCATTAAAAGTCCACTCAACTAAATTTTTTAAGCTTTACAAAGTTAATAAAAACATCACAAGTAATTAAAAAGCACATTAAAATGAACTAGATTAGCATTTCCTGAAGGAAATAATAATTATTATAATATTATAAATTTGTGTTTTGGTCGTTCGTTTGCATTTTGGCGGACTGAAAATGCAAGCTTTTGAAATCAAGTTTCAAAGTGCAATTTGTGAAAACCGTGACGTCATCCGCATGCGTATTATATGTTCATTCTATAGGCGTGTAGGGTTTCTTTACAAAGTGACATCGCCAACTATTGGCCTGGAATGCAAACACAGTGTTTTAGCCGTTTTCCCGGAATCTTGTGAAGGGGATCGTTTTGTCTTCAACATTGTCTTCTGAACCTGAAAAAAAGCAAAGGAAAACTTTTCAGTTTTAAGCATATCATTGTTGTGTAAAAACACCCGAATATTACCTCCAATTTTTGCTAGCACAGCTGTTGCTGGTTGGTCAAAAACAGTGTTGTTTGAGTGTAAAGTACATTTAGAAATCTTTCTCTGTCTTGTAAAGGGGTCGTATCAGCTACTTCACTCATCCTCCTGAGACTCACACGCTGCCCACGCATGTCAGTGCTGAGATTGTAGCTGAGATGGGCAAAGCATTTGACTGGGATGAACTGGATAAGGGCAATCTGGAGGCGCTGGCTGGTAACTATACTATGTCCATACTATCAATGAAATGGACATAACATACCTTCAGAGGTGTTACAAGCACATTACCTACACACACATTTGCCATTTATATTTT